>NW_026055151.1:0-417589 GCF_022829205.1 Neoarthrinium moseri | reverse complement strand
AGGGGGGGGGGGGGGGTTCAGGGGTGTCAAACCTTCGCTCGCGAACACGATAGGATTATCTGGCCGTGAAGGGTCTGTCAGACAGAAGACTTCGGCAAGACCTTCAGACATTTCTCGCAATTCCGGGGGAAGAGTATCTGCAATTCGTCTTTTAATAGTCAAACTGACCGTCTGAATGTAGGTGTGCGTAATAAAAGCAGGCATTTCTTGGTTAGCGAGTGTTTCGAATGCTTTGGCCGCCTTCTCTCTGAGCAACTGGTTGAACGTGCCATTCACTGGAGTGGATGTATAGTCTAATCCTTGCACGGGGACTAATCCATCAACAACTGCATTGGCGTAGTCTATAGCCCGGAGTGCTTTCAATGTATCCATATAGTACTCAAGGATAGGGATTGACTGTGGCCGCAGCTGGTAGATAAAGTTGGTGAATCGCTGGAGGAGTAGTGGATCCTCAAACATCACCCCCAGATGCTTGGCGGAGAACAGGAGTTCTGATTGTGTCTCCAGAGAATATTGCTTGCCCAGCGCATGTGCTGGCACTACTAGGTCGAAAGAAGATGGGTCAATCTCCTCCTCGGCGAGCGGCTCAAGGCCATCGTGCTCCTGAATGGCTCGGGTCTGAAGTGCGGGCAAAGCGGATTGCCCAGACTGAGGCAACAACGACGACGCAGACGAATTCAGATGCGAGTTTGACGACTTAGAAAGAAGGCTCTTCGGGACGGTAGAGGGTGACCGACTGCCTGCTGGCACATATAGCTCCTGTGGTTCCGGGGTCACCATACGAGCCTTAGGCTCCTCGGCCGAGGCTCTCTGCTGGGGGCTTTTGAATGTGTTAAATATATGACCAGTCAAGCGCGTATATGGACTTGCCTCATCGCTCTCTGAGGCTCTACTGCTCTCGATTCGGTAGGTGTTTGGTCGCCCAGTTCTTCCGTGAACTTCGGTTTCCGACTGCTGATGAAGGGCGGGTTCGTAATAAATTCGACTACAGACAAGCGTCTGCTGGACTTTCTCAACGGTATGTCTGGTATCTCAGCACCCCCGTCTTCTATGTTCTCGCCTCCACTGCGGCCAAAAGCTGTAAGCGAACGGACACTCGTAGAGTTCTGCTGCCCGGCGGCTTCGCGGAACGGAGGGGATTCACGAGGACTTTGACCTGGACGAGGGCTGGGTGTATGACGCGGGCTCGGAGAACGTTGGCGGAGCGACATGACGTGGTATGAAATGACCCTACAGAAAGGAAGGCCGGCGCACGATCAGCAGTGCTACACGACTATTGATTCTAGGTTATGAAGAAGGTCGCTTGCTTCTTGTGCGGTCTACCAGCCGTCAATGGTTGCTTTTCCGGAAACGAAGCAAAACCACATGGGCAAAGGAATTGCGGACATATTTAGACTTATACCTCCGACTAACAAGACCCTGGGAAGACCGGGTCTGAAGGGAAAACATGGTTATCCATATTACCATCCGCTGGACTTCACTACAATAGCCGAATGCCAAAGTACAATCCATTTGTGATAGATTTCGTCACTACCAGACATGTGAGGGTGTTGGTAACTAGTTCGGTAGCTAGGGGCTAGCTTGCTAGCGACCACAAACTCTCGAATAGTAGGTGGCTTTTCCGTCTTGACTCAGTTCGGCGGATCGACAACGAAAATACTTAGAGCTCAGCTGAGACACGTTAGACATTCTCCCACATGGCCAAGGATATAACCTTGCTCAAAGTTTTCTGGTATGACGAACTTTGTCGTCGTGTCGCTTCCTGATGAAGTTACTGATAACCAGCACATGGGGGCTATCGCGACCACGACCTGAAGTATCGCCAAAGTGATATACAACATTAGGAGTGGAGCTGCTAATCGGAAATTCCCAACGCAAGGGACACCCCTACTGCAGCAGATGCCTGCAAGCAATAGTTCAGGAGTGCCTTTCTAAGCGAGCAGAGAGCTCATGTGAATGAGTGCGATGAGGCCCACGATCTTCGATGAAGGTGAGGTTTTGGAGATCGGGGGCCCGATAAATAAGAACCTAGTTGATCTGTCTGGAGCATGCCTGTGCGCAGGTGTCAAAATCCCGCCATCATGGATAGCCCTGACGGGGTCAGGAAGACTATGCTCGAAAAAGATTAGCAGTCAAGACGATCACTTTCAGCTTTTCCATTCCGGGGCAAGACTCAGCGCATTCGCCCGGATCTACGATTCCTCTCTCCGATCGTGAATCATATTCGCAAATCTCTGTCTCGAATGCCTATCTACCATGCAATGGCATGGAATTGATAAAGATAAGAGTACGTGAAATTAACGTGATTTCTCGTTCCCAACTTTCTTGGTACTAGAATTGACTACCGACGAGAGGGGTATTGCCGGGCTAGGGTGCTTGGGTTGGTTGAAGATCGACCGTCAGAGAGCAAGTGGTTTTGTGTTGATAGCTGTAGCTCATCACGACTATCAAGCACAGGGGGACGCGTTGTCAGCCTACCCAGCGAACTACTGTAAGCTGTTCGGTTCCATCACGATCACCGATTAGGCTTGCAGAATGTTTACCTACTGGTAGATCTGTACCAGCAGAATATGTCTCAGATGAGGGCTGATGTTTCTTGTATCATGAATTCGTGCCAGGTGCTGTGATGGGACTCTATACTGAGACACTGTATTCAAGAATTCTCCGAGCGATGATTGTTCCTGCATCTTACAACAGCAAGGGTCCCGGAAGTGATGCCGCGCTGAATCAAAGTGAGCAAGTGATCCTTGTCCAAGGAGAATGCACATGCCTCCTCCAACCCGGCCGACCTATCACCTTCGGATCCGGCAATTTGGACAACCCGGAACACCATACCCAAGAGGATTGTCCAGAACGGCACTCGCTTGCAAAAGCGTCCTCACCTTGCTTTAAGCCAGCCAACCCTAGAATAGGCCCAGTCCAACTCAGCCATTGAGGTGCAGCGACGACCCATCAACTAGACTAGCTGCCACTATTGAAGCGCTAATCGGCATGACGTACCGTAGAATATTCCGAGCTTCGACATGCACGCAGAGCCTCACACGAGTTATTCCCTACGTAGCATTCAGGTTACATTCCCAGACGTACAGTACTTTTGGGATGCGGTAATGATAGACATGCAGCACTTGGACAAGTGGTACGTACATACTGCCGGGTACGTATGGTGGCAGGCCAATCCGCTTTTCCGAGACTCTTGGCTTCGCAGCGTGTAGTTGGGAACACACACCCCCGGATGAGTACCTGTAGGTATGTAGCGTTCCACGTGTTATTTTCGAGGCTAGCAGAAACCAACAAGTAATTCCCAAGGGGCTCGATATTCAGGTATGGCATTTGCTGAACTGAACGTTGATGTTTGTCATACACGAGGCTGATTCGCTATGCCCACCTGCAGTCCGTGCTAATGCGATACAACACAGGGGCCGGCACATGTGGCCAACTCCATGGATTTCGTAGGAATTTCAGCCATCACAGAGGCATTGTATCATCCCGTAAAAATTGGATTTCTCAGCCAAGAATTCCTGTGATTTGATCAGTCTCTCGGCACAATGGAATAGTGGGCGGTAGCGTGGCCGGCCATCGGGTCCGTACCTAGCATCAACTCTAGCTAGACCTGCTTATAACGATAACACTGCATAATGATACCTGATTATAACGATTCACACCCTGTGTTTCCTCATAGTAAACTTCACATTTCAACTCTCCTGTCCACGAGTATGCTCCAGACAGACTAGGTTCTCATTCAACGGGCCCCCGATGTACAAGACCTCACAAATACAGCACGCGCATACGTGTCCGAGACTTATGTATTCTTCCATTCACGATACCATATTGAAACCCCACCTGTATTTGTGAGTGGGCTAACTCTGCTGTACTGCAACACCTCGTTCTAACGATAAAGAAAGTACACGAGCACTGTATCGTTATAAAGAGGGACTAAGATAACCGTCATAATATTGTTTAAAGCGTTGTTTGTCCAATCACAGCCGCGCTGGCTCAATGGTAGAGCATTAGACTTCTATGTTTGCGCAAAACACGCAAGGATGGTATCTAAAGGTTGCGGGTTCGACCCCCGCGTGTGGTTTCATCATCTCGTTGGACAGCAAACAACCGATGACTGTACTTTTTTGGAGTCTGAGATGCTCTAGCTTACCATACACTATATGGTAACCAAGTTTTGTTATGCCAAATGGGACTCTAGGTTGCGGTAGACATACGGTAGGTTTACGGTGGGCCAAAAAGGGCCAGTCTTGTTTAAATGTTATATAGGCTAAGCTAGAGAACAATGCGCTGGCTCACAGGTAGGGGGCATCATGCTACTATTTTTGCGCTTCTGTTAGGAATGTAAGTTCAAGGTTAGCGGGTGAGTCCCGTGTGGTTGTGTGTCAAGTTCCTTTGTGCTGCTTTTTCTGCTAGATTGGTTTCTAGGTATTGTGGTGTTTGCTTCCTTATGCGGATGGATGTCTATGGTACTGCGGTGTACTGAGAGGAAGATGGAGAGCTAAACTACGGGTGCGCGCACTATATTCAATAGCCTCAAAGTCTTTTGATTGCAATTGTTCTCATTTCCCTGCCCGATGATTCTCTGCGCCGCAGCTATATCACTTACACCTTGTCAACGCGCTGGGCAAACTTCATCTCCTTCTTGTCCGAGACGTCGAAGACGACCAGCAGCTCCTGCAGGAAGACGTCGCCGAGGATGTAGGTGCCGGAGCCGCGGGCGATGCCGGTGGTGCAGTAGTCGGCGTCGAACTCGGCCTGGCGGGTCTCGGGCAGGATGAGGCTGCTGGGGTCGATGCGGAACTGCTTGCCGCCGATGCCGACCTCGACCGTCGGCGGCGCGGCGTCGCACTGCACCACGTACGTGCCGCTGCCGTAGTACTCGGCCGGCGGCGAGAACAGGCTGTTGATGTTGTCCGCGACGTCCCGGGGGAAGTAGTTGAGCGTCGTACCCGTGTCGACGATCATCAGCCCGGGCTTAGTCCAGTTCGAGTGCGTCTGCGTGTTGTTGAAGGTGACGCTCTCCGGTCGGAGACCGTAGTACAGGTACTCCCTCGGCTTACCGTTGAGGCTAATCTGCAAAGGTATAAGTTAGGAATTACTTAGGGATTACTGGATCCATTCAGGACTGTACGTACCTGCGCGATAGGGATGGTAGCGAACTCCCCAGTCTTCACATCAGGGGGGACACCCCCAAAAGATATGAAGGAGCGGTTATCGTTCCTCGACATAGCAACGCTGAAGATAGGCTTTACGGTTGTGTTTAGACCCAAGGTCTCGACCAAAGGGGCATATCGTGCAGCATTCGCGTCGCTGTCCTTCGTCGGATCGGTCCCCAGATATGCTGTCGTCAGTCCGCGCATCCCCAGGCCGAGGATGCCGGAGAAAAGACCATTTCCTCGGATGCTGGCTGATGTCACAAGAGACATCTGCTGTTTGGGAACTTTGATGCCCGCTACAGTGACACTAGGAATTGTCAGATTAGACCTCAGCACAAGTGTATGTCTTTGGACCCTATAGGACCTACTCTGCATAGCCAAAATCACCATTCAAAGAATCACCGCCGCCGTATGAGATGTTCATATGCTGGCCAGTAATCTTGCCTCCGGAGTAACCTCCTTTATACGAGGGCCCGAAATTGCAGTAGCCCTGCGCTTGTAGCTGGTGCGATCGATCCAGGCATTGGAACGTTGAAGACATGAGCCACGTGTCGGAGCTTCCAGTATCGGGTATCATGGACCAATTGCTGCCTCCTATGCCGACCTGCATTAGATACTGGGTTTGCAGCGGGATGGCCTTGATGTGGTCAGTCCCGGGCCCAAGTTGCCGTGCGTCAAGACCATCCTGAACCTCCGGGAAGCGCGAAGTTTTCAAGGACTCCCGATCCAACGGGACCCTGATCAGGGGATGGTAATTCTCAGTGACGGAAAGACCGGCCTCAGCGATGTAGTTACGGCGAGGTTCGAGTTCATCTTGGGTTGGTGCTGCTGCACATAGAGCGAGGGCAAGGGACCAGACAAGCCCCTGGAACAAATGCCTAGCCATGACGGAAATTCTCTTCACGAGATAGCCTGACCAGGACTGGTCAAGGAATAGGATGATGGAGATAAGGTTGGTATGAAGGGGGAGAGAGCAGCCCTTGGCAGGAAGCCTGGACGCGCTTACAGGACATATTGCACCTATTTGTAAACTATGCCTACTGCCGATCATGAGAATGGGACGCCATCCGGATGGGATTCAGCTCCATGCGATGTTACCTGGCCACGCTACGTAGCGGAGGACTCGATAGGGCCGCGCAATGAATTATCACCGGCATGTTGCTCTATTGCTGGCGTTGGCATCGCGCGGCTGGGTGTATCAGAGGATAGACTGCGGGGGGGCAATGCTTTCACGTGGATGATCTCTCCTGTCCCAGCAGTGGTCGAATGGACGATTATCCGGCGAGCATGTCTCGTGGCCTTGGGACGGCGATGTGATGTGCTCTGTAGACTATATTGGACCAATATAGGCTCTTTGCCAGTCCCGACAGCGCAGAGGTGTAAGTTGGGCGGCCGCTGATGGGGTGATGGTATCCATGGATATGAGTGCTCAATGCAAGGATCGCCCGGGGCCAATGAGAGGGCGCTGATCTCCCCCGCTAAAAGGCCATGAGCCGGCGCCTGGGACCGGCTAGGGTGACATCAGGGTCTTGCCAAAATCTAACCTGTCGCCGAAAGCTTGATGCACGACTCCGGAGCTCCCAAAGATCTCGGCAGTCAGCAGTCAGCAGTCAGCTTCACCCACGCTGCCCCGGTCCAGCCCTTTTGTGCATGTTGCAAGAAGACAAGGAGGCCTATATCGTGTGACCTGGGGGCCAGGAAGCCGTGCGCAGTGGCGTGAGGAAAGACCACCATGCCTCCGTCTGCCCAGGCGCATTCGCGCTCTCACGCGCTGCTGCTCCTGCAGAAATTACTCAATTTGCGCGATAGTGCCAGCCCGCTCACATTGGTTCTCGACACTCTGGAGCAGAGCGGCCGGCCGGTGATTCGTGAGTTTATCGCCAGAGCAAAGGTCGGTAGTTGTTCTACGTCCTCTCCCCATTTCCCTCCAACCTGAGCGGCCGGTGGCCCAACGAGGACTACCCCTCCCAAACCTCAGCCCGCTCCCCTCTGCTCAACATAGCATGCAATGTTGTATGTTTTCTTTGGTTTCTTCCTTCGTCATGTATGAGCAAGTGCTGATACACGCCACCCTGCCGGTCTCCAGGTCTCCAAGTCCAAGGTCCTCTACGTCTCGCTCGCGACGCTGCGCAAGCCCGCGGGCGTCGACGTCTTCGTCAAGGCGCGGGGCAAGTCGGCCGACGCCCTGCGCGCCGAGATCGTCTCGCACTACCCGTCCGGGGCGCCGGGCCACGCGCACAAGGTGCTGGTGGTGGTGGACACGCTCAACCCGCTGTGCGCGTCGGCGCCCTCCCAGCTGCCCCATCTCCTCTCGTCGCTGATCACGGGCCCCGCCGTCTCGCTGGTCGCCCTCTACCACGCCGACGTGCCCGTCGTCCTGCCCAGGTCGTTTGGCGAGTATGAGCCCCATCCCCTGACCGTGCTGTGCCACTTGGCGACGGCGATCCTGAGGGTTGGGAGCCTGTATCAGGCGATCAAGCGCAAAGAGGCTCGAGATCGCAGCCTGCAGGAGCCGGAGTGGGGGATCAATGAGGGCCGCGAGGGCGTACTGATCGGACTCAAGGGGAGGGAGAAGCTGAGCAAGGAGGACGGCGACGGCCTGGTGGTCGAGATGGAGGTGAGACGACGGAGCGGGCGGTCTGTGGGAGAGAAATTCGTGCTGGTCCCCGGAGAGAACATGAGCCTGGCATCCAAGATCGCACTGCTGTCCGATCACCCGAAATTCAAAGAGCCGGCCGGCGACGACGGCGGCGCGGGAGATGAAGGTGAAGACGCCGAGACGACGTTTAGTCTGGGCTTGACGGAAAAGCAGCGGCGGGATCGTGAAGGCATTGTGCTGCCGTACTTCGATGCCCAGACCGATATAGGAGCAGGGGAGGGCGGCCGGATTCTGTACGAGATGGGCCGGGAAGATGACTTTGATGACGAAGAAGACGAGATATAGAACCAGAATTTCCCAAAGACAAACAACACTCTCACAGGAACACATCATGACTTACTCAACGGCGTAAAGGGTTATAGTACATCTCTAGATAGTTCCCTGGCGTGGCGCCATCGTCCATAACGCCCAGCAGAACCGTGATCTATTTTAGGGGTTCCAATTCCGTGCCCATGCTATCACACAATCGCGACGCATGTACGCTCAAGCATGAAGCTCATCCAAGCTGACCGTGACTTGGGAGATCACCCTACTCATCAACCTGCATACCCTCGCCCTCGGCCGTCTCACCAGCGGCCTCGGCATCATCGCCTACACTGTTGATCCAGTCCTTGACCTCGGCGCCATCGTGCACCTTGAAGAAGTCGATGCCCCGCTTGCCGGCCTCCTTCAGCCCCACGACGCCCACACTCGTGTTCTCGACCGTCAGCTCGCGGTCCTGCACCAAGGTCTCCTTGAGGGCCCTCAGGCCGTGCTTTATCAGCTCCTCGCGGCCACAGTCGGGGAACTTGTCGGCGTTCTTCTCGAGGTACGTCCGGGCCATCTGGGATCTGGCGCCAATGGCGCAGGCGACCATCTCCTGGGTCATGCCGCTGGGCTGGAACTCGAACAGGTGGGGGCCGGTCTCGTCGACGCCGGCGACGAGCAGGCCGACGCCGTAGGGGCGCTTGCCGTAGTGCTGGGTGTTGAGCTGGGCCTTCTCGCCGATGAGGCTGACGAGGGTCTCGACGGGCAGGGCACGGTCGTAGGTCAGCCGTTGCGACAGGCACTGCTGCTTCATGAAGTTGGACAGGACGCGGGCGTCCGAGGTCAGGCCGGCGATGGCGAGGCCGAGGTGTTCGTCTACGGCGAAGAGCTTCTTTTGGTAGGAGGAGAGCTCCTCGGCATTTCTCTGAATGAGGGCAAGCAACGTGTCAGCGTATCAGTCTTCTAGGGTGAGGTGGTTGGCCGGGATGCCGGAAGTACGAGATTCGGACGTGTGGTATGGCGATGTGTTTACCTTGATCGCTACTAGGACGGCGTGTGTCTTGCTTGTGATGCCCACGACGACAGATCCCTGCTTCACGGCCTCGCCTGCATATTCGACCTGGAATATTCTTCCTTGCGGAGAGCTTGGGGAGCTGTCAGTATGGCGGACTTTGAGGACAGGCAGCACGGACGGAGGTGATGTCGGGCGCTGGAGCTTACAATGTGACGGAATCGTTGTCGTAGTTGTTGCGAAACATTGTGAGAAGAGTACCAAGATGGGTTGGTCAGGGGGATGCAGTCTCGGGAAGATGGATCGAGGTGGTGATGGAGGCGAGTCTGTCGGGAGCAGCGATACTCTGCGTCGTCGGGGCGTTTGTGTATTTGGCGAGGCTGATGGATATGAGGTCGCAGGTCGCTGGTCGCTGGTCGCTGGTTACTAGTCGCCGTGGACGTCTGGCGAGGCAGGCAGCTGGAGCTTCGTCAGGTCCTCGCCAAGGGACGGAAACGCCCAGCAGGTGCTTTCCTTCGGGTTTAGCGCATTCCATGCCCACTACTGCAACCACCTAGGTACCTTGTAGCCAGAGCTCCCACAATGAACACAGGCCGCGAGCCACGCTTTGCTCATAGCACTCGATGCCCAAGAATGCTGGAAATATTGGATGCCCCGAAATATTTTGTCCAAAACGACAAGTAGGGTCCTATCCTTGACTGCTCTTCTTCTTCTTCTTCTTCTACTACTACGCATATAAGATGCGTAAATGCCCCCGTGACTGTGCACAAACGATCACTCCAATACTTCCCATGGATATACGTACTTAAGTAGGTCGCTCGCTGAGCGACTTCGCTGGCGGCTGGGGGGCGCGCAACCCAAACTGGGGGGGAAGCCCAGCTGTGGCGCAAGCTTTCCTATCCAGACTGCAGCAGCTGACGACACACCCAAAACACCACCACTGGTCCCGAGAGCCTCATCCCCATATTCCGCTGCCTGCAAGCCGACGCCGACCTTTCCCTCACCCGCGCATCCCCCGGATTTCGAATCACCCAACCAGTCTCTCGGGCAGCTGCCGCTTCATCTGCGCCGTGCGTGACTTCAACGACCCTTTGATCATCCGCTTCCGCGCCATCGTCCCCCAGCTCCTCAACGAGTGCTCGGCGGCAGCCCAGCCCTCACCTCACAGCTCCGCGTCGGACGACAACTCGGGCCCGCACCGGCTATAGCGCATTGAAAATACCGCAGCGATGCCGGGGATCAAGACCATCATATCGCTTTCCTTCGTCCTGGCCGTCGGGTTCCTGCTGGTCATCCTGTCGTGCGCCCTGTTCAAGGTCTACTACCCGCTGCTGGTCGTGGCCACCTACGTGCTGGCACCCCTGCCGAACTGGATCTGCAGCCGTTGCTCGAACCCGGATGACTTTGTTGAGAGCAGCGGAAATGCCGTTCTCGACCTCGGACGGTTCTGCACTGGATTCCTGGTCGTCATGGGTATTGGTGAGTACCATCTCCGCTCCTCGTTTGGACAACAGCCTGGGAATGAGGACCTTATCATGCCGGCCGCGGCTCTGGGCCCGGAATTCGACGCAACACGATGGACACGGACCGAGAATCCCGGCTGACCTTTCTTTACAGCACTGCCCGTCGTACTCTACCACTCCACGCTGATCAACGCCGCCGCCATGGCAATGAGCATCATCGGAGGGCTGTTGATTTACGGCACCATTATCTCTTTCGGCATGTTCTTCCAGGAGGACCAGGAGTTCTAGGCCGTCCGCGCACGTGAGTCGGGTGCAGTTGTCGAGTCCCGGGGCCGAAATAGAAGATGTGTTCTATACGATGTATTATACGCCAGCAGCATCCAAGGAATCTAGTCCGGGGAAACGGGTTTGTCGGTTAGGGGGTCTTTTGGGGTTGGCATTCAGCAGGTCATCCGAGTTCATTATCGCATACCCCTTCGCACTTGGGCGAATTGAATCTTCTATTTTGTTTAAACTGTTTTGATCTAAATCGACATCTAAAACAAGTCTATCCTCAGCCACAGGCTGGAGCGGAGCAGATTTGGTGAACGTGCCGTTTACTCGGTCTCCCACGTCAGGTTATATCTAGCCTCTGAAACCTTGTAATCCCGCAGCGCCTGGATGGCGCCCTCGGCCGTCGTGGCCGTCACCAGGATGTCGGCGTTGGCCGCCTTGACGAAGCCCTCCTCGACCGACTTCTTGACCCACTGCAGCAGCCCGTCGTAGAAGCCGCTGACGTTGAGGATGCAGACGCCCTTGTTGTGGATGCCCAGCTGGTTCCACGTCGCCGTCTCGAGCAGCTCCTCCATGGTGCCGTAGCCGCCGCTCAGCGCGATGAAGCCGCTCCCCGGCGCGCCGTCCAGCACCTCCTGCGCCATCATCTTCTTGCGCGTGTGCATGTCCGGCACCACCGTCGTCCGCCCGTAGACGTCGGCCTCGGGTACGTAGTACCCGTTCGCGTCCGCCTTGCCCGCGTACGTCGAGTCCCGCTCGTACTTAACGAGCGCCTCGGGGATGATGCCGTGCACGGCGTCCGGCCCGGCGATCGAGACAATGGTCTTGGCCACCTCGCCCATGAGGCCGACCGTGCCGCCACCGTAGACTAGGAATCATTCAAGCGTTAAAAAAAAAGGGTTCTATCTTGTGCGCGCAGTGGTTACGGGGCCGGGGGGTCCTCCAGACCTACCTAATGAGATGCCGTTCTCGGCCATCAACGTGCCCAGCTGCCGCGCCGCCTCAATGTGCTCTGGGCTCTTGCCACCTGCGGAGCCGCAGTAGACGCATATCTTGACCTTCTTGTTGGGCTGGGAATTGGGGTTCAGGTTTGACGTCCCGGACGGGGTGGCTGTCCTCGACGCCGGAAACGGTGATGCGCCGCCCGACTCCATGCCGGCGGTAGTCTGCTGGGTTGCTTGGGCCGCTTGGTACGAGATTCGGTGCAAGGAGAGGGTCAAGCAGTGAAGTGAACAATGCCTAGTCTAGCCGGGGTTTGAAGCAGAAGTTGGTCAAGGCAAAAGCGGGAGACGAGGGAGGAGGCGGTGGACTCGAAACCCAACGGGACTGCGAGTATGTATGTGTTTGCCTAAGAGTGGTCGACGGTTGTCCGGTACAGGTCGGGCCGAGTATTACGAGAGGAGAGAGAGAGAGATGATGCCACGATAGGGAGAGTCATACTAGACAGGTAGAGGCTGTTATAATCAATGTCCCCTGACAGGTGGCTGGGCACTTGCTATCATGTGGCCGGAAGACGAGGCTATCGTGTGCTCCTTCTAATTCGCCATGACGTAGCTTACTTGAGTGTCTTAGATAATACGGCGTGCAGCTCGGATCCTGCGAAGATGGGAGGCTCACTACTAGCAATTTCCCAGGGCCTTCTGCAAGAGAGGAAGCGTCTTGCACCGGTCACTGTTCGAGCGCGCTACCATGATGACTTGATGGTTGGTTGAGTCATTCTCACATCAACATGGCCTAAAGTGGGATGCCAAGCCATCAGTCTCCTTCGGAGGAGATGCATCTTGTCCCCTCACTGCATACACCGTAGGTTGCCGCTGGGCCCCTGACCCGCCAGCGGACGGTCTGCTAACCCCCCGCCAGAGCCTAAGCTGCCCGCTGCCCGACCCCAGGGGACCTAGCGCCACCGTGGCCCTGTGTCGGGCTGCCATTCGCCGACCTGCCGGGGCGATATAAGGGACCCCACTCATGGGGTTCGGGGTTCTAGAACGAGACCTCCTCTGCCAGCCGTCCTATCGGCATCTTCCCGAAATAAAAAAAATAAGGACACGGCCAGCTTTGAAGAAGAGACGAGTGCCAACGCAGGACTTGTCATCAACCATTCGAACACTCCACGGCGCGCATCCCGGGAAGCATACTCATCATGCCCGAGGGAAATGCTGCGGCGGCCGGCGGGCCGGCTCAGCAGGAGCAGGGCGGCGTAAGTAACGCGTCGCGAAAGTCGACGACCGAGGCTGACCACACGTCCGTGCTATAGCAGTCCCTGGTCATGAAGATCGTGCAGGGCGTTGCCATGTACTATGGTGTCCAGCTGCTCATGAAGCAGTTCGTGGGAGGGAACAAGGCCCAGACGACCGAGGTTACCGACGCGACCGGCAACGTCGTCCAGGTCCCCGCCAACACCGGACCGATCCCCCCCTACGAGATGAGACCGAAGACCCTAGACGAGGGCGCAACGTACAACAGCATCCCGCAGCGCCTCGCCCCGATCTGGCCTTCCGACAGCTCCCTGGACATCATCGTGACCCTCTCTGATACCTTTGTCCCGAAGCCCATCGCGAAGACCCCCGAGCAGTACCTCGTGCTGGACGAGAAGTCCTTCAAGCTGGGAAACCACAGTGACAAGCGCGTGATCGAGACGACCTTTGACGTACCCTCGGCTGTTCAGAACAATGGCACCCTATGGGGACATTTCTACGTTGGCCTCGCCGGTTCCAACTTGGATCCCAAGGAGCCCGGTTTCGATCCTGCGACGGCGCTGCACTTTGCGTATCCCCTGACCCAGTATATTCCAAAGAAGAAGGTCGCCAAGACCAGAAACCTGTTGGAGTCCAAGGACGAGTCTGAGATCGAGGTCGAGGACGAGAAGCCTGGACTCACCATCGCGAGCTACTACCACCCCAATACCACCCTGTCGTTCGTCCCCGATACTGGCATCCTGGACCTGCCAAAGGCGGCCCCAGCAGTCCGGCAATTTCTGAATATTGAACCCACTGGTGCTCGCGACGGAACTGGCCAGAACTCCTGGTACTACCCGATCTTGTATATCAACACCTTCTGGCAGCTCAAGAGTCATATGACGGTCCTCAACGACACTGTCAAGACTCTACCATTGAGGCTCGATCTTGGAAACACGAGAAACTGGCAGTTCACCACGATGGCCACCGTTGACCTTAACTCCAAGGAGCAGGCTCGGCAGGCCGCCTTGGGCAACCCCTCTCCCGGTGGCGGTGATGGTAGCGAGATTGAGATGGTCAAGGAGATTTTCATCGACACGAACCCCATCCTCCTCGGTATCACGATCGTCGTCAGTATTGCCCACATGCTTCTTGAAACGCTTGCTTTTGGGTCCGACATTGCCCACTACCGCAAGAAGAAGGACAACGTTGGCATCTCTGTTCGCACCATCCTGGCCAACGTCTTCATGCAGACTGTCATCTTCTTGTACCTGGTCGACAACTCGCAGAATACCAGCTGGATGATCCTGGGAACCCAGGGCGTTGGTATCCTCATTGAGCTTTGGAAGGTCACGACCGTGGTCAACGTCCGTGTTCGGCCGTCCAGTCCCGGCTCTCTGTTCCCTTACAGCATCGTGTTTGAAGACAAGCACAAGCTTAGCGAGACGGAGGAGAAGACCAAGGAGTACGATGAGATTGCCTTCAAGTACATGTACTGGGCTGGCGTTCCTCTGCTCATCGCGTACGCCATCTACTCCCTGTTCTACGATACGCACAAGTCGTGGTACTCGTACATCATCACGACGCTCGTCGGGTCTGTCTACGCCTACGGTTTCCTGATGATGGTCCCGGCCTTGTACATCAACTACCGCCTCAAGTCGGTGGCGCACATGCCAGGCAAGGCCATGATGTACAAGTTCTTGAACACGTTCATCGACGACCTCTTCGCCTTCACCATCAAGATGCCCTTCCTCCACCGCCTGGCCACGTTCCGTGACGACATTATCTTCTTCATCTACATCTACCAACGGTGGGCTTACAAGATCGACTACACCCGTGTCAACGAGTTTGGACAGGGTGGCGACGATGAGCCGGCGGAGGAGCTCAAGGCGCAGCCCAAGTCACTGCCAAGGGCTGACGCGGAAACCGTGGAGAAGATTGGAGGTGGCCCGCAAACTACCGGTGCTAGTACTGGCAAGGCCACCAAGAGAAAGTAATGGGCTGGTGCGTGCCTTGAATATGTCCGCCAGAAGATCACGCCAGCGCGGCTGTAGAGTAGACTGAGTGATTGGGTGTACTGATACATCATCTCGACTCACTCGAGATAGGCGTTGAGTCCAGGGAAAATAGCATGTTTGAGGCTAGAATCTACCTATCGACTGACAGCCACTGAACGCCGTGTTTTGAAAGTCCTACCAGCACCGTGGCCTGATGGTAAATGCATTGTTGTTAGGTGTCTCTAGGATTAAACATGTACGCACGCTCTGGTGACTGCATGAGAGCTGAAAGCCGCACGGGTACCTGCCTGCCCGCCTGATCCCTCGCGTGAAAGCCAAGACGGCGGGATCGTCGGTAGGGGGAGAGCGAAGCGACTACGCCATACTATGTACGTACATGTATTCAGCCCTATGAGGAGCGACTTCGTTTCTCTGGAACTACCATCCAATCGTTCTGGCTTCCAATAGGGTGTCTCGTCAGCGGGTGCTAGTGGCCCGGATCGTTTAATCGGCAAACGCGTCGCACGGTAATCCTGAACCTCAGGACAGTGGGCTCCACGAGCGTTGCGCGCTCCAATCAGCCTCGACTCCAGATGCCATTGGATGGAAGTTGGCTTGTGACAGCCGGTCTTTGACAGCCGCCCTGGGCAGTGGACGCTGGGGGGCCCTGGACAGCGGGAGACCCGCCAGATCCAAGACGATCCCCGCCAACCCGCCTGGCCGCCTGGCCGCCCGGCAGCTCCCAGCTCCCAGCTCCCAGCTCCCCAGCTCCCAGGACGCTGGTACCCGCTCGCCCTACTGGCGTCGGTTGTTGCTAGTAACGTAATGCTCCCGAGGGTTGAAACAGCTCCGCAGGCCTCCTAATGAAATAAATTATTTCCTCTCACCTGGCTGACACGCCCCCTGCAACCGAGGGCAAGACAGGAACGTGAGCACTGTGGCCCTTCACTTGTCAGATTTTGGGGTGCTCTCGTATAGCAAGGCGATTTCCCCAAGTTAGATCTCTACGTGGCCCCTGCTGGCATTGCATTCCCCTTTCTTTGGACGACGGCTTTCCTCCATGGACCTGTGACGCCATCCGCAATCGTGCATTGAACCCTGAACGAGCGAGCGAGCGAGCGATCTGCGTTTCCCCAGTCTTGGCTACTGGACAGCGAACACCTGAAGGACGTACATGACATGTCGATCCGTCATTGAGACTTAACACGACAACTACCTCCCCTTTACAAGCCCAGGCGAGTTCGAATCCCGGACTAGACCAAGAGCGAGGATTCCCTATTCCACCAAACAATCGTTCCAAGCGGACGCCGGACCTGCGTAGCCCACGAGCGACCGAATCCTGAACCCCCCAGGCTGCCGTCACAGGAAAGGACCGCTCCCGCCTGCCTCCATCCCGGACGGAGGGCCAGCAAGCCGCTCGGCGCCGGAGGGACGCAGCAAAGACATGAACAACGAGAGCGTCGGCTCGCTCCTGGCCGTCATCGCGAACTCGATCAACGATGGCCTGCGCATCCTGATGTTTGCCGACAAGCGGGCCTGGGGCCCCGACGAGTTCGAGCAGCTCCGCCTACTGGAGGAGACCATCGACGAGGCCAAGAAGGACTTCCAGTCCCTGCCGGCCCTGGTCCACGGGAGGGGCTACTACGAGCATGACAGGAAAAGTACGTCTCGAACACCACCCTACATTCCTTCCCCGGCGAGTGAGGCTCGTGGGCCTGCGTCCAAACCCCACCCAGACCCCGATTGCAGCTGCAGGACTTGTGGAAGAGAAAAGTTGACCTAATAAGCTCTTGCCGTCTAGGTGACTCCCTCGAGGACCTTCGAATACTGTGCACGCGCTTCGAGCTGCACGCGCAGAACTTCAAGGAGTGGGTGCGAACAGGCGGGCCGATCAACCCCATATGGGCCCGCGAGACGATAGAGCTCCGCCGCGAGCTGCACAGGGCGCAGTGCCGGGCGGCCCGGCGGATATTCAACTCGGAGCAGGAGACATCGACCCGGTGCCTCGGCGCCTTCCAGGTGTTTCGGGTGCAGAGGGCACCAGAGAACCCGCAGCAGAGGAGTCTGGAGGAGCTCATGGCGTGCAACCAGACCGGCAAGTTTGAGCGCTTCGGCGACAGGGACATCGCCTTCGTGTGCGACTTCTGCGACGGCTACATCGTGTGGGAGGACCTGCGTGAGATGCCCTCGTCCAGGGCCGCGACCACCGGCGACATTCCGGAACCGACCAGTGCGACGAGCATGACGCCATCGCAGGACACCAACTGGCAGGCGACGGGCTTCAAGATGTCGGATGGCGAGGAGAAGGCCGTCGTGTTCGCCCCCGTGGCGATCGCGAACCACATGCCCCCGGAGCCGGGCGAGTGGCAGGCCCGGATCCTGTGCCCGCTCTGCGAGGACTACTACACCGAGGAGCAGGGCGAGGACGACATGGATAGGGTCAAATGGAACCAAGACGAAGGCGGGTACGAGGGCATGGCCGAGTTTCGGGAACACCTCGAGTGGACACATGCCCCGGGCGTCCTCGCGACGACGAGCAATTGCCAGATCATGTGAGCGAAATCTCACCGGTGCTGGACTTGGGAGAGGGGGAGTAATGCATGTCGTGCCGTCGGCTTTCAGGAATAGACGAGTGTTGTCTTTACACCACAGGCGTTCAACAGGGCGAGGGTGTCGCGCATCGCTAGCGCAGCGTTGCGGCACAAATGGAGCATTGGCGTTCTGGAATATAGCATAACAGCCCTTAATTTGATTGATATCCGTTACTACGAGTTGATCTGGATAGAGACTTGTCGAAGGAATATGTCCCGTCCGAGAAAGTCCATGTCTTCCAAACGTTCCGGCATATAAGCCGGTCTACGTTTGGGGCTACAATCTTCACAAAGGGGGATAGATGTGATGCCAGTTCAGCATTCAGTTTTTGAACCGATTCCGTTCACTCCTCGTGCCTAATCTCGATCGCTATGCCATGCACATGATGAGATGGCAAGGTTACGAGTCCTGAGTTGAGACACTCTGTGGTACTTGTTTACTGGTACACCGTAGGCTCTACCTTCGCATTTGCTGTAATCACCAAGATCGTGATGCTGAACCTTCCTATCGCGTCAATATCATGTGGTGCAAACCGTATGTGCACCTGGCTGTCCATCTACCATACTACTCGCAGCTCCGTGTGGAGTAGTCCACCAGGCTTTCGCTCCTGGAATCACAGTGCTCATATGTGTTGGCACGCGATACCGTCGCATCTTTGCAGTATAGGCGACTGTTGGATGCCTCGTCCTCCTTCCACAAGATGGTCCTTTTCTCTTCCAGTCTCACAGCCGATTCCGTGTCGACAAGTGTGATCTCGTACCAAAAATAAACATAGCCTCTCTTCCATGGTCCCTCGGCTGCTGACTTGGTCGTCCTCCCCCTTTAGAAGAAGCGCAGCCATATAAAGACCAGGACGATGAGCCCGAAGACGCCAAAGGGCCCGTACTGCTTGAGCATCAGGTCCCAGTTGATCTTGACGGCGGCCTTGCGGTACTTGCGGCTGTCGTCGCGCAGGCGGGAGCTGATCTCGCCCATGCGCTCGAGGCTGTCGCCGCGGTACAGCAGGTCCTCGATGTTCTTGGTCATGACCTGGGTGACGTCGCGCAGCTCGTCGTTGAGCTTGCCGAGGTTCTGCGTCGCGCGGGCGTCGGCGTACGTGGCCTTGGTGCGGCCGATGAAGGTGTCGAACTCCATGAAGGCGTAGGGCCGCAGCCCGGGAGCGTGCAGCTGCGCCGCCGGGTACGAGCCCGCGAACTCGGCCGCGATGTCGGCCAGGTACGTGAAGGCCAGCTTGCGCGGGTACGACCGCTCGCAGATGCACAGGTACACGATGTCGTCCTGCAGCAGGTAGTGCAGCGTGTAGGGCCCGGACTCGATGCTCGCCTGCGGCTCGGCGTTGCGGTTCAGCCGCCGCAGGATCAGCTTGACCTGCGACTTGATCTCGGCCAGCGACGACTCCATCGACTCCTCGTCGACCGAGGCGCACAGCATGAGGCCTGTAAGGGGGGAAGAACAGTCCGTGTTAGTGCGCTGCTGCTTTGCTGCATAAGGGAGCTCGGGAAGGAGGATGGCTAGGGGGTTGGATTCGCATACCGTCGCCCACGCGGGCTATTTGCGTTGACCTGATCATCTTGGTGGAGTGACACTGGATTGGTGCTCTGCTTCCACTTATGCGACGGTGGGAGGTCTTGTGCGCGTGTTGTATCCCTTCCGCAGGTCCCAGTCGCCAGGCGGTCCAGCAGAGGACACACGACAGGGCCGACAAGTAGCGTACGTGGCTTCAACCGACAGGCGCTGACGTTCCGGCGATGGGAGTGAGTCCTGTGGACTGCCGGTGACTCGAGTGAATAGAGTGCGGTGCCTGGGTCGGGAGGTAGCTCTCGAGAAGCTTCGCAGTCAGTGGTGGCTCCTCAGCGTATACAGTTCGCCCCGTCCTCTTGGGACCAGGTATCTTCAACAACGCCCTTCGCCTGTAGGTAGGCGCCAGCTGGCCAAGAATCCCCTTTCGCTGCCAGGCGACGTCAGGGGCCTGGCCTAAAGGCAAAAGGGCCTAACTAATCCTTGCCGGCCGGGAATGTCCGTGCACGCCAGCTCGAGCAGGTTGAGCCAATGGGCGTGGCGCCTTTGAGCCTCTTCACCCGATAAGACAGTAGCGTCCGACTAACTCCACGCTAGGCCGCGATAAGCCTGCTGTGGAGTCAGTTGGTTGTATAAGTCGGTTTATAGTCGAAGGAATCAAGTTCGCAACAACCCGTCAGGAGATTCAATGCCACGATGCGAAGGAGATCGAACAAGCAGAATAATGGAAATGCCGTGTAGGAGGTCAAAGCGTTCTTTGATTTCCTTAGCGCGTATCGATACCGGCTACAGATACGGCTAGCGTCTTTCAAGCTGCCTGTAGTTACCAACATACGTAGACCCGTCAACCGTTGCCCAGTCCTCGCGCTTTGTGCCATCAAAGCTCTGCCCATTACTCCAGGCATCGCATCAGAAAGATTAGGGACGATACTCACCATGGCTCCCAGGGAAGAATCGAAGGCTGATGACAAGGCCCCGGTGGAGAAGAAGGCTCCGGCGGCGAGAAAAGCACGGGCGAAGAGAGCGCCCGCTCCGAAGAAGCAGAAGCAGGGGACTCCGGCGGAGAAGAAGGCACCGGCGGCTAGAAAAGCACGGGCAAAGAGAGCGCCAGCTCTGCAGAAACAGAAGCAGGAGACCCCGCCTGCGGAGACGCGTGACGAGGAGACCGACCTCGATGTTGAATCCGACGATGTTAGCGAAGATGGCCAGGACTCTGAGGACGGCCTGCCCAAGCCACGAGCGAGAAAAGTGGTCAAGACTCGTAACCTGCCTTGGATCAACCCACCCCGACCCACGCTGAAGATCCCGTACCTGCGGGACGGATATGTCTCTGACCCTCTCGACGAACCTGAGCTGAGTTTCCGGGCCGCAGATGGCACCTGGCCCAAGGCGACCACATCTATGTACCCGAGCCCTCCCACTAACCACAGACTCCTCCAAGCTATGGCCCCCACGATGCCGAACGGTGTAAGCCAGAAATCAGACGCCAACCCTGCGGCTCAGAAGCCTACCAAACCGTCTGTAAAAGGCAAGGCACCAGCCAAGAGAGCGGCAGCCAAGGGACGGACCACAATGGCACCGCCTCAGGCGGTGCCGTCAAAGAGAACGGCCCCCACCAAGTCCCGCCAGCCGGTGGTCGGAATCTGGACCATTCCCCCGCGCCCCACCACCACCGGCCCAGCCAAGAAGACTACGTCTCTCAGCACCTGGCTCGACTCCCAGCATGGGCGAGGACATAAAGACCTGCCAATCGAGATCGACTCAGAAACCGATCAGGATTTTACGTCTTACGCAAGCCCGGCCAGTACCGCAACGAGACGGGGAGAACAGCACCAGCCCCTCGAGGTCCAGTCAGATGAGGAGTCGTCCCTTTTTGTCGAACAGACGCCCAAGCGCCGCCGCTTGGCCTATGAGGACGGAGACGACCTCTACGACGCCTAGCACGCCTCCATCCATCACCTGATCACAACACCGCTTGCCAACCTTTCATCTCGTCTTACTGATTTTTTTTTTCTTCGCCATGGAACTGCTGGTCGACGAGAAGTCGCCTCTGGCGGACACCAATCTTCGCGTAAGTATCCATCTATCTTTCTTGCTATCCAATGTTGACCCCGCTCGTATTCCCCGTTTGACCATTGATATATCTTCGTCTATACCACACCTGCCGATGAGCATCTCTGTACCATTCATCTCAAC
Source organism: Neoarthrinium moseri (assembly GCF_022829205.1). Classification (NCBI taxonomy): domain Eukaryota; kingdom Fungi; phylum Ascomycota; class Sordariomycetes; order Amphisphaeriales; family Apiosporaceae; genus Neoarthrinium; species Neoarthrinium moseri. The sequence continues at coordinate 396,303 of NW_026055151.1, read as the reverse complement.
TACCCCTGCTGCAAGCTCTGCGAAACGCGAAGCGCAAGCCTCATCTGCTTGTCCTACATGACTTGTCACTAACGCCCCGCAGGCACTGATACTGGATCCAGAGATCTGGAAGCTGCTCTCGCCCGAGCAGGTGGCCGAGGTGCACAAATACTGGCCATACGACGGGCCGGTGCCGGACCTCGCCGCGCTGGCCAGCAACGACAACCTGCGGCACGACGTGGCCGAGTACCAGGCAGCGCTGCGGTCGGGGATGCACGACGCCGAGTGGATCCGCCAGGCGCGGGCGGCCAACGCCATCAGGAACGAGGAAGCGCAGAAGCAGAAGCAGCACCAGTCACAACAGCAGTCGGCCCCTGCTACCGCCACCACCGTCTCGACTACTACTGAGGAAGAGGGAGAGGGCAAAGCTGATGAGGATCACGTGATGGAGGAGGCTGTTGAGGATAGCACAGCGGCGCCTGCTTCCACTACGATGACTACGACGACAGAGGATGACGAGAAGCGGCAGAGAGTGGCTTGACAGGCAAAACACACGAAACAGACGATGTGTTGATTTTGAGGATAACGGCCTTGATGGTAATGAGGAACACGCCAATCGACACGGAACGACACTGCACTAATTCCCTTCCCTCATGTTTTTCGATTCTTGTCACTACACACAACACAGCCGGTTTTTCTTTTCTTTGTACACTAGGGACCGGCTCGCACATGGCGATTGTATGTATGGCGGCTTGTACGTACGGAGGATTGTACCCACTACGAGCTTGAGATACCCCTTCCCCGATGCGATTACTTGCATTGGGAGGTATAGAGACTTTGATCAGGACCAAGAAATGTCGTCATGTCACATACTATGCTCGTGGCTGATTCTGACTGAGGCGCTGCCACCAGTCCCGTAGCACCAACTGTGTGAAAGCCCTTTCTGGGGACTTGATCATTGTGCACATGATTATTCTTGTTTTTTATTCAGACATGTCAACCAATTACTAATCTTCGTCATCATCGTCCTCGTCGTCCTTGACGCTGACAAGGCACCTGTGCCTCGAGTGCCAGATCCGCCTCTCCCGGGGCCCGAGCACCGCGTCCATCATCGTCTGGGTATCTGACCGTGGCCGGGCGCCCTTCCTCCCCCCAGATTCCTTGGGGGTTTCGTCGGGTGGTGTAAACAGCCGCGTTTCTTCCACGCTGGCCATGAACTCGAACTCACCCCTACATAGGGCAGTCACGCCGATGAGCACCTCGGCGGATGCCTTGGGATCAAGCATGGGCAGACATTGCTGCAAGGTGCCGTTCCACGCCAGCCTGCGCGTTGAGTCCAACGCCACACTGAGCGGCCGGTGACACAGTGCGGGCATGAGGCGCAGAGTCGGGTAAATCGGTTGCGACGTGCGATTTGTCACAGTGGCCTTGATCTGGGCAAACTCGTCCACGAAGACAATGTTGTCCTCCCCTTGGGAGCCATCATTCAAGCTCGACACCACAGCCAGTTCGATGCCGACCTCGTCGATCTTGACAGCCTCGATCATGCGAGGCGTCAACCGAATACTACGTAGCTCGACGTTGCCTTCCCTCGCAGGTCCGGACACTGTCTTCCATGTAGCCCGTAGGGTGTCAAGGATACGCTCGCGGAACCAAAAGGCTTCGCGGTTGGCCCGCTCCGTCTCGGGCGTGATCTTGCTCGTGCTCACGACAAACTGACGTTTGCGAGACGGGTTGAGTGCCGGTATCGCTGCATGCGGGTCCTCGAGGTATACACGTGGGATGGGGAACACCACACGGTTCGTGTTGCCAGGGAGGATGTGTTCTTCGATCGTGAAGCCCTTTTCGGCTTCGAGACAGACTTGCATGTGACTTGGCCAGGCGTTCCGCAGGTCAACGAGCAAAAGGCAATATTTGTCGAGTTCCGCCGAATCCTCTCCCGTGTCGTTGACACCCAGACGTTTCCATAGAGCTCGCGGGACGTTTCCTTGAATAGGCAATATATCCATCCTCGCAAGCTCCACGCTGGCATTGACTGTTACCATCACATCTAAGCAGACTTGACGAGTGTGAAACTTGTCCTTGACCTCGTCGGGAGGTACACCCAGGTAGGCGTAATCGATCTGGATGGTCCCATTGGTGAGTCCTGGCTTGCCCAGGATCTCAAATTCAAAGGTCTTCGTGCCGCCTGGCGCTATGTATCTCTCGGAGTCGTCGATTTTACGCAGACGCAAAGCTCGCCTCTTCGCGAGGACAAGCTCATACTCGTAAAGCTCACCCGGAGTCGCATCTCGATTCGTCAAAGCTGTCTGGAGAGGAGCTTGTGTCGAATCTTGGAAGGAAAATAGCAGCAGGTCTGCCGGTGTCTCATTCGACAGGTTTTGCAGAGTGACGGAGAACACCTGTCGTTCGCCTTCAAGAATCATTATGGCCGACTGTGGCAGCGTCGTCGACTTTACAGCAATAATAGGCTGAGCAGATATCGCACTCAAGCTCATGGTTTCGGTCTTCAGATCTGGGCCGGGCCGGGCCAAATGTTTTCCCTCATAGGCGCTGTAGGTCTTTTCAATCGATGACAGCCCTATGCCTTTGATCTTGATCTCCGTATCGGCCACCCACGCCTGAGGGAAGATGGGGAACCTCCTTTCGCGGCATCCCCGAACCCGCACAATAGCGCCTGTGATTTTGAAGGCACCAGCCTCTCTGGGTGTCCCAAGAATCTTCAGTATCTGTGTCCGATAAGGTCCAATGACCGTGGACTCCACGGACGACTCAAATGCGGACCCTTCTGTGTCGAGTTTGATACTTTCAATATCAACATCAATGTCATATGGGTTCTGCAGTGTGATGCGGAAAGTGGCCGCTTCTCCGGTGACAAGGGTGCGCTCAACCACGGCCTTGTCTGATGTCCTGAGGAATGGGTTGTATATGAAGGGATCAACATCCTGTGAGGCACGTGCAGTGTTCGCACCTGGCAGAACGCTCTTCGCGTGTGGCACTGGCGCTCTCGTTGGCTGCAGAGGATCCAGCGATATGCCTCGTATGAGGAACTCGTCCCAAAACTCAGCCGAGAGGTGTCCCAGGCCCAACCTCTTGGATAACTCAGACGTCTTGGCGATATTATTGGTCAGTCGAATTTGCTCTTCTCGTGCTATTATTGGCGCTGCATCCTCCCGTCGGGATCCGGGTGCGACACCCTTTCCTGCGGTGCGCAGTAGATCGGCTGAGAACTTCAGGACGCCATCGAAATCCGGAAGGGCCTCAGAAAAGTTGATACAAGCTCGCAGGACATTTAGCTTGATGTCTTGAACTCCATAGTGTCTAGCCATGGACTGGTTCTGAATTCTCGCAATGACCTCGCTGTCACTGTCACCGGCCGGCGGCTTGAAATTCGACTTGAGGGTGCCGTTGAAGCCAACGACACCGTATGTCTTGCATAGAATCCCCAAGAAGGCATGGATGCCGTGTTCTATGTCTCCCTCGCCGAGCTCAAGAGCCCCGGCACCATTGCTACGGCCATTGACCGCATCCAAAGCCACCAAGCCAGCTGCTGGATGAATGCCGACTTCTGCGGCCCCACGTGTACGAGCTTCAATCAGGCCACCAATAAGGACACCTACTAGCTCTCGCACAACCATAGCCTTCTTCCTGTGATACCCCAGGGTTCCCATGACTGACGCAATCCCGCTAAGAACAAGTGCCCGATCCACTGTAGTGATTACCTCAGGAGCAGAAGAGGGGAATGCTCTAAATAGGAGACCGGCGATCTGGGTTCGACTTGGTGTGATGCCCAACCGAGGAGAAGTAGTCAAAGGTGTCTCGGGAGATTTCCCAGAGACCACTATATCCAGAAACTTCTTATCCAATCTGCCGTCGCATATGTGCAAGGCGGTCATGGTGCTGCAGAACCGAATCACCGTCTCTGACATGGGGAGTGGTGGCAGTTGCTCGCCAGAAATACGTGAATAGAGGGCAACGATTCTTTCGAGCAGCTCCGGAAGGATGGCTTGTAGATTGCGCAGATGTCTGGGCTGCTCCGAAAGGACCTCCTCCACCTCTGGCGCTTTGTTGGGCTTCTCAGGTGACAGGCATATCGTCGGTACCTGAAACTCGACACCCGCCCACCCGAGCAGGAAAAGACAGGTTGTGATTAGGTCAAGCGCCTTCCCGTGCCATAAGTGATCATTGATAGACTTGGCGATTGTAGCACCTTCACTCAATTCTCTCAGAGCGTCGATCCAACGGCCAGCTTGCAAGTATAAGGATCCTACCAGAACTGTAACGCGACCTTTTCCTTTATTGCGCCACCTTTCGTTCAAACCTCCGGGCCCAAAGCCTTGCACAGCGACTTTGTCCTGAGATGAGGACTTGGAGCCCTCCGCGGTCCCAGGTCTTGACGGGGACTGCTGTTCCGGGCTGGAGACATCTGGGTTACTGCCATTTGTCATTTCGTCGAAAGTGGTAGGAGGATGGGACAAGCCGCTCCGCACCGGGGTCGTTGGGCGGTTGGTTGGAGTCGAACTGCTCGAGCCGAAGGGCAAACCCTTGAATACTGGCATAGACATGCGGGCCTGGGCCTTATCCACTGCACCGCTAGACGATACCGACCTTGTCACGGTAGGAACTGCGAATTGTGAATTCCGACGCGTGTGATTCGTATCCTCAACGGTGTATGACGAGCCGTTCATCTGTGGCCTTGAAGTATGCCCAGGGGAGTCGATCACTGTCATGGCCTCGTATGACTTTGCCAGCGTCGTCATCTCTGCCAATAACAGGGATGAGATGTCACACATGACGGTTTTCATGGTCGTCCTTATAGATTGCGCCACTGGCGGTATGGTCTTGACCCCTTCCGGTATAGGGATGGCATGTTCCCCTGGTTGCGTGTAGTCGAAAATCAAAACCTGGTGTGTGAGCGCTTTCGCGTGGGAGTCCCTGAGCTCTTCCAGCTCTTGATAGAGCGTCCGTATATTTCTTTCAGTCAAGGTCGGCGCATTGGCGGATTGCCTCTTGCTAAAGGCGGCCTTTTCGAGTTCGGCACCATCAGCGATGGCAATAACGGCGAGTGGTTCTCGATAGAGGTCGAACGGCGAGAGGGCGAGGTGCGAGGGTGGCGGCACGTGTGTTATGAGGTCGTAGAATATGGCACCGTCGGGGAAGGCTAGGGGCGAAAACATGTCTGCGCAGAATAAAGTCAGCCCGCTGCCCAAACAGCTATCGTCATGGTCTCCATGGTCTCCCTGACTGGCGACTGACTTCGATTCGGGCGCCCGTCGGCGCTGATGTCGCGGAGGTGAACGACATGCTCCTGGTTCAACCGTTCGATGAAGGAGGAGAACCTTTCCCTCTTGATCTGGCCAACGGGTATCACCAAGGCTCGCACCCTCGCCGGAGCGATGGGTAGCAGAGAGTCTAGGGTCATGCTGGCATTGGTCTTGAGTTCGTGCCGACTTTAGGGAGCAACTGCATGCCTTCGGGACACCGACATAGCACGAAACAAGCGGTCAAGTGGCAGACGGCCAGGTCGCGGGTGCTCTGTCTAAGCACCGGGCGAGAGCTGTTCTTGGTAGGCTGAGTATTGCCAAATTTTTGGCCGGGGTTGCACTCTCTCTGACACTCGGCGCATATGACACGCAGCATCAATTGACAGTACTCGGATTGTGACAAGGAGACGCTCCATGAAGCCTCGTGCGCCGCCTTCCAGGCTGGGCCAATGGGACAGTGAGCTAAAAACAGGGGTAACTCAGCTAGCAGCAGTGGGGCACGTTTCCGCACCCAACGGGGCCCGACAGGCATACCGCCTCTGTAATGCAGGCCTACTGCTTACTGCTTACGGGTACCTAGGGTTGCGCGTACTATATGCGTGCAGAAGTATACAGCACTGCACCTATAAACTGCAGTCTGGTGTGCCGCCGTGTATCACCATCACTCTTCTCACGTGCATAGCTGACCAGTCACTCAAGCAGTGTCCGTACTATTGGGTGGACATTTGGTTCTGGATACATCACCTTGTTTCAACATGTGCCACTGGCGGTTACTCTGAATTTGTCTATTGCCGCGACTCGACTCAAGTCACTTAATCATATGGATGCAATTACGATGTTGCACTCCCGCCACTCTCCTTACTCTTACCCTGCCTCGCCTCTGCCTTGAGCTCACTCTCGAAGATATCGACGGCGAGGCTCGCTTCTACGAAGTCCTCTAATTCCTCCGTGACTGTCTTCAGCTTTTCCTTTACTGCTTCTGCTCCCTCAAACCCCACGATGTGCCGCGCAGGTGGGTTTTCGTTGCCGCCGATGGCAGTCAAGGCATTTACCGTTTCCTGTACCAGTTTGTCGATAGCTGACGCCGGTAGTTTGGGGTAGCGGTGAATGATCTCGTCTTCGGACGCCTCCACGGCCGTTTCCGGATTCAAGTTCAGGACATTTGTCAGAATATCCCGCACGCTGGGTGCGGGATTGTTGTCACTGTCGTAGTGAGGCAGCTGCGGTGAGAAAACGATCTTGTTCGTCAGTGACTGTATCTCCTTGTGCGGCTGCACGATTGTAACTTTGATGTTGAAGGGGGCGATCTCGTACGCCAGGGAGTCGCAAAATCCCTCGAGGGCCCAGGTCGCGGCCGTGTAAATACCCATCCCCGGTGTCCCAATGTGGCCACCGATGCTCGTGAGAATCAGGACATGGCCGGTGTGCTGCGCTCGAAGGAGTGGGAGCGCGGCTTTTATGAAGTTGACCTGCGAGAAAAAGATGGACTCAAATTGGTCGCGCACCAGATTCTGCGTTGCGGGAGTGGTGGAGAGCTCCTCAACGGTCCCGACAACAGCTGTTTTGGACTCATTAGAATGGTTGCCTCGCGCAGCGCAATGAGAGGAAGTGAGACCTGCCTTCCGAAGTGCAGCATAGGAGGATGTCTATGCGGCCAAAGGTGTCCTTGGCTTCCGCAACGGCCGCGGCGCACTGGCCCATGATGCGCCCATCGCAACGGATCGGCCGAATGCGCCCTAACCAGCCCTCGCGGTCTTTGCGGTTGCTCTTGCATTCGCTGATAAGCTCCCGGAACTCGGCATTGCGATCTTCGTGCTCGAGCTCGTGTGGCGGCAGGATGGCCACAACGTTGTCGCCATGGTCGAGCAGCTTGCGAATCAACCTAATGGCCAGCGGGGTCAGGGCCGAGGTTAGGAACCATGTTCGCGGCGAGTTGTGCGTAGCTATATCATCGGATGGCATTAGTCAGGCAGGCATTGAGCTTTGCAGCACCATCAGAACGGATTTGATTGTAGAACGGTCGGGCACGCGGCTCCGGGCTTTTTTTTGGTGGGTTGCAGGACTGAAGACGGCCTTCTTTGCGCAGTTTGGGGTTCGGGGGAGGGTTGGGACACGGGATGACGTACGGAACGAAGCTACAGGGACGGAATGAGTGTGTCGCGCAGGGCCAGCCTCGGCGTTCTTTCTCTCGGACATTTCCTGGTCTTTTTCGTTCTCGTCTTGGCTGGGAGCCACGCGCTGCGTCTAAGAACAACACTTTTCTCGGGTTTTCCTCATGGCACGTCCTGGACAGCAGCATGCACCGCACTCGGCGTATTCATTGCAAATCGAAAGGAGGAGAGAGCGAGGAAGGTCGGATCGGATCTGATCTCAAGAGGAGGAGAACGCCAGGCGAGCATGAAACACCAACACGAATATTACTGGTAATATCACCATCTTGTAATGTTCGATCACGACCTCGTCGGGCCTTCTCTAGGTAACCTCCCCATCTTATTAAATGGTCAAAGCCAGGCCCTGTGCTTCTCTAATGTCCACCCCGTCCACCCGCGGCAGTTGGCCTGCCTCACCCACCCCGGAAACACAGGACGGTTTGGGTGCTAGTAGCTGCCGGCTTGGGATGGGGGAATGGTGCCTTGATCGTTCGAAAGTTTACCCTACTGCCAATAGTCTACCGGTACTCCAATGCCTTAAACTCTATCCATTCAAGGGGTTCGCGGGGCTGCAACGTCGGTTGCATGGCAGAGCCATCCATGGACGCTTGCGAGGGAGGACCAGACAGGCCAGACCTAGAACCTAAGATATCCCCGAGATCCCTGTCGCTTATGATCGACCAGGCACTCGACCCGGGGCTGACATATGCATCTGTAAACGCAGTGCGACCTATGGCAGCCTCTGCTGCAGAGCGGATGTCAAGCCCGCTGTCACATCCGTCTCCACGCCACGGACGACCGCCTGGAGATAGAAGAACCGCCGAAACGCGACCAGTGGGACGGGGGGCATCGAATGACACCCATCTCAGTAACGAATAGAGGCAACAGGGGGTCGTAGTGGCATGATGCAGCCCGCCCAGCCTCCACGGCCACCATGCTCCGATCCCTTAAAGCTCCTAGGCTAGGTACTAAGACTTTCTGTTTCCGAAGTTTGATGGGCATTGCTCTCAAGTTCCCATGGGCGACGTGCGACACAATGGCGTCGACGCAGGTTGGAAACATGATGCGATGCCGTGCGTACCAGCAGTGCCTGGAGTGGTGACTTGGTCCCGTCCCGTCTGGCAGCAGGCGGCGGGAGCTTATCGTTGCTCCAATCTTCGGCGATCTTTGACACTGTACCCCACGTTTTATCACAAATCTGCAAGAGCTCCAGGGGCCTTTTCTGCCGCCAAATCTGGGGAAAGCTACCTACAACTTAGGTACCTACCTACCTACCTAGCTAGGTAGGTAGTCCCAGGTCGTCCGCTGAGCATTGGCGTTCTTGGGGGGGGCGTTGACGACATCCGACGTCGGGGAAAGAGGGGCCCAACTTTTGAAAATTGGCGATGGCTTCTGCCCAGCGGACTAGTCATCGCTTGACACTGGGTGACGTGACTCCGAACCTCAACGACATAGGACCCTGCGCTATTACTCATCCTTTTTGGCGCTCTACTAATTCTGCAGAGACCAGCATCATCTCGGCCAATATCGCCTCGATCTTTCATGCCAGGTTCTGAATGCAGAACAGCCATTGACGATCTTCATCTTGCCCTCACGATTGCATTCGTAACCACCAACTTCTCGTTCCGCTTTGACGCAGGGCCCAGAACTTAATAGTGCATCTGTACCCAAGTTTTGAACGATCATCGTCATCTGCAGGCCCCAAAGCAACAGAGGATGCCCACCAGATCAGAAATCACTTATTTCGGCGCGGGCCCCGCCCTGCTGCCGACTGATGTCCTGGAGAAGGCCGCCGAGGCGCTGGTAGATTACCAGGGCACGGGCTTGGGTATTGCCGAACACTCTCACCGCTCGGCCCTGGCCGCCAACATCATCAATGAGGCCAAGGCCGACCTGGCCAATTACCTGGATATCCCCGACGACTATGAGGTCCTTTTCATGCAGGCTGGTGGCAGCGGCGAGTTCTCAGCCACCGTCTACAACTTGGTTGGCGCATGGGTCACCCGGAAGCAGCAGGAAGCACTCAAGCAAGTGGGCGACGACGAAGCCAAGGTGGCCGAACTTCTCCAGAAGCAGGTGGCCACCGAGCTGAAGCTCGACTACCTAGTCACGGGCAGCTGGTCATTGAAGGCGTACCAGGAGGCTTGCCGCCTGCTTGGGTCGGAGCATGTCAACCTGGCAACAGATGCTCGGACAATCAACGACAAGAAGTTTGGCAAGATCCCGGAAGAGAGCACCTGGAAGCTCTCCAAGGATGCTGCCATGGTGTACTACTGCGACAACGAGACGGTGGACGGCGTCGAGTTCCCCAAGTTTCCTGATGTACTTGCCCCCAGGGCCGATGGATCCGGCCCCATTGTGGTCGCTGACATGTCTTCAAACATCTTGTCGCGGAGGATACCTGTCAAGAACTACCATGTCATCTTCTTCGGAGCTCAGAAGAATCTTGGTTCAACTGGCGTGACGGTAGCTATCGTCAAGAAGAACCTCCTGCCCCCAGTGTGCCCCCAGCCATCACCGACGCTGCTGAGGAAGCTTGGTCTGCCCATTGGACCCATTGTTCTTTCCTACGAGACCATCGCAAAGAACAACAGCTTGTATAATACATTGAGCATTTTTGATGTTTACATTGCAGGCCAGGTCCTGAAAAAGCTCCTCGCCACCTATTCAGACAAGGTGGATGGGCAACAGGCTGTCTCGAACAAAAAGGCCGAGATCATCTATGGAGCGTTGGAATCGCGCCCAGATGTCTTCAAGTTGGTGACGGAAAAGCCATTCCGCTCGAGAATGAACATTTGTTTCAGAGTTGTCAAGGTAAGGAAGGAAACCCGCAGTTTGGGGATCATACAAGAAATCCCGTGCACCACATCAGTGACACGCTGTTGCACTACAATGTCCCAAGGTAGATCTGGCTGACCCAATCATTTAGACCAACGATATGGATGTAGACGAAAAGAACTTCCTAGAGCTGGCTAAGGGCCAGGGTCTTGAGGGCCTCAAGGGCCATCGTAGCGTGGGAGGCATACGGGCCAGCAACTACAACTCGATCCCCCTGGAAGGTGCTCAGAAGCTTGCAGAATTCATCCTGACCTTTGCGGGGCACTAGGATCGTCACAGGATGAGCATATTGCTCAGAGACCCCCCTTCTCCAATCTCGCCAATGGCGCCTACGACAGCAAGGCGTTCCGGGGAGGTTGAAGGTGTTCAACCACAATATTGATTGACTGGTTTGGCTGATAAGCAGCTATGTCGCGACAAGGATGACTGCATGCATGGAGTAACAGAGAATCAACTTAGGTATTGTTCATAGTTGACTAAAAGGGAGGGCCAAATACGGCTGGTTAGAAAGACAGTTCTTTATGAGAATTGAAGGACTGTTGGGTATACCAATTTTCTGCATGGGGCATTCGACTATCACCGTACAAAGAAGAAGACATACATCAGACTCGAACTACTGTGGTATTGACAGGCCCCTTTTTTGGCAGTGCATCATTACTTGGTCGAATTATAATGATCTTAACCGGATGCAGTTATACTGGTGTATGCGCACTACCACCTACTAACGTCCATCGAAATGACCTGATGTAGAAGGTCACCAGCATGCTGACAGATCACATCAGCTAATCCGAGCACGTCATGATCGTTCTCAGTAATTATTCATATGAGCGCGTATGTCATAAGTATCTCAGCCAAACACTGAAAGATCTTGTGACCAGCGTCGTCCAGCAACATGACGTAGAACGCACAATCTTGCATGAGCTCAATATGCTGGACCCGAATTCGTACAGTGAAATACAGTGGTGGGCAGATACCGGGAGCTTGGATACAATTAGCCGGACTGCCCATTTGGGTAGCACTAGGGGCGCCAACATCGTCCGAATACGTGAGGGTTTTACGAGATGAACTATTCGAGTTCTCTAGTTTCGACCGCCAAATTACGGTCGTGGGAACAGAATAAACATATTGCGCCAACCTTTTCCCTTTCCGTTCCCCCAACCGCACCCTGAGTTATATTCGAGTTATTTACCCGCCTGGCCAAGCTCACCCACGTGCTCATCCCTCGCATGGAAATAGAAAAGCTTGCAGGTCTCCGCTACAGTAGCCGGACGCAATGGGAGGTCCCTAAGCATCTACTATCCTGACAGCCGCTGCCACTTGTCCTCTTCCTTCAGTTCGTACTCGGCGGTGGATCGGTGGCTGTACGGCCGGCGATGTTCCATGTCTTGCATGACACGCAGCATGTCTGTGATTCCAAAGAGCTCGTCCATCTTCTCCAAGCTCATCCCCTTCGTTTCCGGAATCAAGAAATAGGCAAAGAAAAACATGCTTGCGCAGAAAGACCCAAAAAGAAAATATGTTCCCTAAGCAACAATCATGTTAGTGTTTGACTCTTGGTGCTGGTAGCAAAGAAATCCTTGTCACTCACGTAGCCGGCATATCCCATGTTCTTCATCATCGTAGGTACAGCTGGTCAAAGTCAGTTTTGAAGCGCTGAGGTATGCGAAATGTTTCACTGCACTCACTTCTTGCAACTACAAAATTGAATAGCCATTGCGTCGCTGCTGCTTGTGCGACGTTCATGGCCCTGAGACGTGCGCTGGGTATCTCACTGACGTAGATCCAACAACACGGGCCCCAACCAAATTGGAAGAAGCTATGGGTATAACTCAGTGATCAGATTTTAGAGGGACTGCTTAGCCACTATAGGGAACTTACGCTGCAAATAGAAAGATGCAAACAAGGGCAACATAGCCGAAAGGGGGTATCTGTACAATGTTCGAGTTAACATGAAGCAACTGGAAAAGACGGTGTCTGACTTGCCGGCTGGCCTTGCACTGGCGGGCTGATATACATATACGCCCCGATGATGAACATGGAAATAGAGAGAGCTATGCTTGTCCATAGTAGACTCATCCGTCTGCCCAGCGAGTCTGCGGCGAAAATCAGAAAAGCCAGGCAGGCGACGACTTTGACAACGCCGTAGATGCCCGTAGCAAAAAGAGAGCTCTCCGTGCTGTTCATGCCTAGAGCTTGGAACATTTGAGGCGCATAGTAGTTCTGCAAACGTGCGTGTCAGTCACAGAACGTCAAGTTGTATTCCATAGAATTGAAGTGCTCACAATGGCATTCACTCCCGTCATCTGTTGGCATACCATGAGCCCGATCGAGATAAGGGCCCGGTTTCGGTTGCCTCGGATCAGCCACATTTCTTTCAGTAGTATCCAAGTTGTTGCATCGCCGACGAGACGACGCTCAATTTCAAGTTGCTCGGCCATGCCGTAGAGCTCGTGGTCGATGTATTCGTGATCTTCTGGTAAGTTGGTAAGTTTGGACAGGATGTACGTTGTTCTCTCCCAGTCGTCCATCTTCGCGGTCCATCGGGGGCTAGATTATGACTTAATGCTATTGTACCTTGGAATAGATGGACAGGGATACAAACCTTTCAGGACACCAAAGCATGCCCACTATCATGCAACTAGACCTGCAATCAGCGACTTCTTTCCAGCGGAGAAGCTAGGTTCTACGCACATGGCTGGTACTGCTTGTAGTGAAAGCGGAATTAAATATACATTCCTATCCTCCCAGTGGTACTGCGTAGCATAGTTCACCCTGGTAAATTAGCATGAATACCTCGAGGTGTGCTTTTCGGGCTTACCAAAACGATAGCATGACCCCGTTGACGATGAACAGTTGGTAACAGCCCGTCAAAGCACCCCTGATAGCTCTTGGTGCACATTCTGAAACATATAACGGTGTAAGCATCGAAGCTGCTCCTACTCCGAATCCTGCCACCAACCGACCGACGTATAGTATGGGAAGGCTCAGCGTCGGGGCTGCCTGGAGTGCTATGCCAACGCAGGTGATGATTGCGGATATTATCAGCGACCATCTTCGCCCGTATTTGTCGGAAAAGGGGCCGGCCTTTGTCGTTAGTGAGCCAGTTGATCATATCGAAAGATATTACAGGAGGGGACTTACAAGGAGCGACGCGACGAAGCAACCGGCCTGCAATGTCGAGACGACTGCAGGTCTTGTTAGATTATGTTATGACATTGGTATTCCAGGTTGGACACTTACTGTTTTCCGATAGTATGTCCTTCTCCTTTACGTCGATGCCGTAGTCCCTAGTATCGTTAACAGAGCTGGTCGTGGTAGATGGTGTTCTTCAATGTAGACGCACTGCATAAATTTCGGCATGATCAGAATACCTCCTATTGCGCCGATACTTGAAGGTGTCAGCATGATGGTGCATCGTGATGCCACGTTCACTTACTCCCAACCAAAGAGCATCCCACCAAAACTACAGTCCCAGTTAGCACAGCGCCGAAACACCATCTTTAATATTATCTTAGTCTCACCATGATGCGCACACCAATGCAAACACTCTCCATCCATATATTTGTGGAGGACTATATCGGTATTAGTCGGACACGGGAACGGTTCGCGTCGACGTTGATAATACACACTCATCTCGCATAGCATCATTCCTAACCACCAACCTCAGGACCTTCACCAAAGTCCTCCCCATTACGAATGGGACTACCAAGTATCTGCGTAGTATTTGTTATGTTGCAATGGCCGAGATACTCCGTTGTCAGTTGAGGCTCATTGCGTGCTGAAGCGAGGCGACGATCTTTTTTGGGAAGCAAAAGAAACGAGACCACCGCTCTAGAACACATAAATGGAAGACTAGAAGGATTCGAAGCGTGGGCTGGTACGCATGTAATATGCAAGACGGACGGCCGGGTAGGCCCCGGGTTCAGCTTACGATCAGTGTTGCAAAGGCCATATTCGGATTGACTACGCCGCTGGGTTACACCGGATACTATTCTTCTTCTATGCACAAAATGCAGGAGAAACCGTCAACGTGCTGGTGCAAGCGAGCAAGCCTCCTCCCCAGATGGTCGGGAACACATCGACAGAAGGGAAACATGGGCTGGGTGTCGGGGGGAGGCACAATCGTGTAACCCACCAGACAGGACGTGGTCCACCAGGGATCAAGAAGCCCATCAGACGAAAGACTCCTTGCCTCGAGCCGGGGATGCTGTTGGCTAGGCCATAATTAATCAACGGAGCTTATACCTCCCACACCCGGCGAGCAGAACAACGATTGGACGGGATGATTTGAAGCTAGGACAACGGCCCGACAGGGGGAAGCTCTGCACGCTCTAGGCCTGCCTGCACCCAGCAGAGCCGTTGTGTCACTGTACCTGCTGCTGAGCCACGCGACTGCTCTACCCGGTGAGCAGGCACTGGGTAACGGGTGCTGCAGACCGAGATGAGTGGCTTTCCAGAAGACTGGGAGGGGACTCGGGTAGGATTATCGAGGTGCATCCTTCGCAATGCTGACCGTCTTCTTGGGGATTCACGTGGCTGAACTATTGTCTCAGGATCTGCACCGTACGTGACGACTTCAAGTATCTCCCAGATGTGTGCGGATTCGAACTAAACTCACTTTCCCCAGGTTGTGTGACTGGCCTACTATATGGCGACGGATGAATAGTAAACGCTCTCCCCACCTTTAGCCGTTGGGGGGAGGGAGGGGTCCTTGGGGAATGACTGGAACAACCTGGGGAAGCTTTAGCCGAATGCCTCGAAGAAGAATATAGGGCTTTTGACGCACTCGCCCACGTGTCTGTCATTGATTCAGAATTTCAAGTACCGGTTTCACTGTGATGACCGTGGCCGTACACGCTTCGAAGCATAGCTCGTGCGACAACCTCCCGGAATAGCATCATGGTAGCCAGCCCTTTGGGAGGATTTGCTTTAACTCAAGGAGGCCTGGTCTTGGCTCGGAAGTCCTCCAATGAGAGGTGGCACTTTCAGCAGCTGGATATGCACCTCCCCGATTGCTCCAAGTAATATCGTGTTGGGTTATTGGTTTTTCAGTCTAGTTACATACCCTTGCTAGTCAAATGCACTATCGCAATGGGAACCAAGAACGATACAATCGAATTCCGCCCGTATAATTGATAATTTGACTGTCCAACAACTGACCTTGCATTCTCGGCCAAGACAGATGCTATATAGATTGGCGGGCCAAGTTCGACCAACGAGAGAGTTCATGTCTCGATTTTATGCTCCAATCTCGGCCTTCAGCCACCCTGGAATATCGGGTACCTTGTCCCATCCATCCAGATAGCTCTGCTTCGGGACTCCTTCGCCAGACGGCTTGGCATAGACTGCCGAGACATACCACACCACTTCTCCCTGCTTGATGGTGTGTTGCAGAGTAGGGATGACGGTGCGGCTCTCGACCAGATTCGAATTCGGGTCGGCATTCACTAACATGGCGTTGCGCTCGACCTTGTCCTCGAGCGACTTGATGCCTACTGCGCCTTTGGAGACGGCAAATGCACCCTGGTGGCCTTTCGCCCAGCCGTCAGGGGTGTTGAGATCGTAGTTGCCGATGATCTTCGGGAAGGTGCCTTCGCACTTTTCGGAATCATATAAGTCCAGGTAGCGTCCATCGATTGACCGCTGGTTACAGATTGCAAAGGCCCCATCCGCGGTCATGACCTCTCTTCCGGCCTCGATCTTATGCACCCGTATATGCCAATTTGGAGTTGATTCCTGGGGCGGAATCAAAATTGTCCTCACTGTGACATCTGGGTACGGTTTCCAGACTGACACAAGAACAGGCTGATCATCCCGGTACTCAAGGCCTGCGTACTCGGACTTTCTCCGTGTCTTCCAATATTCTCCGCCGTCATCAGAAAGACCAAGCTGTGACGCCAGCGCATACTGTTCCAGGCTGAACAAACCCGGCGGAACAGAGTAGCCGTAGGCGCTGCTATACGCGAAGGCTCCGTACTTCGCGTGCGTACCTTTCATGGGGTAGCTGCATGCTTGACCGCTGGATAAGAGCATAGTGTGGCCACCGAGATGGCTAGTAACCGTTAGCTCTGGGATGTTGCTCATGGTCATAAACTAACCTCATGATGTGGCCCGGTTGCTTCAACCCTTTGATCTCCGGTATCTTGCCCACGTGAAGTTCCTCCTCCGAAGTCCAGAACGGATGCTCGGGGGGCACAGCCAAGCAAATGAAAGCCAGGCAAGCCCAATACTAACACCAGGAGTCAGTGAGACCGATCAAGCTGGAAGAACATAATGCCCTTACCGGGCTACCCGGGCTGTTATAGTTCTCAGCCATCTGAGTGTGGTTAGCGAAGACGAATAATCGTGTCGGCAGGAATCGGTACTTACATACATGTTCGGGTACGAGTACCCGATCGTCAGCGTACCACTGGAACTCCAGATATCAGGCTGCGTTTGCCACCATCGGAGATGTCGAAGAACGATGCCCTTGACCATACCCCATGTAAGTGGCTCTGGCAACTCAACACCCGCGTACGCAAGTGCACCCCAGAACGAAACCATGGCAAAGCGATAGCCTACACTGCGGCCAAAGGGGATAGCGCGACCTGACGCTTCCTGTCAGCCTGATGTAATGTTTGTTACAAGAAACTGCTCACCTTCATTGTCATAGTAGTGCGCCAAGTCTAGCGCAGCGATCTGGGCTCGCTTCTTGAACTCTGCTGCCCTCTCCGGCTCCTCCTCGCCCGCCAATTTCGCGTACAGCAGCTGAAGGAAGTGGATAGCAAAGCTGGATGAATAGTAGTCCATCTCTGAAAGGGTTGATTAACAAGGTCTCACAAAAACTCTAAGATTTCGCACTTACGGTGTATCCCCTCAGGCCCATCATTGGACCACCCGTCACCACGGTAAAACGTATTCAAATGCTCAATGTCGCTGTCGAGTCTCTCCTGGGAGAATTTCCCCCCATTCTTCTTCAGGCCTAGATTGGCGAAGACTCTAAACCAGAGCCAGTTGGTATTGGGCATACTAAGCCAGGTCAGATATGCATCGTCAGCAAAAGGGTGCAGTTGTGGACCAACGTACTTCTTCTCGTTGATCGAGTTGCCCAACCACGCCTCGACATTGTCTCGTTCTTTCTCGCTCATGGACTGCCAAAATACAGGAGCGACGGCGAGAGCGAACCCAAGGGGGCACATCTCCACCATCCTCTGATCATTGTCCCGGGGGTATCCCCAGTACTCCGGGCTCTCAGGGTCCGTACCCGCCTTGATTCCTTCAACCCACCATTCGGTACCATGGTACTCCCCTTCACCTGCCAGCAGGCAGGCTAGACCCCAAAGAGGCCGGCATATACCCTCGACCTCCGATGCGGTCTGATCGAACCTGACTGCGGTAGCTCCCGGACATCTGACTCTGGACTTCAACGGGGAGAAGAACGGCTCGAGGGGGTCGAGCAAAGTCCGGAGCAGCTCCTGCACAGAGGCCCTATCCTTGATCTCTACTTTGGAGAACGGGTGCACTCCATTATAGCCAAGAACGAGACCCTTGTTTGGCTCCATGGTCCTCCAATGTGTGACGGTCTTGTAACTGGACTCCAGCACCTGAGACAGACTTGCGATGGTGCTCAGAACTTAAGTAAATAAGTATAATTGAGATACTATCCAACTCCCGAGAATTGAGTCGCTGCGTCGATATAAAACAAAAGGGCGAATCACACTCCTCCCCGAGCCCAGCCGGCCCTGGATCCCCCCGAGGGGTGAGGGGGGGCTCGGCGCGTGGGGTGATGTTCTCGCGGCTAATAAGTAAGAGGGCCTATTCACCCGCCAATTGACGCAATGGCGCAGGTCTGCTCTCGCATAGGGCTCCACCGGGCCGTTGGACGTCGAACTTGGGCGACACCGTAAGCGAGACGCGGGAGGATTACAGGATTCGTCCTGCATCAGAAAAACGCATGTGATTTCGAAATTCTTTTATACTCAGTGGCATGTGAGGCAACACTGGGATTTAAGAAACACGGGCGTGTTCTGAGAAACTCGATTGTCTGCGTAGCAACTGGGTTGGGATCGGCTGCTGCAGAAGCTCTTCTGACCTATCTTGGAAGTCAGCGTGGTGCTAGTTAACTAGACTAGTTGCGGAGTAATTTTACAGGCATATAGGCATGCAAGAGTAGTGGGCCCATGGAACTGTGACACCCAGGAACTTGCAAGACTTCGGTAGATTTGAACTGTCAAGCCCCTTCAACCCTTTGTAGCGCTAAACACAACGCAGCAAAGGTGTTGGTCAACTGCGGATGAGTAAGATACGCAACGCAGTCAATACTTAACCTGGTTATTAGCTCGGGGAGATTGAGTCTCTTCAGGTCGGTTTGTATAGTGTTTGACTCTGCCAGATGTTAAGTATCTCTTTAGAGGGGATGTTTCAACACCTCTGGTAGGATATTATAGTCTCATTGGTGTATGTATATGTATCTCTTGCAGAACATCATTCATCTAACGTAGCCCCAGCCACGAGAATAGTGGCCTGGCGCATTCTATACCAGTGACCTTGCGGACAGGTCTAAATCATAGCCAACGCCGCACAAAAATGTCTGAACCTAAGAGCCCCTCGAAGCTCTACACTGTTATAATCGGCAGTGTTCAAGAACTTGTCCACCGTGGCAGAAAGTCACGGCGCTGTGGATAGGATAATGCTTGGAATCACGATGCTGACTCGGCCTGTGCGAGGAGCCTAGCCCGCCAACCATTGCAAACCTCCTCAAAGCCACCGACGACGTCCCGACACACGCCTGCACACTCCCGGTTCTGCAGCCTCTCACCCCAGTTTCCTCGGTTGAGCCACCTCTCGCCTTCTTCCTTGAGCTCCTCCTCGCGCTTCATCTCGGCGACCATTTCCTTGGCGGATTTCAGCCGCCTGGCCGCCGTCGTCGTTGTCTGGCGTGACATGTGTAGGGTATCTGAGAGGTAGTTGAGGGTCTGCACAAGGTCCGAGGTGACGGAGTGTAGGTTTGCTAGGGAATTATAGGCCGAGGTGGTAGGTCTTGGCATGTCGTCGGCAAGGGAGACGAGTAGCGGTAGTAAGTCGTCGATGGTCTCGGCATCAGGGGGTGCCACGAGTGGTGACAAGAGCGGAAAGGTCAGATTGTGTAGTTGCCTGGTTTGGTGTGCCAGGTGCGTCGCCAGAGCCGAGTGCGCGGTGATCAGTCGAGTGGTGCTGCCCTCAACGCCAGACTGTGATCCTAGGTCCTTGAGCCCGTCTGTTACGCGCTTGAAGACTCCGTCGGCAGGGCCGCCATCCGTGCCTCGCCTTGCCAGCGACTCGACAGCATCCATTCTGGCGACGAGACTGGGAGGGATGCCGGGAGACTCGAGATCGGAGTCTGAACCATATTCACTTCCGTCATACTGGCTCCCTTGTCTGCGGTGTCCCCTCATGTTGGGTGGTAGTGATAGGGCTGCGGCTTTGTTCCTGTTCGGCAGTTGTTTCTGATCACCCTGGCTCTCGACATCGACGCCGCTGTCTCGAATGCCGTCGACTCCTTCCCGACCGTCACCCTCGGGCAGGTCGAGGCTGATGCCAGGGGGTTGCTCGCCGTCCTCGTAGTACCCCTCCTCGTCCTCGTCCTCGGAGAATGCGTCGGCAAGCTCGTCTGCGAGGTTCCCCAGCCCGTTATCGCCGCCTTCCATCTGGGTGCCGCTGAACATGCTCATGTCTTGGTCGTTCATGCTGTTGCGCAAGGGCGTCATGGGGTCTTGGGTCGAGGACTTGGAGGCTCGGCGTGCGACGGGGGACGAGCCGGGGCTCGAGTGTGGGTAGCTGTTCTCCATCATGGAGGATTGGCGGGAGTGCCGCGGTGTTCGCGGCGACGAGGCCATGGTGATGATCTGGTTGCGGGCGACAGGCTGGGACTCGACGCGTGGGTCTCCTGGCCGTCTGGGTATCAAAATTTGGGCGACCGCTGAGGGCGAGTCGTCTGGAAAGCAGGGTGCTGTTTGTTCTCCGGCGGGTCGCGACGTGCCGAGACTCGTTACTTCGTGATTTCGTATCGTAGGCACCTTTGTATGGAAAACAGTGGCGCCGGGGTGTATGTTGCTCCTTGCAGCAAGCGGTCGCTCGCTCGAGGCAGGACGACTTGTCGTTCTATTATTACGAGGGTGCTGCTGCGTCTGTTGTGTTTTTTCTCTTTGTCGTGGTTACTGTTGTCAAGTGGAGCCCAGGGGCCTGGAGACGGACAGGGAGGTTTGATTGATGCTGGCCTCGCATATCAGATTCCTTAGTCTATATCACAAGATTGCGCCTGGACAACGCGGCAGCTGACCTGGGGCCGGTCGAGTCCGGGGAGCGCAATGATCGAATCACACGCCCTGCCTTCTTGTCAACATTTGAAGAGTCTTTCGTGAGAGGCGCCGGCCCGGGGCTGATTGCACGACGCCAAGTGACACACTGTCCGGACTTTCGGCCTGCTCTTGTCGAGTGGAGACTGTGCTCATTCACCCTGACGATCCGCCTGCTGTCAAACTGAAATGACTGCGCTGTTGGTGGGGGTTCCCTGGTCTTGCTTGGCGGGCCGCCCTGTGCAGCATCCATGGATCCACGGATGGCAGCGCGACCGCGTGGCAGCCCAACTAATAAGTTATGTGCCTGGCATGCGTTAGGGGTACCCCTAGGGAGCCCTGCGAACTACAGGCATGACTAGTTCCTGACTGCATGCAAAGTCCAAGTTACAGCCAAGACTGCGAACAAATCTACAGGCGTTGTCGTCTCGATGTCTATGCACCTACAGTACAGCGTATCCAGGTCCTGTCAGGCTTCTAGAACTCTGCTCACAACAGTCTGTCATTCGGAGCCGTTATCCTTTTGGGTTTGTACGACTGTCACAGGCGCCTCCCCAACAGGGACTTGATTACAGAACGTCGCGAATGTGGGTCTACGGAACAGGCACCTGCTATGAATACCTGATGAGTTCGCTACCCAGCAAAGACTTCGCGGTGTTTAGGATTGTCCAGCTCGCTTGCGATACGTGATATGGAAAGGTCGCCTCACGCGACATTTGAATTGATTGGGCACAGGATCAGATGCAACAACTCGGCGCTGACCGATCGCCTAAGCAGTTATCTGACTTACGCCACCTCGAGGGGCTTACAAAGTAGTCAAGATGGATGCTGTCCACTCAAGACCACCAGACTTGACAGGCCAAGGTGTTGTCTTGAAGAAGCGGCGCAGGGGGGCGACACGCAGGAGAACAGGTGAGTGCATACTCAGTGCTAGCCCAAACGCAGTATCTAGTGTTCACTTCCTGTTGCTATAGGGTGGTAAGTGTTCG
Source organism: Neoarthrinium moseri (assembly GCF_022829205.1). Classification (NCBI taxonomy): domain Eukaryota; kingdom Fungi; phylum Ascomycota; class Sordariomycetes; order Amphisphaeriales; family Apiosporaceae; genus Neoarthrinium; species Neoarthrinium moseri. Next base: position 374,770 of record NW_026055151.1, on the reverse strand, counting down.
TCTCCGCAAGTTGATGTCTCTAAGCTATCCTAATCTCACCACCAGCTATACCTGCAAAGCGCGGCATACTCGATGTGACGAGAAAAGGCCTGTTTGCAGCAACTGCGAGCGCCTGAATCTTCGTTGTCAGCCCTTTGATATCATAACACAGTCCGCGTGGCCTGTGCCGACGCGCAACTCCGCGACTTCACGAAATGAACCCGAGAGGTCACCAACGCTGCCTACGTCGACGTGGGACCTCTTCAACGGTTGCATACCCAATGCAGGCTTGAATTCAGCTCCAGATACGGCAATCATCACGCACTCGTCACCATCGCCATCCTCTACCGCATCCACAGCGGGAGCCGTCACTCCCCAAAGCTTGCCCCCTCCTGAGCCTGGCCCCGTTTCAATAGACGCAGAGACGGCGCATCTGTTGGCCAAGTACAAAGCTGGAGTCGCCACTTGGATGGATATCTTCGACCATGGCTGTTCCTACCAGCGAGAGGTGCCCAGAAGAAGCCTGACATCAGAGCTTCTGATGAAGAGCATCTGCGCATTTACAGCCAAGCACTTAAGCCTCCTACCATCTGGCCAAATTTGGGCTGCCCCGGCTTCTACTTACTATGGCGATGCTTTACGCCTATTGATCCGCCATCTGGCTAGCGACGCGCCTCACGAAGACGCACTGACAGCCACCATACTGCTTTCGAGTTACGAAATGGTTGCAGCTCAGGGCCAGGAGCACAAACGGCATTTTCATGGGGCTATGGTGCTCATTATGAGCCGTGGTATTAGTGCACGTTCTCTAGGTATGGACCGTGCCAACTTTTGGATATATGTTAGGCACGAGATCACAGTGGCCCTGGTGAACGAGACGACGCTCCAAATTGATCCCAGTAAATGGCACACTAGCTGGCAAGAAGGAAATGTCGAGGAGGATGTACTTGGCAATCAGCTACTTTGCTTAGTCGGGCGGGCCATCAATGTTGTCTATGGTCCCGGCTCGCCTGACCCAATGAGCAACGAGCGACAAGCTATCCAAACCGACGCTGAAACATGGTCTCGTAGCTTACCGGCGTCATTCCGAGGAGTCAACTATGGCATGGCTGATGATCGCGGCTTCCATAAGAGATGCTTTGCCGTTCCATCTGCAGGTAAGTCAGTCGACCCACGAATGCTCAAAGATACTATAACCAAACATTTCGTCCGAGTAGCAACTGCTATGATGTGGTATCACGTACTTCATATACTATTATACGCCGAGCCGGTCTCCATAATACAGCCGTCCCATACCTACCAGGCAAGAACATCAGATCTGTTCATCTGAAGAGGTATTCTAACTTGGACCAGATTCAGCATCATGCAACAGAAATTGCGAATATAGCGTTGGCCGACGTACCTCAAAGCGTACGGAGCTTTTCTCCCCAGGCTCTCTTCATTGGTAAGTCCCCTCCCTGCCGAGTGCTTCACTCTCATGGAGCTGATCTTCCAATTTGCTACAGCTGCGAAGCATGTTCATGGCATAGACAAAAAGACCGCGCTCTGGGCGCTGCTTGGCGATGTCGAAACTCGCCATGGCTTCAGCACTCGGAGTCGTGTTAAGAAACTACAGCAGCTGGTCGAGCCTGGGCGCTGGTACAATTCATAGTGTGCCAAGAGACCAGTTATTAGACAGATCGTTCGGAGATGCATGCGTATCACAGATGGTTCTCACCCACATATGGATCGACTTCTGTCATCCTCGCCTCTCTTAATTATAATATTGTGAATGGCCATTTTCTTTCTGCACAATTGCTTTATGCAAACACGCTTTCACCACCTCTACACAGCCATGCCGGGAGTGTGCAAAGTGGGTTCGCTCATCGCAAGGGCGCAAAAGTTTGGAGAACATTGTGTACAACAGGGAGTGCGAAATGGTGTCTATCATGATTGAGGAAATGTGGCTTACACTAGCCATTTCATGATTGAAGGAATATCATCATTGAAGCATACTCCCACTTCCAAAAAAGGTAAATGTTACGACTGAGTGTTTCTCACTCTTGTACTGGCCTGAATCGCCGCATTCGATCTAGGCCAATTGTGGTATATTTTACGGTAAGCGCGTATCTTGAGCCATTTGTGGATTAGGCCGACCTCGCAGGGCGTGGGATTGCAGCAGTCTGACAGTATTCATCAATTGCGCATACGCCGGAATATCGCAACTGTCAGTGATACAATGCAATCCCAAGTCCATGAAAATGCGCCCTTGATTCACAGCGTCTCGACACTCTTATAAAAGACCAAGGTTTGCATTGTCTGTTACGTCGTCAAAGCTCCCTCTTTATTCCTTTCTAGTTCTAGGATAGGATTCAAACCCGATACCCAGTCCTACCAGTTAAACGACAGGAGCGATCTCATACCGACAGTATTCCGCAAACATGAAGGTCTCCAAGTATATGCACAAGCCACCGCGCTATGTCACCGCCAGTATCATGTGCTCCTTTGGGGGCTTTCTCTTCGGCATCGACACTGGCATCATTGGACCCGTTACAGTTATGAAAGATTTTCAGCAATCCGTCGGCGACTCTTCCCCGACAATCCATGGGTTAATTGTCTCTTCAATACTTATACCTGCCGCAATATCCTCTTTCTTCGCCGGTAGACTTGCAGACGCCTTAGGCCGACAACGAGGAATTGCCATCGGCTCCCTGATCTTTGCCATAGGATCCGCTCTCGAAGCTGCCTCTATGCACATTGGCATGTTCATTACCGGCCGAATTATCGAGGGTATTGGCGAGGGTCTCTACATGGGAACGTTAGTGGTGTAAGCTATGAGTCCCCCCATGTACCATGAGAAGACTATCGTGAGCAGCTGATTGTTTGTTGATAGGTATATCTGCGAGATCTCACCTCCCAGATATCGCGGTGCTCTCACTTCTGGGCCCCAACTCCTCACCACCTTAGGTCTCATGGTTGGGTTCTTCACATGTTATGGCACTGCCAACGTGGAATCGTCAATGTCGTGGCGTCTACCATTCGTTCTGCTGTCGGCCTACTCCTTCGTATTTACCGCCATATCTCTTCTCCTACTCCCACCTTCGCCTCGCTGGCTTGTTCTGCGTGGGAGAACCAGCGAATCTGCAAGTGCGTGGGAAAACCTCGATGTCCAGGCAGCCGACCGAGAGAAGATCCTGGGTCAATACGACATGGCTGTGGCCGAGGTTATCAGTGTTCCGAATGATTCTGTTGTCGCGGCCAACACGGGCCACCGCAGTCGGAATGGTGCGCGAGCGGAACCGTCCAAATCGAAGAAATCGCAGCTGCTCGATGTTCTCTCCGCCGAGTCACGACCTCGACTCTTCTTAGCCATGTTTCTCATGGGAATGCAGCAACTGAGCGGTATCGACGGTGTACTCTATGTGTCGGTCCTCCCAAAATTCCTTATTTTTCATCGTCTCGCTTTAATATGTGTGCTTCTAGTTGGAGCCAAGTGGCATTCCAACTAAGCTCTCGGTGTATCTACCCCATGCATTGACGATCTGTATCCCCCGAGAACCGTTGAAACATGAAAGACTAACATATTTATCATTTTGCAGAAGTTGATATTGCCAATTCACTGTCGCTCTTTGACATAGAACTTCTACATTTCTTTACCTTGTCGTATCACTAAATTAACAAATCACAGTATGCACCCTTGCTCTTCCAACAAGCCGGCCTCAGCTCGCAACAATCGACATTCTTTGCCTCTGGTGTCTCGGCCATCGTGATATTCGCCGTCACTATCCCTGCGATCATTTGGGCCGACAGTTGGGGACGACGAACTAACACCATCATTGGCGGCGTTGGGATGGCATGCACAATGTTCCTCATGGGTGGTCTGTACGCCGGCGATGCCGTGCACGCGGACACGGGAGCAGGCCGGTGGGTCGTTATCGTATCGATTTACATTTTCACGGTCTTGTACTGCGTCTCATGGGCTGTGGGTATGAAGCTTTATGCGGCCGAGATCCAGCCACAGAAGACACGAGCCAGCGCAACGAACATCGCGCATGGAAGCAACTGGCTGGCCAACTTCCTCGTTGCTCTCGTCACGCCGACGCTGTTGGCCAAGTCGAGCTACGGCGCGTACTTCATGTTCGGGGGCTGTCTCATCCTCACGGCCGCCGTTTGCTGCGTGTTCATGCCGGAGACACGGGGAAGGACCCTGGATGAGATCGACGAGGCTTTCCAGGGGAGCCACCTAAGCGTGCTGAAGGGGTCAATGAAGACGGTGCGGAAGATGGTTTCGCGGAGAATGCCGACTGTAGTAGAAGCTTCATAAATAAGGCCAGGAGTCTTGTACTTACAAGGTCTCTTGGTATGTCGTCGTGCAAATAGTCGCAGTTTGGTGGTAATTGTTTAGAGGTCAAGTTGTGCATTATATCAGAGAGAGCGCTAATAGATATGCACGATTTATGCACATTTTTCTTGGAATGGGGCAGAAAGCCTTAGGCGTGGGTGGAGATGTCCCGCACCAAAATTCCCGTTGTGCAGTCTTGGATTGCCTAAGAAGTCGGACATGAGTTGCTATTGTTCGTTTGTCGGGATTTTCATTTGTGACCCGGTCTTTCATTAAGTATACGACTGCCGAGTTCTGGCCAAGGCATCTCCAGGTTGGATTGTCGACCGCTGCAGCATTGCCTGTGCATTTCACTGGTCGAAAGAGATCTCCTCGCATTCACCGGTCTGTCAGGTTATCATCCTTAACAGGGACATATTCTGATCCGAATTCAAGACAAGAATCACAGATCAGCTGCACTCACAAGAGGGCTCTCAAGAAGACATATCCGGCTTGGTAACAAGCCTAACCTCTTATCACTGTCAGATCGATAAGTCTAGGATCAAACTTCCATGCTTGCCTCTTCTCCCGACCAACCACTGTAGCATCTCTGTTATATACAGACGGCGACGACGACACACGGCACAGCTGTCGAGCAATAACCAACTGTGACGCAAAGCTAGTAGTACTCTAGTATCCTTGTACGACTCCCTTGTCACGGGCGTCCGGCCGTCAATTGAATAGCGTCCGCCAACGACTCCCGACAATCTTGCAAGTTGAAACGAATCAAGCCATCGAGCTCAGTTCCGCTCATTTGCAACGGCTGGCTGGCCAAGCTCACCACCGAAGTTATCAATTATCGTAACTCGCCTACTTCCCTCCTTTCCAGTCCCGATATCTCACATTCACTGTCGAACCCATCACGCCGTCACCCGCTAGTAAAAAGGCAAGATGGTGACTTTCCGACGCTTCCGCCCGGATGATCTCAACCGGATCTCCATGTGTAACATGGATCCCTTGACTGAGACCTACGATTCCTCATTCTACTTGCAGTACTATGCAAAATGGCCAGGCATGTTCATCGTTGCGGAGGACGACTCTGGTAACATCGTAGGCTACGGTAAGTCACAACTCAGTACACCCCACGTCATTCCATGCTGTCATTGCTTACGCTGCTCTAGTTATGGGAAAACTGGAAAGCTCTCCTGCCTATTTCAAGCAGTCGCCTCACTATTTGCCCTGGCACGCCCACATCACTGCTCTTACGGTTGCCCCGGCCTATCGCCGCTCTGGCATAGGAGGTGTCTTAACCAAACGCCTGGAGGAGGAGGGCGACGTGGGTGATGCTTGGTTTATGGACCTGTTCGTCCGCAAGAGCAACACTCGCGCCATAAATTTCTACAAGAAGAGCGGCTACAGCGTCTACCGCGTCGTCAAGAACTATTACGGCGACGATGTGAATGACCCCACTGCTGATGGCGAGGACGCCTACGACATGCGCAAATCGATGAAGCGCGACACCAAGGGTCAGCACGTCCGAGAGAACGGCGAGAAGCATGCGGTACAGCCAGAGGACGTCTTCTGAGAGTAGACGTTTATCTGTGTGACAAAGGGGTCGAGGAAGTACATAGAAGATGCGGACCAAACGCACATCTCTCGAAGACCCGAATGCCCTGCACGATGTTAAGAAGCAGAGCAGACGCAACACTCCTGACGTTGTTATGTTGCGCCAATTGCCTGGTTGGCTAATGCTGAAGAACTGGATCAATGCCGAAGGTGACAGTTAGTCCACTCATGACACCGGCATTACTTGGTACTTGCTCGAGGATTGAACCCAGACTTGTGGTGTCGCTTAACCTGGGATCGCGGGGAGTATCGTCAGTCCCATAGAGTACGCAGCTGCGCTTTAGTTACATAGCATCATGGGCGGCTGGGTAGTGAATACATTTGCAGTTGGCAAGGAGATATACTCGTCACCTCTCTCCTGCGGCCCTTCACTAAAGGTGACGTCATAACCCGAATAAGTATCTCAACAATGGGCTGGATTTTGGAGATTCTGCATTATACTTGTGCTTGACCGCTCATCGCTCCGTATACTGATTCCGTACCCTGTATATTCGTGGGTCATGTTAATTCAACCTGGTGAAGGATATATTGATCATCCAAGATGCGGGTTGAGTCGTGGTGAACCCACCTTCGAATCCGTCCCCTCCTCTCGCTTCACGCTAATGCATCAGCCCCTGGGCGACCCCGGACTCTCTCCAACCTGAATGCAGCGGCTTTTTCTCCAAGAACGCGGTTGAGCAATGAGATCTCGCATTGCGAGCTGGCAGGTGGCCGCTGTTGTGCAACCCATAACTAGTTAGCGGGCTTTTCGCCTTGCCTCGCGCAGCTATTCGTGCATACCTAGGTATCGTGATCAGATGGTGCATTCTGACAGTCCTCCGATGTTCAGGTCGCATGACCCGGGTGACCTAAGAGTGACCCGCTGCCCAGGCACATTTTGTGGGGGCGGGGCCTGACGATAGGCGTCTCTGCCGTCATCTTGGATTCCATCCTGCCCTTGATCCGCCCATCGCCCACTTCCAGCCAGCAGCCCAGCCCTGGCAAGCTCCTCCGCACTTGGGTTCGTTTCGTCCGCAGGCCTGGACGGACCAACCGGGTTTCCAGCTTCTCTGTCGACAGCTACCTACTTCTCTTCCCCATTCGTCCATCCGTCCCGAACTCTGTTTCTGCACGACTTCATTACGCGTAGCAGCAGTACGTTCCTTGAGGGATTGAGTCCCAACGTAGCATCTTGCTTGCCGAGCTCGAAGCTCTTCCGTATTCATTGGATTGATTCCACCAGTTTTATGTATCATTAGGAAATCCTATCCCCTGGCGAGTCTTCTGTTCCTAGCTGCCACCTCGACACTTCTCCGTGGTTGCCCGCCATGAAGCTCCATCTCCTGTCGGCGGTTGGCGCTCTGGCAGCCGTTGCCAATGCCTCGACCTTGACACCGCCAGTGCTACCACTAGTCGTGCGAAACCCATACTTGAACACCTGGCTGACCCAAGCGCGGGGCAATCCGTGGGACCATTGGCCCATCTTTTGGACGGGCAGCACATTCGGCTTTGGAATACTGGCATCGGTACCGGATACCAAAACTGTATACCCCCTGCTTGGCGAGCCTCATGCCTTCCTCGAGAAGAAAGATAGGTATGTTAGGCGCAATGGGTGTGTAAAAAAAAGCTTTGGGACCAATTGCTGAGCTATACCCCCTATAGTAGATACAACCTCTCCTACCCTCACTATGACGGAGCTACATTCGATGCTTCGACTACGAACCTGACGTACACCATTGCGAATGAAGGCGCCGGCACGGAGGTCAAAATTACTCTATCGTTTATGTCTCCCATAACACCAACCTCGACCTTCCGTCAAGCATTGCCAGCATCGTACATGACCTTCTTCGTGGAGGGGAACCTGGATATCAGCCTCTTCATTGACATCAACGGGGAGTGGGTCAGTGGAAACCGACACAATGAGATCGCATGGTCGTTGGAGAAGCCAGAAGTGTCTGAGCGATCGGGGTTCACACCATTGAAGATCTGGAAGATCTCACGGCAGTATCAGCAGCATCTGACCGAGTTCGACGACCAAGCCGAGTGGGGCACTCTATACTTCACTGCACCTGCAGATGTCGAACACCAAAGCGGCGAGATTTATTCGGTGTACCGGCAATTTGCAAAGCATGGGAACTTGACCAACGAAGTTGATTCATCACCACGCCGCATGTTCGATCGCGAGCCAATTTTCGCATATACGAAGCACTTTAAACTTCAGAACGAGTACAACAGCTCCTCTAAAGCTGACAGTGCGCGGTTCACATTCTCCTTGATCCAGGATCCCGTAGTTCAGTACGCGTCGTCTCGCGGGCTGACACAAATGCGACCTCTCTGGGCATCTTACTTCTTCACGGCAGAGGACATGTTACAGTACCATTATGACGACTTCAAGACTGCAACGAAGCTGGCAGGTGATTACTCAGAGCAGCTGGCGAAGGACGCGCTTGCGTCGGGATCCGAAGACTATAAGGATATAGTAGCGCTTTCGGCTCGACAGATCTTCGGCGCAACCCAATGGTCGGGAACACCAGACAACCCCATTCTTTTCCTCAAGGAGATCTCGTCCAACGGAAACTTCCAAACCGTTGATGTCATCTTCCCAGCATTCCCCTTTTTCTTATACACCAACCCGCAGTGGCTAGCTTACCTGCTCGAACCTTTACTGGAGCACCAGCTCAGTGGCCAGTACCCCAACGACTACAGTATGCATGATCTAGGAACTCACTTCCCCAACGCAACCGGACACGGCGACGGTAACGACGAGTATATGCCGGTTGAAGAGTGCGGTAACATGCTGATCATGGGCTTGGCATTGGCGAATGCGCTGAGGGACGGATCCGCGGCCGTTTACGCCCGAGAAGCCCCTGCTTCCACACTCCGCCTCCAGTCTGGGCTTCCTGAGAAACCTTTGACTGTAGACGAGTATGGCATGGACAGAAGCTTCGAAGAGATCGGGACGACTGGGTCGAAGGTAGCTACCAAGTGGGTGCAGCGATCGTACTCACTTTGGAAGAAGTGGACGGGCTACCTTGTCCGAGAATCACTTATCCCGGCCAACCAACTGTGCACCGACGATTTCGCAGGTTGGCTCGCCAACCAGACGAACCTGGCATTGAAGGGCATCGTCGGAATCAGGGCGATGAGCGACATCTCAAGCCTTGTAGGCAACGAACGGGAGGCAGGTGAATACAGGAAGATTGCGGAAGAGTACATCGACAAGTGGCAAGATTTCGGTATCTCTAGAGACGGCACACACGCAAAGTTGTCCTACACCTGGCAGGGTTCATGGACGACCCTCTACAATCTCTACGCTGATGCCCTTCTGTGCTTTCACATTGCTGACAACAAGTCGTCTCTCGGCCACAGCCGGTTCTGGGGAGAGGATCAGACAAGGCTGGGCGGAGACTCGGGCAAGAGTTCGAGATCAACCTTCATCCCAGACAAGATCTACCAGATACAGAGTGACTGGTATCACAATGTGCTCCAGAAGTACGGGTTGCCTCTGGACCAGCGTAACCTGCAGACAAAGAGTGACTGGGAGTTCTTCGCTGCAGCAGTTACTAGCAAGAAGACTCGGTCCGAAATCTTGCAGCATGTTGCCCGGTGGGTCAATGAGACATCTACAGGTACGTTTGTGCTTCACGAAGAGTGTAGTTGACTATGAAAAAAGAAAGAAAAAAAAGACTAATAACAAGGCAGATATACCCTTCACGGATCTGTATGATACCGAGGGAACGGGGCACTTCCCTGAGTCCGGCATAGCCTTCAAGGCTCGCCCAGTGGTAGGCGGTCATTTTGCCTTCTTGGCGTTGGAAAGAGCCTGTGGCGGCAAAGCTGTCGAGGGGCTCAGGTTCCTTGACGTGGCCGAGCCAGCGAGTATTGATGTATATGCAGCATTAGAGGCCGAAAGGCGCGAGGGTACGGCAGGGAAAGGGCCGTCCGAGCTTTGAAATAGCGAGAAGAGATGGAAAACGCGCAAGTGGGTTAGGTTAGTGCATGCGAAGGGCAAACCAGGTCTGCTGTGAGTACAAAGTACGGTTCTGCATTCCTAGAGCATTAGCAGTACAGATCATGAAATAGTGAACATGACAGGTCTCAAGCCACACTCTGGGCAAGTTTCCCGCGTGCTTGTGTTAATTAGATAGGTAGCACCAATGCCCCAGTGCCGTCTAGTCCCCCTCTGCGTAACTGTTGGACAGGAATAAAAGGAATCGGCTATCTTCCGGATGAGCCTTGGCAGACGGGAACAGGAATTGACGCATGAGCCAGGGCAGCATTATCGAGGAAGACACCGACATACAGTACCCCGTCTGCCGCTTGCAATCTGCAATGAATGGGCCGAGAAAAGTAACCGAGACGGGCAGAGGCGGCCACTGGCAAACTGGCTGGCATCGGGTCATCTGGGCAGCATTCCGGCGACGGGCATGGACGGGGGTCAGCATGTACCCATTCTTGCCGGTCTGATCTGGTTCGTCGCTGCTGCCGTTTGCGTCCACCTGCCTCTGACCACTAGTGCCGATAGGGGCTAGCGCGAGGTTGCCTCGGTTGCCGTGCGGCTCTCTGGCAAGTTGCAACGGCGAACAAGCAGGCTCCGACAGGCCTGAGGCGGGAACAGACAGCCCCTTTGCCTGGAAGCCAAAGAGCGGCTGGCTCGGAGTCCTCGCTCGTTCGTCCTGCAAGTTAGCCTGTAGGCTGTGGCAGCGAGGCGTGGAGCGGGTCCCCCGGGGGCCAAGGGGAGGGGCCAGCCAGTTGTTGGCTGCTGGCCCTGGCTTGGCCGCGACTGGTCGCCTGCCTGTTCGCCTCTTTGCCGGTGGTGCGCGCCGTGCGATGGCAATCCCATTCCCATTGGATACGCCATTGCTCGCCCATTCTCCAGTTTTTTTTCCTCATCCCATCACTCCACCAAAAGTCCTAGACAAATCTCCAGCCGATTGCTTCGGAGCCAGCAGCCATCCGTCTCTGCTGTCGACTATCAACCACAGACAGACTTCCCTTGAGCTCTGTTCTTCCCGCCGCGACGGAATCCCTTGTCCCTTCTTGTCGCCATCCGCCGTCCAGTGTCTATAGCTGCACAGGGTCCGTGTGCACACGTCAAATTTCAGCAGCAGGTGAGCTGACCTTTCGCCCGGTTAACCTGGCACTTCCCAAAAAGCAAAGCCACATCAGTTTTTCCCATTCTCTGCCCTGGCCTGCTCCCTTCCTTTCTTTTCCATCACCGTCATCAGCAGTCTCAAATCCGAGGACATTCGACTGCTCATCCCCCATTTTTGACACCACCTTTGTCTTTTCCATCCATCAACCCGACGACCCAAACTCTTTTGACTTTGCAAGCCACACGTGTCCAGACGCGTTGGTTGCCACAGTCGCATCTCGTCATCAACTGCTCACCTCGACCAAATAGTTCCAGACAACAGTCACTCGCAACCATGGCCACCGCTGCAATGGATTACGAGACCGCTGACGGTGATCGTTACGAAGGTAGGCCACTGATCTTCTCCTTGCTTGTCGCTGCCACATGTGATAGAACTTGTCTAATCGTTTTGCCTATAGATGACGCCCCTTCGCGCTATGAGCAGCGTGATAACCGCAGCGCCTCGCCTCGCCCTGCCCGCGATGATGGTCCCGAGCCTCGTCGCTCGGCCTCGCCCAACGGCAATGCTGACCGGTAAGCCCTCCACCAACCTGGTGCTCTTCCCATATCCGCCCATGTCCGGCAGTGGCTACATCTTTCCGTTTCGCCCCTTCTCTCGACAGTTCCCATTGCCTGTGAAGACGCAGAGAACTAACCGACTCGCGTAGTGGTCCGAAAGAAGACAACGGCGGCAGATACGGCGACGAGGACGGCTCCATCAACCCCGGCTCGAACTTGTTCGTGACTGGCATCCACCCCAAGCTTACTGAGAGCGAGGTTACTAGACTCTTCGAGAAGTACGGCGAGGTCGAGAAGTGCCAGATTATGCGTGATCCCCACACCAAGGAATCTCGTGGCTTCGGCTTCGTCAAGATGGTCACTTCTGACCAGGCTGATGCTGCCAAGGATGGCCTTCAAGGTGAGGTGATTGAGGGTCGCACTCTCAGCATCGAGAAGGCCCGCCGTGCCCGACCTCGTACTCCCACCCCTGGCAAGTACTTTGGTCCTCCCAAGCGAGGTAGGTTCACCCATACGGAGATGAAAACACTCAGAAGACTAATAGCTTATAGGAGGTGGCTTCGATGATCGTCGTCCTCCTCGTCGCGGTGGCTACGGTGGTGGCTACGGCCGTGATGACCCCTACCGTTACCGTGGCGGCGGTGGCGGCGGCGGCGGCTATGGTCGTGATGATCGTGGAGGTGATCGCGACCGCAGCTACCGTGAGGACCGTGGCTACGACCGTGGCTATGATCGTGGATACCGCGAAGACCGTGGCTACGACCGTAGCTACCGCGAAGACCGCGGAGGATACGAAAGACGTGACCGTGGTGGCGGCGGCAGCGGTGGCGGCGACGAGTACCCCCGTTACAGTGGTGGCCGCGATGATCGCTACGGAGGCCGAGGTGGTGGCGATGATCGACGTGCCCCCGCCTACGACCGTGGTGACCGTGGCTACGACCGTGGTGGTGACAGGGAGAGCGCTCGCTCTCGCGATCCTGCCCCGTCTGGCTACGGTGACTCGGCGTCCCGACCTGAGGGCCGCGATGCCTACGGAGCTGCTCCTTAGATTCGCTCGCTCGCTTGTCGGCAAAGATTGGCTTTGCATTGCCAGTGCATCATCCGGGAAGTACACAGTCGACGACGCGCAGTCGTGTGCTGAATGCTCAACGCGCGATTGACCCCCCCTGAATCACTCATATTTCTCACTTGATTTTTGTCTGTGGGTATGCGAATACGGCGGATACCAGAAAAGTTGCGACACAATAGGAGTTTCATACGGCAGGCAGGATGGGAAAGGCATCTACACAATGTTTTCTCTTTTATTTTCTTTGTTGCAACCCCAGTCTCGGATTGAGTTCGACGGTAGGCGCCAGCACGCGCCCAGCATCAACCCTACCTTTCTGTCCAGAGTTTTTCGCAGATTGAGAGGGGTGAGTGCCTCCAGTACCGACGCTTGTGACGGGAAGACGACTATTTTCTTCACCCTCGTTGTCATTGGGCCACCCACTACGTCCCTTTCCCGTGGATTCCAGTGCCGCCACACATTCAACCTGTCACTTGTATCATTATTTCAGTCAGAACCGGGGTATTTCGAGAGAGACGAAGCATGGACGACTGCACAGTTCCCGCAGCATTTTGGCCCGCAGAAGACACCAAATGGCCAGCAAAGTGCAACACGTAATTGATCGCAATTCCTAAAGGTGCAACTTTTGAATCGACTCGACTTGCCGTAAATTACCATAATGATCGCCATGAAATTTCGCACTGCAAATACGCCATTCTAACCTCAGCAGCACCCTCGACACTGAATTCCCTGTAAAAAGTTTGAACGGGGAAGCAGATGCTTCTTCTACTCATCCTGGCAACCTCGAATGCCTGACGTTCCGCGTCCCTGACTTTCGCCATTCGCCTCTTTTCCCGGCACCCTGCAATCACATTGTGCCGCGTTTCGAATCAAGTCACCCAATGCACTTGCCTTGCTAGAGGCACATCCCCAGGTATTTGACCCCAGAAAAAAATTGCTGAACTGACGATAGCGTGCTGCAGTGCGCATTCTGCGGGAATGCCTCGCTTGGAATGTGGCGTGTCGCAGTGGGAAAGATTGGGCCAGCCCTGTCAGACCACCCCTGCTGCTATGATTCGGCATGATGCTGTGTAACGGTACTTGCTTTAGACTTGTTGCTATAGTACTAATCGCAGATAGATAGAGCATTACAAAAGACATTTAATTCATCATTTGAATATTCCTCGTTGTGTTCTCCTTGGGTTAAAGGCTGTAGCTACTTTACCCCTCGCGTGCAAGAACTACCTCTTAGGCTTCTGCATCTGTTGCAGGAGCCTCTCTTAACCATGCTCTGCCCACTGGTTTCTACTCGGTATGCGCTTGAGATCAGCCTTTCTCTATTTGTTCTCCATGTTTCGTCGCCTTCTGACGACTGCAGATAGATTTACGTGTTCAGTTGGGGAACTCAAAGTCGCATCTGAGACAAAGAAGCCACCGAAAACGGCCAATTATGTACTCGAACCGGTCTGTGATAAGAAGTTAACTTCTAAATGCTTGCCATACCATACTTTGAAAGTTCCCCTTGTCTCCTTTATTCCAGAGAGCGACTCATCCTAGGTTACGAGGCATCCTCTCTTTTCATCCTCGTAGATCTTCTTGCAAAGGATTTCGTCCTCTTGAACTAGAGTTGTAACACTTTAGCAACCAGCCAACTGTGACAGAGTCAACCTCGCATCTCCTGAACCTCGTTAAGATGAACTTCTCGACAGGGGGAAGGAGGCCTAGGCAAGGACCAGGAGCAAATACGGGTGCAGGTGTTGCTGGCCAGCCAACGTCAATGACACCAACGCCAACGCCAACGCAGCAAAAGAAGCGGACGGCTACAGCTGCAGAGCTTCATGATGTGCAAGATATTCTCTTGAAGAGGCTTGCAAAGTCAGAACAAGACAGAGAGGGTCTCGAGGAGAAGCTTCACGGTAATGACTTACAAGCTCTTGTGCTACTTTACAACTGCGTGGCTGACATACTAATTCTCCAGATGCTGATGGCATCCGGTGGGACCTACGTAGAGCCCAGCAGCGCCGCAGTGCGAAAGAGAGAGCGCGCATTAGGAAGGCCGAAAAGGAGCGGGCACGACGTGAAGACCTTAGGAGACGCGATCTCCCGCTGACTCCCTCTCCCACGGAGTCAGAAATAGCAAGGCGGGAGGAGGCTCGCGAGAGGCTGCGAGAGAACCTCAAGGGTCGTGTCAAGCGTACTGCCATCGAGTTATTGATTGGGTCGGGCGGCCTCCATCAATGGAAGGAGAAGGCGATCACAACCCATAAGGCTCGGGTATTGCCCAATGAGTACGAGTGGTCCTGGCGAGACAAGGAGTTCAAACCTTGGAACCAGGTGCCGAACTATATCGACATCCTGGCGCATAGTCTCATGGGCGGCGACCATAGGAGGTTGATGAGAGACAGGCGTCGTTATGTCAGGCAAGAGAAGAGGAAGTTGGCGAACGCGAGGCAGCAGGTTGGCCAGCAAGGTGCTTCCGCCCAGGCTGGCCCGTTGCCCGGCCTCAAGGTTGTTGGATTTGCGCAGAGTGATATCGTCGACCCATCCACGCTGCACCCGCCCTCCACCACCGGCAATCGGCGACGAGGACAAGGTCCATTCGCCAAAAAGGCCGCGGTATCTGGAGCAGCTGGGGACGGGACTCCCAAGCCTGTGGCACAATCTGCTTCTTCGACACGACGTGACTCTCATGTCATTGCAGCTGGTGTTGCCCCATTCATCGAACCCGAGGATGATCCTGCTGAGTTGATCAACAGCCTCTCAGGATTCATCGAAGACGATGTAAATACAGACACCGTGATCCAGGATCTCGACGTCATCCGCAAGTACGACGAATACGATGATGAGTACTGGGGCAATGACACAGACTATGAGCCGGCTGTTCCTAGTAATGAGGACAGTGATGTTTCCATGGATGAAGACGATTCCGAGGATGATGATGCTTTCGAGGATGACGACGCCTTCGACGACGATTTCAACAGTCTATCGGAATGGTCCTACGATCTTGAGGACGAGGAGGACGAGCAGTTCAGCAAGCAATGGCTCATGCGCCTTCTTGACGACGCGATCGAAGACATCTTCGACGGTGCGATTATTAGGCTCGGCCGCAAAAGCGAAATCTCACCGGACGATGTCAGCCACCTCGAACAGACCGTTCGCGAACGTATATTCGAGGATTGGCAGATCATCCTTGGCTTGAAGACTCTCAAGGCGAACCGAGGCCGAACCCCCCTGAATCTTAAACCATTCGAGGATTCTTCTGGACCTTCCTTCGCCAAGAAACTCTCGGCCGCCACTGAGAGTTCCGGCAGCAGTTCCGCCTCTGACGGTGACCATCATCGGGATCCTATTTTCGATTACCAAGAAATTGACTACGCGGAGGAGTTCGACTTGGTAATGGAGAACATGATCCTGGCGGCTATGACGAGAATAGTGGAGGTGGCCAACCCAATATCCGGCGTGGCTTTGGATGTGCAGAAAGCTGGGCAAGCGTTCGGTGCCGACTGGAGACAACAATTTAGGAGAGCCTTTGTGAAGATGATAACCCCTGATGTATTTCAAGATGATGACCAGGACAATGATGAACAGGGCGCAGCAGCAGCGGCAGGAGGTGGTGGAGGGGGGGCGGGAGGAGCTGCAAATGGCGGTGTTGATGCCAACAATAACGGGCATAATCCAATTCCCGGACCCAACGTCCCCTATGTCCCTCTAATGGGTAGGTATTGCAGGAGTTACGAGCCTCAAATTCCTCAACGAACGGCCACAGATCCGTCGTCGTGGCCAAGGATCTACGTGTCTGCGGATCGACCATTCGCTGACGAGGTCAATGCCACTCTTCAAAATCCTGCACAGGAGACCGCCAAGTGTGCTGAACGTACCTGGGCCTGGAAGCGTGCCAACACTGTCGATAGGAATACTGTGAACTTTCGCGACCTCATGGAGTTCAAGGAGAATGTATTCGAGAATCCAGAGGATGCGCTGCAGAACCACCTCGGCGCCCCCGAGGACCTCATACCCCTCGGCATCACTCCCCAAGCCAACGCCATGATCGCCAACTGGTACCCCTTGGAGATCGACCCAGAGGCTTGGGAGCTACCCAGGGACGCGGCCGAGCTAAAGTGTCGCGATGATGCTTATGCTGGTTTCGGCAAATTCCCACCTCCGGCTCAACCTGGTGCCAGGGACCCTTTTACGGGTACCTTCCAAGGAATGCCCCAGCATGTTGTAGATGGTTCCTCTCAGAAAGTCCCAGGGCCTAAGCTACCTAATGACAAAAGGCCTCCGCCCCCTCCTATTACTGCGGGCATCAGATTGGGAGGACGACAAGGGACCAGAGCACCGGGGAGAACGCAGCCTTTGACGGCAGGTCAACAGCAGCACGATCATCACCACCATGATCCTCATCACCACCACCATGATCCTCATCACCATCACCATGATCCTCATCATCACCACCATGATCCTCATCATCACCATGGGATAAATGACACGAGCCTTGCTACAACGTCTCAGAATACGACAAACAAGCCGGGTGGACCAACCGACCCTGAGCCCCTCAGTCTTCCCGGCCCGGCGCACCATGTGCTAAATGTGCGGCAAGGTACCGACCTTGATATCGCAAGCCAAAACGTCACGCCAGGAAGATGGCTTCCGCCCCTTCCCCCGAGGGTGGTCAGGCCGCATACCTTGACTATGCACCCGACGCAACTGTACTTTGACTCCAAGCAAGACTTTGAAAGTGAAGAGGAATACCGGCAGAAGGCCATAGATTTCGATACATCGTTCCCTTACTTCTGCAAGTACAAGTACTACCAGCGGAAGCGTGGAGAGGGACAGATTGCGTGGAAGAGGAGATTCGACGAGATCATTAAGGCAGGCTCCACGGGCCGCCAGTACAGAGAAGAGTCTGATGCCGATTTTAAGGCTCGTACTGAAGCCATGAAGGCAGCGAAGGCTACCCGAACGTCACAACAGAAGGCGAAGTCTCCTGCCCCGGTTTCAGTCCCGACGCCTGTTCCCGTGACCCAGGACGCAACGATTCCCAAGAGAACCGATAAGCATGCGGCTACCACTTCTAAGCCTCCTAAACAGCAGACGCCTCAGGTTCACGCAGTCACCAGTCAAGTTCAGCCAGCTTTGCCCGCAGGACAAAACACACCTCAGAAGCGAGGCGCCGCGGCCGCTTTGGACGGGACGACAACTGCAAAGACTTCAAAACAGCAACTGCCCGCTGCTCCAGTAGCACCAATTCCAGCCCAGCCCGATGCGTCCCAAGCACAAACTCCAACGAGAATCCAGAGTACCACGGCCTCCTTGGGCGGAACACCAACATCTATGCTTGCCCACCAGCCACCGGCTCGTAACCCGGCAGTTCCCAGCCAAGCGCATCCTGGCAAGCCTGCAGGGAAAAGCACCACGAAGATCCAGGGTACCAAGCCTACTCCGAACAGCCTGGCCGATACTCTCTTCTCCAGCACTGACGGGTCAACAGATCTTTTTGGGTCGTGGGATGCCACCAGGAGCCAGACAATGAAGACCACAACCGCGCCCGGTGCTGTATCTACACCGCAGCCTCCCCAGCAGCAACTTCCTATGTCTACCCCGAAGTCTCCCCAACAGCAACATCCTGTGTCTACACCGGGGTCTCCCCCAAAGCAACACGTTGTGTCTACCCCGAAGTCTCCCCCAAAGCGACACGTTGTGTCTACCCCTGAGTCTCCCCCAAAACGACAGGTTGTGTCGACCCCGAAGCCTTCCCGACAGCATCTGCCGTCTGGGCCAGTACGTTCCGGCCAAGCACAGTCGCATTCGTCTAAAGGGGCTCAAACTGACAAATATCACAACGCCACACCTGATTCTGACCTGGAATTTGGCCTGGCCGCGGGCCCTTCGACGGCACCTGACCAAGATATGCTTGACGCGAGCATCTATAGAGCGCTGTACCGTACCACCGAGTCCATGGTGCGCGGCGAGAAGATTACGTGGACGCCGCCCCCTTGGTTGGAAAAGTCTGGCGATGTGGGCGAGGCAGCCCTGGATGAGGATACGGATTCAAAGAGCTCGGATGCGGCTCCGACCCCGCCCAATGACATTCCCACAGGCAAAAGGGTGGTGGAGATGGAGCCGCCTAACGGCCACATGTTGAGAGTCCTCAGCCGCCCCACGAACCCGGATCCCATGTATCCGCCGCTGAATGCGCGGACTCTGGAGAGGATCCGCGGGCTCAATGGCGACCCGTTGACCATGCTCACCCCGGAGGAGGGGACGGCGGGGCTGAAGAAGCCGCGCACGGCGGCGCCGAGCTCGTCCGTGGCCCCGTCCCGGCCCGTCTTTGGGCGCCCCTCCCAGCTGTCGTCGGCCCTGCCGCCCCTCAAGCCCATGGAGCTGCCCAGCCCGCTCTACAGCCCGTCGCTCCCGTGGGGGGCCGGGCTTGCGGACCCTACAGGCCTGTCCAACGCTCAGGGGCAAGTGTCAGCGACCTCCGCTGTCGAGGAGCTAGACGATGAGGTCACCCCGGAGGAGCAGCTGCTGCGCGAGGCACAGGAGGCTGCCGATCGGCACGCAGCGGCGTCGGCCAGGCCGGAGCCGCCGAGGAAAGGTGTCCGGAAGGTCTTTATCCGGAGATCTAGTGGGCCTGCAAAGCATCATGGGGTCGGCCACTCGAAACATGGGCGTCGCGGGCATCGGGCATTGACTAATATCTCGGAATAAGGGGTTTCTATGGTCTGGTATCTGGGGAGCAACGTCGCGTGGCCGTGCTCGAGAGAAAGCCGATCTTGCTGACCTTTGTAACGGGGTGGTTGTTAAAGTTTGAGCATACTGTTTCCTATCTCACTGCCGAATTCTGGAATCAACTGGCTCAAGGCTGGAGCCAACGGTGGATGATAATCTTGGTTTATATTTCTTGATAGTAATGATGTTTTTCTCATTGACTCTTGCATCTGCCTGCAAGTGCTTAGCAATCCGTAGCTATCGTCACATTCATTAGTTACTCCGTAAGGTATCATGTATCTCAGTCCCGCTGCTCCTGCGAACGATCCACCGGCTGCGCCCCTATCAGCCAACCGACGCCCGACGCCAACGTGCCAACGGCGGCTTCGCGCAGCTGGTCTCTCTTCCGCACTCTGGCCTGATTGTCGATCTCCTCTTCGTCATCGTCCTTGACTTGCTCGCTGCGTTGTAGGCTCGACAGTGCTGAGAAGTTGCGCTGAGCTCTGGCCATGCTAGCCCGTGACAGATCGAATAGGGACATTGGTGCCTCCTCTTGGTGTTTAGCTGGCCTTGAAGTATTGTGCCTGACTACACCAGCCGGGACAGTGCTGCTAAAGGCCCCCGGCATAGCTTGGACGTCGCCCTGGTCATCCCAAGCCGACTCTTGTTCCTCTTCGGCCTTGACGGCAGCGTCCAGTTCCTCCTCACATCGTCGAAAGACGTTCAGTATCTCCTGGAGCGTGACTGTCGGCGCAATCCTCAACGCAGTCGAGAGGCACTCGATCCTCTGCTCCAGGTGGCGGATGTCCATGTTCCCGCTAGCAGTGCCGATATGGGTAGGACGGATAGTGCGTGCTGTGCGACGGTACTTACCAGCCTGCAGAGCAGCCTTCCACGAGTAGTCATCGGTGATGGCTGGTGACGGTCTTGCTTCAGCACCATGCCCGTTCTTGCTCCCAGCAGAAAGTGATTCGGCTGGCCCGGTGGTGGAGGCTAGCCGGTTGACTACATAGGAATATGCAGTCTCGAAGTCGTCTTCCGTTAGTGCAGCATCAATGCACATTGCGATGACACGCTTCTCGACAAGCGCACGCTGCTGAGCCATGTCCCCAGTAACGCCAGAGGATCTTGCCGACTTCTCACTGGTGGGCAGGCCGGCGTCTGCCATATTTGTGCCGATTTCTAAAAATGCCTGGAGCCTTGTGTAGCTATGTGGGTTTTGCTCCAAGACCTTGCCGATAATTGATATCGGGTCCGCGTGGACTCGCAGAACTACTGGCGTGAATGGTTCCCCTTGCTTGAGCACAAGGCGATACTCGCTCAGGCCGTGGGTTGCACGGAGCAGAGTTTCAATCTTCTTGGCCGAGGCACCATCCTCTGGCAGAGTCTTAGGAAATGACTGTGCGCTGTTCCGGGGTCAGAATTGGAATATAGACTTGGTTATAATGTGCTTACATCTCAGCACACTTGAGAAGGCCACCTCGTGTGCGGTTGGGGTTGGAAGCGTTATCGTACGCGTTCATGGCTGAAGCAATGATGGTATCTTCTAAAGTCTTGGTAGAGAGAAGGTTCTCTGGCGAGTCTTCATATACCGATCTTGCGAGAGCGTAGCCTGATACAGTTGAGCAACATGGAATACAGTCTGATCGAGTTTGCACTTACGTCCGCTGGCTAAGAATGCCTTGAGACACTCGATCTCGAGGAACTCCCTCTTGAGCTGTCCAAAAACCCCGTTAAGCTGCACGGGTGAGGACGAAACGCCAGCCTCCTCGGCGCCCCAGTCGCGCAGCCACAAGAGCTCATTACGTACTCTGATCCAGTACTTGTCATCAGTCTTGGGCGCATTATTCCGTAGTGTGTTGATGAATTTTATGGCCTCGGACTTCTGCTCTCTCTCGTCCTGAAGAAATGCCAGCTCACCAGCTCTGCGAATGTTACAGGGGACGCCGGCCTTGGTCAGGATGAAAGCACTCAGGGTGAGAGCGTGGAGGATCTGCGCAGACATCTTCGACGGTGCTGTGAGAATGTTGGTTTCTTCTAACAGGTCATTGCGCATAAAAGTCGCGTTCTTGGCTGAGATTATCGACTCATTGATGAGTTCCGTAAGTGGCGACAGGAGTGAGGAAGCCACTTGGAGGGTGGGGAAAGCATCTTCGCCCAGGAGATTCATCACCCTGGTTATGATTGTGTTGACACCAACCAGAGCCTCGACGGAAGCCTCGGGGACCAGGTATGCCGATGCTAATGCAGCACGAGCATATCTCGACTCGAGATAGCCCTGCTCCTCGTCTTCAAGCCACATAGACCCAAAACCACCCAGGTCAACATCATCCGGACCGTCCCATTGCTCGATAGCCTTGATAGCCACCTTCCACGACCTGGATGCTTGTGCGGTAAGCCATTCTAGTAGTTGTTCCCAGCCCGGGCACAGTTTGGTTTTCGGATCTGTTTGCCCATCGGCGCCCACAATGTCCTCGGCCTGCTTCCACCTCGACTCGCTGTACAGCCAAGGCCCGATGAGGCCGCGCAAGTCTCGTCCTACATGGGGTAGGTCCTCGTCTTGGGCACCTGTCCGTTCCAGGAGAAGGCTCACAGCGGCCCGGTCATTCAAGTGCTCAAAGGCCTCGAGGGTATAAGGTATAGGGTGTTCGGGATAGTACTCGTAGTTTCGCCGGAGAAGGGGGAGCAGCGCCGAGATCATCCATGTTCGAATGCACGGCGCGTGGTCTAGGAATGGTACGATGAGGTCGGGCAGCTGGGCGAGCAGGCCGGCTTCTTCGTCGACACGGTGCGCACGAGCGATGAGGAACTGGCTGACTAGGCCGTCGGCTGCACCGTTAGGTGTCTTCTCGGATACCAAAGGCAGAAGCCGTAGCTTGCGGACCTTCTTCGCAGCTTCGGCATCTGTGAAGTCATCCACCGAGGATGTGTCGATGTCAACGTTGCCTTCGGGTTCTGGTCCGCCGACGTCGGTATCGAGCTGTTGTATTAGCGGCACGTAGGCGCCGGCATCGACAGTCTCAGGGAGGCATGTCAGGAGGATGCGCAGGACAAGGTCTTTCTGGAGGACCTTGTCGTATCGTGACGCCAGTGCTGCCAAGCTGTCAACATCGGCCTTGGTCGCGAGGTAGACAGCTAGCAGCACAATCTTTGGCGGCGAGATGTTGGCGGTCATCTTGAATGGGCCAGCTGCATCTTCCCACGCCTGGCGAGGGTTGAGATTTCCCAGACGAGCTGGGGCGGGCGGCGACTAGATAGTTAGATGCACAGGCGCAAGCTGCTTCCCGGTTCCCCGTCGTGCTCGTGCCAGTACTTACACGTCGAGAATGACATACATAGGCCAGGTCACTTTACTGCACCTTACTCCATGGGGGTGCCTTGATTAGTGCAGCTCCCATGCACTGAGCCACAGGCAGTGGGGGCCAAGGGGGGGTTGTACGTACCTTCGCCGGGGCGCAAGTCAAATACGCCCGCGGTGATTGACCGCAGGCCCTGGCCCGAGCTCCACCGGTCAGCCACACCTCCAATTGACCTCGCCCAGCTCCGTGAGCGATTCCAACGTCAAGCGACAATCGAGAAGCAACCCGCCCGGCGCCCAATTGAGCCTTGTACAGCGCCAGCACCCTCACGCACCTTGAACTCCTCATCATGGCCTCCGGATATGGTCTGCACGGAGGTATGGGACACCGCAGGCCCCCAATCGCTCCCTCCCCGTACTAACCAACCACAGGTCCCGGCCGGTGCTTTCCCTTCTGGCAAGAAGTCCTCTCCTGCTACGTCGTCAACACATCTGCCGAGGATGACTCGGGGAAGAAGAAGTGCGCGCCCATCCTAGAGGACTACTACGAGTGCCTGCACCACAAGAAGGAGGTTAGCGGCTGACCCCCCTCTGCCACGAGGCGATGCGGAAGCCCGGGGAGACTAACGCGTGCGAGACAGGCTGCCAGAACCAGAGCTTTGCAAGCCGCCTACCGAAAGGCAGAGGCTTCGTCGGGACGAGAGAACGCACCGACCGCCGGGCAAATAAGAAATTTGGGGCTGCTAGACAAGGACGACGACACCAAAAAGGTCCTGGGAAACTGATGCGACGATCGAGGCGTAGAGCGAGTTGGGCCTCCTTCCGGATGTGTATATACGAGGACGGCTTCCAGTGTAGGGAATAGACGCGTTGAAAAGACGGGCATCATGACAAACATCTAGCCTCTTGGATCTTGCCCAGTGGGGACCCTTGTGCTACTCGTCGGAAGAGACACACCACATCCCATACCATGTGCCCGCGAAGCAAAGTCTCCTCTGTCACTTCCAAGTCCGAACACCACAGTAGAACGTCTCCAGGTTAAGTCGCCTTCTCCATCCGTGGAAGTTGGTAGGAATCGCTCAGCAATCACTCAGCATGTCCACATCGCACCATTTGGGTGGCGTTAATGGTGAGAACGCGCCATTGTGGACCCCCTTCTTACTGTACCAATACTGGCTACTTACGAACCAGATCCAGTGCCGCTGCCGTGCATCTGGGGTGCCAAAATTAGTCTACTAATTCAGCCTTTGGGCAGCTCAATTTGGATGGCGTATGTTGTTGTTTCCTTGCAAGGAGTGATGGAATTCTGGCGGGGGTGGTGACCCTCCGAATGGAGGTATTGTGCACTCCGTTCCTGGGGAGACTTGGGGCACCGCGAAAGTCACAAAGGACGTTTGCAATCCAGACAAGACGTAGGAAACCGGCGCGAGACTTATGACACTCGGCAGGAACCACCCCGCAACGCTGCCCCTCCCTTTCCCGACACTCCGGCTGCCATTGGTATTGATTCGAGCCTAGGACATCCCGCGACATTGACTGAATAACGCCTTTCTTTCGTTTGTTGTCTTTCTTCCGGTTCTTTTTCAGGTCCTTCGCCCGCCGGGGTCCCCGTCGAGTTCTTCTAACTTCGGGCGTTTGGCCCCAGCCTCAACGGTCTCGACACCTCCCCGCATCCCGCGAATAGTTCACCGCTGCCGTCCCGATGCCTATCTTTCGTGGAATAGAAATATCCGTTGTCGCGAGTGCGGGAGCCAAAGACCTGCCCGAGTACCCTCACCCCGATGGATCCTCGGTTTGTCTAGTCTCGCCGGGTACCGCGCCTGTTGGCGACTTCCTAGGCCCAAGGCCTTCCGACTCTTCCATCTTGTCTGATACAGACCCAACTCGCCAGCACAAGATAAATCCTCGGGTGGCTGTATATATCCCATCAATGCCTGGTACGTTTCCATTGGCTCACCCCATTGCAAAAACCTTAGCTGATAGAGCCAAGGCGAGCAATTCTGGTTGAAATACAACGTCCTTCGCGTACCGCCTTCTGCAGCTCATCTCTACTTCAAGATGTTCACGAACGGCCGCCTGATCACGTCGTGGGGGATTCCAACACATAGCGCGGATGGTGGCCTTTGTCAGCAGCCGGTCAGTAGCACTGTCGTCAAGGCTCTGTACGAACCAGGCCAGCGCTGGTACAACCAAGGGACCGGATCTGAAGGCAGAGCGGTTGGCATCGAGACGAGATACTTTCACTTCATGAACGGACTGGACAAGAGATCTGTTGCAGAGGATGGAGGTCTGATCGAAATTCAGGTTTTCCGTTCCAGTGGCCGAAAGCGGCGTGCCCCAAGGCTGCCCGAATTCCGTAACCAGGAGCAATATGGAATCGCGTGAGTATTGGTTCCATTTACCACAAAAGTGTCCAACTGACACAACAAAAGCTCTCCGAGCGGGGGCTTGGTTGAGAACCCCCAAGACGCGACGTATTACGATTGGCTTCTCGTCGACCCGAAGGATGCCCCTTATGCTACTTTCCGCTTCCACTACAGATCGATGAATCATCTCCTGCAACTAAGCCTCGTCCCTCAGTCTGAGTCGAGATTGGCTCTGCCAATGATGGAACCAGAAGCGTCGGTTGACCAGAATGCTGCTCAAAGTACAGATAAGATATTCGACCCGCAGTCTCCGGCAACTCCTCCCTTTACCCTTGATGACGAGCCTCCGTACAACGGCATGGTCAGAGGTGTCAAACGTGGAAATCCAGAGGCTTCTTCAGGGAAAGCTTCATCAGGCAGGGTTTCTATTCGAAGTCCATTTGAGTTGATTCCCATTGTGTTCAGATCCCAGCGCGCTCCAGAGCTCAGCAAAGCTGCTCGAGCTCCCGCTCCACAAGACTTTCTTGATCGACCTCTGCCTGATCCCCCTAAGCCAAGATCAAGACATTCTTCACAGTCATCGCTTCGTTCCAACTGCCCTTCACTTACTCCGTCAATCGCTGACTACGTGGACGATGGAAGATTTGTTGAAGAAGAAGTGAACATCGGCACGGCCCATACTGTCATGTGTTCAACACCTTCAATGGTGGAACTGCCCCAAAGGAAAGTCGACTCTGGAGAGGGTAATTCCATGTCTGATTATGAACACTCACCACCCTCCTCGCCTGCCTCGCAGTCGTTGGAGCTTCCTTCGCCCCAAAGGTATATGTCGACAACTGGCAGTGTTCTTGAACTCAACATGGCAGAATATAGTTCACCCTTGATGCAACAATCGCCACAATCAACACGGTCGCGTCTTCCTGTTTCTGCATCCGAGAGCATGTTGACGAGAAACCGAACCAGGAGGTCTCCAGAGACATTGAACCTGAGTGAATCGGAGTGGATGAGACGCACACCCTCACCTGTACGGCGCAAGTCATGGAGCCGAATATGGAGCCCTCGATTGGACAGCAAGAAGCCGACGTTACAACTGCAGAGGAGCAGGCGGGATACCCGACACAGTGAAATCAGGCAGCTTTGGTCCAGTGATAAAACCAGCCAAGGTGTTTTGGAAGAAGAGACCAACGGGCCTACTGAAGGTACCGGGGTAAGTCCCATCGATACTGAGGAAGAAGCTTCCACTCCTCGAGCAGCCAATTTCGGAGAGACCAGCTTTTCTGTGTTCAAGTTGAACCCCACCATGCAAGACTCCGAGAAGCACAAGACCTGGGAATCTTGCCGGGACCCTCCCCGCCAGGACTATGAAGTAGTTGAAAGGCCAATCGGCAACTGGATCTGATATCGGTGCACACAGCTCTGAAGACATGTAGGTTTTCGTGATGGACAGAATGGTTCAGAAACCACAATTCACTAGCAGTGGTCGTTCCAGGTGCCGTCATGAGGGCAATACTGTGGTGCTCTTATTCACATGAGGCCAACTGAACGAGTAGATTCGGGATAGGACTCCATTGGAGGCGTGGTAGGAGAAGACAATCTGTAGCTCAGAGAGCTTTGAGTGCTCAATCGTGTCACCTACGTGTACGCGAACCCAAATGGATGGTATTTAACCAAGAAAATGGATGCACAAAGAAGTTGAAGTTTGGACGAAGGGTTAGCTCGGATTTGCTTTTCTTTGATCGGGGCAGGCTGTTCGGTTCCTGTCTTGGGTCTCTTAGCTGATCTGGTGTTATGTTCCTTTCCTAAGATCGGGATCTTGCGTTTTTATGAAACCTCCTCACAAGTGGTCGCGTTTACAGTCGCGAATTCCTCTCCTTCCGATTTTCTATTCTTTTAGGAGGGTTATCTGACCTCTCCTCGATAGCTTCCCTGTCTATCAGCTCAAATCCCTACTCCTCGGAAGACTCCTCCTCGTTTGTAGCTCTTTTTCCTCCGTCAGCTTTTGCGATTTTAGAAGTCTCTGGTCGCGAGCGTTTTTGAGAGGTCTGTTTTCCCCGTTAGCGACGTTTTCTAGAGGAGCTCACCCGGCGAGAATGTGCTATAGGGGAACCCGCTCCCTTAGCCTCCGATCTGAGTAGTTAGTCTCTTCCATCGTTGCGGTCCTCCCCCGAGGGTTTCCTTCCCGGGTCCTGTTGGTTTATGGAGCCGGTTCCGGCTGGCTTTCTAGGACTCCTATCCTGTGCCTTTGCAGGTTCTATGGTTTCCGTCTGCTTCGTTCTGACCTTATAGAAGATCAGGTGTTTTGACTCGTATACTAAACGGACCACCTTGGACCCACTCAAGCTCACTACAGGTCTACTTACTAGCTTCACCCATTTGGGCTCCGGGAAACCCGCTGTCCCTCTGTGATTCATCGAATCAATGAGATATTATTCAGTGCTTTGCAATTGAAAGTTGTCCTGCCGTTGCATGATTCACATGTATCGAGCTATCAGATTGAACGCGACATTCACCTACTTGAACTGTCGTCGCTGGGCACTTGCGAGAATGACATCCACGGCCACCAAGACAAGCCATCTAGAACGTACCGCGGCAGAGCCGCGTGACAAGGCATGCGATACTCTGACAGTTACTCGTATAAAAGTAGCTAATTGGATAGCAGTCGCTTCATAAAGTCACAGTCAGAAGGATCGATCAAGTCAACCCCCAGATTCGGCTCTTCCGCCTTGAAACCCCACCCTCGGGTCCTCCCGTCCGAGTGAGTGCCCCGGCGAGCCTCGCAGTGCTCCCACCCTGCGTGTCCATAGAGTCTTCGCGCATTCTTAGTAACCATGGAGGCGTCTAGTTCCTCGCCGGTCAATGGCTTGACGTATTCGTCCCCAGCGTCGCCAAGGCCGGCGGCTTCACCATCACCTCCCCACCCTCAAGGGCGCTGCCCTCGGACGCTGGGCCGGGCTATCTGGAGCTGGCGATCCAGAAGTCGCCGGACAACCCGCCCGCGGCGTGGCTGTGGCAGGATAGCTCGGTCGTGCTCGGCCAGGAACTGCAGGTCCGCATCGGCGGATCGTTCGTCTGGCCGGCCCCCGGGGTTGATGCGCAGACGCTGCGGAGGGTCGTCTTCGTTGCCGGCGGCGTAGGTATCAACCCCTTGGTAAGTATGCTCAGCGATATTTCCGAGGGGGCAAGCAACGAGCTGGAGGTCAAATTCTTGTACTCGATGAAGGACCCAGGCGGGGACAGGGACGCCGGCAGTATGCTCTTCCTTGAGCGATTGGCTGCCATATTCGCCAGGCAGAAAGTGAAGGGGGAGTTGAAACTGTTTCTCACAGGTGGAAATGAGGAAAATGGTACAGTCAACTGTAATGAGTCCGATATACCGTTCCTCGGGCGTCGGATAGAGAATAAGGATGTAGAGGAGGCTGTGGGTGGACCAGACGAGAGGAGTTCCGCCGTGGTCTATGTATGTGGTGTTCCGACGATGACGGACACGTTTGTGAAGGACTTGACTGCAAAGGACGGATTTGGCATGGCGCCGCATACGGTGTTATGTGAAAAATGGTGGTAGACATATTGGAAGTACAAGGAACATAGAGCAAGAGAAAAGACAAAAACATTGTACAGGTCTAACAGTTGGTGTCTAGTTTAGAGTTGTGTAAAGAGCAGGAGCCTACTAGCTGTTTCTCCTGTCAACTCGTATCCGGAATTTCATCTGTTCCTTGTGTAAAACGCGTTGTGTCGAGCCTTCTGCTGGCTCAGTATTACTGGATTCAAAAATTATATACACCGCTGTGAAAGACATCAATGCACTGCTGTCTCTGCTCTCAACGAGTTTTACTCCCGTGTAACAGTGTATAACGCACACGGAAAGGTGTGAACGCCACGGGGTGCCTGGGAACTCAGAAACCCCCTTTTCATACAAATCAGGCCTGAGATACGCTATTGCCAGGCCCCCGTTACTATGGCAAATAGAAGAATGGATGCCTTTCTTCTTTGAGATTTGCGCTGCTGCATCATCCTTAGGCGTCCCAGCCTGAGGCTGCAGCGGAGGAGCTTCAATAAGAACGTCAAGACCCTTTCCTACTCCTCTGCCCTTCTCGCACTTTGAGACACACTGCACACTACCTGTACCTCAACAGTTCCCACCACTTAATCAAAAACATGGGCAACTCGATTTCGAACCAGAAGCCGCAAGACTATGTCCAAGCGAACGCCTCATCGAATGAACGTCATGCTGAGGTTGCATCCGTGGACCAGCAAGGAGAGCCCGACCACGCTGAGGCCAATGACTCCGATCGTTTCTACGATGCCGCGCCTACCCAGTCCACTGCAGATGCATCAAGCTTGACAATCCCAACCATCGAGAGCTCCACTGTCGTTGCCACCGACTCCGCCGACACTCACACCAGAAAGCGTAGCCTCAGCAGCGACTCGAACTCCGACCGCAGCAGATCTGGAGCCAGCCTACCCCTGAAGAAGCTCCGACGTCCGGATAGCCACCTCATTGCCGAAGACCCTCAACATATGCGACCGATCCTCCTCTTGCTGTCTGGGGACGTTCATCTCCATTACGACTGCTGTGGCCATGGCAAGGCGCACAATAATTCCAAGAGTTCGGACGCAAGTGCTTCCCAAGGCCACAGTAACTCGACTTTGAAGACACTCTCTCACTCGAGTGGTAATGATGACCCTGAAAATATCAACGAGTCGGCATCTGAGTCTCAGTCAAATCGTACTGAAACTGTCGCTCAAGCCCTTGTGGCGCTCCCCGCGGAGCAGCCGCCACGTAATCCGCTCATCGCCCGCGCTCTAGCACAGATAGAGGAACATGACCGTAATGGACGCTCCGACGCAGGCGTTGGTATACCTGGTCAGCTTGACGAAGGGATGTGGAAACCTCTGGTGTCGCTCATGACGGACGCCAACGAGAAAATCTACGCAGAGCAGCAGCGTTATTCACCACACCACCAAGGCCGTGGCGGCCCCTCCATCGACCATTCCGAGGGCCCCCTTCAGCACGAATCTGGTGCCGAGACCTCTGGGAATCATGTCCCACCGTCAACAGAGTCTCGGCGAGGCGTCCCTCCTGCCCCATACCCCATAGACGCCGTCATCGGAGCGCTCATTTCCCATGCGACTGCACCGGTAGAGCTACGTAACATGTACGTTGAGATCCTAGAGTGCTCCACGAGGGAGGAGTACTACCCTCACCTCTTCTTTGCCACAGGATACATGAGTGATGCCCGCCGGATGAAGAGGGAAATCCCCAAGGTGGTGGACGTCGGCCCTGCCATCTTGAAGGACATAGTCTTGCCTGGCAAGGATGTTCCGGAGGGAAAGCCTGGCGACTCTTCGATTGACCTCCCTGGCGATGATCAACAGAATGACGAGAATACTCAACACCATCACTATGAGATCTACCAAAGAGACGGCCAGCTCTTTCACAAGTGCACAGTGACTGGAGCCACCTACCAGACTGCGCGCCAGCTCGGGGAGACCGGATGGATGTGGCCGCCAAGGATCCGGGAGTCCTACTCCATTGCGCCTCTGGCCGACGCCGTGGTCCACGGTCGCGTGTACGCCATGAGCGAGGATGTCTTTCAAAAGTTTGAGCGTTCACCCGGTGGGCCGGAGTATGAGGTCTCCGTACAACTGATAGGACGCCCGTCGAACGGCAACGGCACTCAGGACGACTCGCTGTTGGGTATCCCCTTTACAGCCCTGACTTACGTCCAAGAGGATGAGTTTGAGTTTGAGGATGAGGACTAGTGAGTCCATGCGTAAGCGCCGCCCCTTCAGCGTCTGTCCATCGAGTGCACCGACGGCTTCTACTTGAAGCACAATGAAGTGAGAGATCCAGGACGAGAGGTCATTTGCACAAGCGAAAGGAAGCGATACGGCTTGTGATGAAGATGTAACATGTTGATCTACAGGCAACAGGGTGCAGACCATTTGTGAACATTACTACAGTAGCAATGGAGACTGAACAGCAAACCCGCATTGTATGATTTAGATAGTACCTAATTACTTCATCGGTATGGTTTCCTACGATCAAGGGGTGGAAAGCATCAAGTTACGTTGTGTTTCTGCTTGTCATCCAGAGACCTGTGGTAGAATGCCGGCATATTATGAGCAAATCGGGCCTTTAATTCAAGTGTTGTTATTGATCCTACCACCAGTTGACTATGTAGCTCCTTTACTCCATGCTGAGCTCGTGACTTTTTGCGACCTTCTGGGTCTGTGAGTACATGCACTATTGAGTGATTCGTATGGATCAGGCATGGCAACCAAGACCGCAGGGCAATGTTTTCTGTCGACACATTGTGTGGCAAAACTGGCCCAAAATCTCTTTTTATTCGCCTACATCTATCATTCATGATGGCTCCGTCCAGTTTACCTGATCCATTACCTGTCCTGCCGATGGATGCGTGTAGCCGATTCTCAAACGTAACCGAAGAGGCTGCAAAAGATGTTAGCTTTGTGTAGTTTGGATCGAGGATTGGCGTGTTTCTTACCCCTTTGGCACCCAAAATCCTCATCAGCTGCGTTGCCTCGCCGCCAGGGGGGATATCCGAGTTGGATATACTGAGCAACTGGAGTTTCTGGGACTTCGGTACGGCAGCCTGGAGACCAGCGTTGGAGATGGAGACACCGGATGTGTTGCGGAAACGGCCTGATACTTGGATGGCACCTTCTGCATTTCGTTGTAGTTGCAGGGTTACGTTGATGCCATTCGCATCGTAGCAAGGGATACCAGCCGGGGCTTGCGGAGCTGCTTGTGGCTGGGGTGGTGGCGATCCCATGCCACCGAGAATATCGAGGTCTGAGCTCGCGGGCGCGCCGCCAGGAGCAGGCGACGACGATGCTCCCGAGGAGAAGAGATCCATAATGGAGTTAACGTTGGATTGCTGGGGAGGTGGAGAGCCAGCACCCTGAGGAGGCGGGCTAGTCGCACCACCAAGGATATCTGCCAGGAGGTCGGTGTTGCTTGGGCCACCGTTGGTCGGTGAAGTCAAGGCGGGACTTGTAACGTCTCCCATCAGATCGAGTAGGTCTTGATCCGTAGAGGGCTTCGCGATGAGTTTAGACTTCCGGTTGGCCGCCTTTTTAGTTTTTGTTGTGGCCTCGCCGAGTACTCGCGAAGATTCTTTGATCTGCGGGGGCGGCATCTTCTCCAAAACGCCTCGGCGGATCTCGTCATACGAAAAGAGATTGCCGTACTCGACAGCTCTTTGTTGAACCTCAACATCAAGACTCGTTTGGTGTAGCTGGATGAGGCGGCGAACTCTCTCAATTTGGGAGGCATCAGAGAGACGCGTGCTGAGCTTGATCAATGCGGTGACAATGTACTCCGTAGCCACCTGAGTGGCGTAACTGCTGTTCAAGATCGTGGAGAACAAGTCAATGACTTCGTGCTCCTTAACCTCCTGGACGAGCTCCTCCTCCTCATACTGACCACCTCTCAGTAACGAGTCTGCGTATTCACCAATACACCAGGCACCCGCCTGAGTCAAACTCTCCTGGGTAATGTCTTTCTTCAGGTTGATGTATAGTTTTTGCACAGCGTAGGTCTGGAGTTCAGGGGTCGTGGCAATGAGACGAATGAAGGATGACAAGATTTGCTCCTTGACATAATTTCCAGCCAGAGTGAGCACGCGCAGCATAGTGTCGATGTGCCATCGTTTGTTGGGAGCATATCGATCGGCCGCAACGCCGATCTGGCTGGTCATAGTAGGCTTGAACTCGTTGTCGGCGACTTCCAAAAACGCCAAGAGCTCCCGAATGAGGATCCGCACATTGCTCTCGTTGATGAGGGTAAAACTGAGATCCAAGGCTCTGCGTCTAATGCTGATATCCGGATCTCTCAAACACTCGAGAATGGTGTTCCGGTGGCGCTGCACTGCGTTCGGCTCAATGGCGACCACCTTGATGAGAGTGTTGAGAGCCACGTATCGAATGTTGTTGTCGCGGTTGGTGAGGAACTTGCCGAGAATGTTGACACCCAGAACGCGGAGACCAGAGTCGGCGTCGATGTCGAGAATGGTCCGCACAGCTTCGTAGAGAATCGAGTTGCCGACGTTCTTGGTGGAGTCGGTGTTGGTAGCAACCTGGGCGAGGATATCGTTGATCTGCTCGGTTCCTTCCGGATCTCCACGAACCAGGACGCGAAGGAGGGCGAGAATCTTGACTTGGAGGAAGGGGTCGGTAATGCCGGTGACATCGTGCTCAGGGGCATACCCAGAAGTGGCAAGTCCCTTGAGTGTCCTCACCAACAGGGGCACGAACTGCTTGTACTTTTCGACAATGCCCTCTTCGCCGCCCTCCTCCTCATCGGCCTCGCACATGCTCGTGACCAGGGTCAGGCCGCACAGGAGGACACCGTGGTGTCGGTCGGACAGCAGGACGGCGGCCTTCTCGATGAAGTGCTCCTGCAGATCGGGAACCTTTCGACATATTCTCATGGCACATAGGGCTGCCTTTCTTCGGATGTAGGGGTTGTTGGTGGACACGAGCTTCTCGATCTCGGAGAACAGGTCTCGGGACATCTCGATGGATGCGATGTTGCCCAAGGTGCAGAGCGCGAGGCCGACGACATATTGGTTGGAGTGGCCGAGGTCGCTGGTGGATAGTCAGCATTGACTTCACGGCACGGGGCGACAGAGGCGCGGGCCATATGTAACCTACTTTTGCAACGAGTTGGTGACGAGGGTCAAGACCTCCTGGTTCTCATCCAGCAGCAAGCTGGTGGCCAGGTGTCCCAGGCGCTTGTCGGCGAAGCGAGGGGATGCCAGCAGCTTGATGCACTCGATCTGGCCAAAGTGCGTCCGCTCGCCGAGCGTAAACAGGTAGAGCAGCTTTGCTACATTGTTGCGCCTGTGGTCTATCGTCAGCACCTCAACTCCCTGGTCTTGTGGCCCGGTGCGCACCTGATGTTGTGGTCGTGGCTCTCCTCGCGAAAGCTGGCGCGGATGGCTGCGCTCTCCTTCTGGATGACGGCTCGTTCGTCGGCGATGGTCTTGGCCGCTCGCACGTTGCGGATGAACTGCTTCACTGCGGATCGCCATGGGTGGTCAGCAAACGTTGGCTCTGGACGTGCGGCATACGGCCGTGGCAGTATACAAGGGACAGCTAGGGGGGGAGAGGGCCCGTACAGGAACTCATCTTGGCGGCTTAAAGGGAGGCCCTCCGAGGGCGTGGGGACGTCGATGACCACAATGCAGACGGCGGGCAGACGACGGGCAGGTCGGCTTGCGTGGGCTGGTGTCGTCGGGGCCGTGGGAGGTCGGGGTGGTGTTCGTCGATCGCGCAGCCTGTCGTGGCCCCCTTGATACCAGAGTCGGGTCTACCGTCTCACAGCTGGCATCAGATAGTTGACCGCATTCAAGCGGGTGTGGGGCCCCTGTGGACGGGCTTCCTCCCCAGTTCCAGGTCGCTCATTGGCTGTGGCCGGCAGTGGACAGGGTGGGCTGAAGTAAGGCAGCTATTTCCCGCGAAATTCAGGCCGCTGTGCCCCGCCAAATCTGGCTTCTTTTCGACACGCGGGAGCAAGGACAGCGACAATGACACGACGGGCACGGGCACGGGCACGGGCAGACGATGCTGGGCACTCTTACAAAGCAAAAGCTTCCAAGCTCGGCCTATATTTCGGGGTCGTTTCAGAGTTGTTCAGGCGCAGCCCGATTTGTTTTATCGCCAATTCCTATAATTTTGTGAACATCAACAAGTAGTGATGGGACTATCCCGCGATTCTAGTGGAATACTCCTTGTACTCGTGGCCTCAACTTCCGTTGAAACCCATCATCTCACAACCCCCAGCTGTCACATACAGCACCGGCGCGACAAAAAGTGATTAGTGTATATATATATTTATATATTTATATATTATAGGTAAAATTACCTTGGAAATAGACTTGACTGCCATAGATCGCTGTGTACCTGGCCAAATACAAAGGGTCCTCGTCGAGGGTTTCATACGATTGCGCCCACTCAATCAAATTCCTGCTGATTCGTTCGTCAACGTGATTCACAACTTGGATCCCGGAACACTGCCATCGGCTTCCGCCACGGCAGGACTCTCGGCCTGGACCTTGACGTCCGGACCAGCCTCTGCAGCAGCAGCCTCGCCCTTGCCACTGCTTCTCTCCAGAATCCAGTCCCTGACCCCCTCGTAGAACGTCTCCTTGCCCGGGTCCGCGTGCAGCTGGTGGTAGAACCCGTCAAAGACCCTGAACTCGCCGTCCTCGATCGTCTGCCGCTCGAACCACGCCTTGGACTTGTCGAAGCTGCACACGCGGTCCGCGTTGCCGTGCATGAGGACCAGGCTGCGCACGTTGCCGCTGAGCCGGGCCTCGCCCTTGGACAGCGCCCCCGTGCGGTCCAGCAGGCCCGCCAGGCCCTCGAGCGTGCCCGTGTCGTGCATGAGCTTGTCCGCCTTGATGCTCTTGACCACCTCCGGGTCGCGGCTGATCTTCTCGGGCGCGATCGGCCGGTACAGGTGGAAGTGCGGCATCAGCCGGCCCGCCAGCCGGCCCGAGAACACCGTCAGCCAGCCCGGCTCCTCCTCCGCCGTGAACCCGATGAACGGCGACTCCAGGATCCAGCCGCGCACCTGCTTGATCAGGCCGTCGTACTCGGGCGAGCTGGCCAGCGTCAGCACCTGCCCGCCGCCCATGGAGTGGCCGAGCACGAAGACTGGCACATCCGACGGCAGGTGAGACTTGATGAAGGCGGCGATATCCGATATCACCTGTGACGTCGGTCCGGTCAGACCGCGCTGGGACGACTTCTGCACGCTGCGGCCCCAGCCCCGCTGGTCAAGGCCGTGGACTGCGATGCCCGCCCGCGCGAGCGTCGGGAAGAAGTCGTAGTACCGGCCCATGTGGTCCGAGAAGCCGTGGATCATGATCATCTTGGCCTTGAGCGGGCCATCCGGCTGAGATTACTCGTTA
The DNA here is from genome assembly GCF_022829205.1 of Neoarthrinium moseri. Classification (NCBI taxonomy): domain Eukaryota; kingdom Fungi; phylum Ascomycota; class Sordariomycetes; order Amphisphaeriales; family Apiosporaceae; genus Neoarthrinium; species Neoarthrinium moseri. Next base: position 338,870 of record NW_026055151.1, on the reverse strand, counting down.
GCCGCGCCAGTGGATGAAGGCTTGGTTGAATTGCAGATGGGCATACCAGGTATGACTTCGTGTAGAGACTGACGTCCCCGACAGGGAATGTCCCCTCTACTTCCTTGACCATTGTGATTGTTGATGCCAGAATCGGTGATGCTGTGAACAGAAAATGGACGTCGATTCGATCTGGCCTAGCAGGCTGTCGATGAATTAGCCTGCTTATCACTGTTGCACCGTGATCTCTTCAATGAGCTTTCAGCCGCAGGTCCCCTGTCAAGAAAGGAATTGAGAAAGACTGAGTGGAGCCGTCGTGAATGAAATAGCTTTGATCGAAGTCACGCCTTTGGTATATATATATTATTACAAAAGAGGCCGGTGTTCTCGGAGCTTTTCGAGAGGAGGGCTGAATGTTGTTTTGATGAGTAGAGTTGATGGTCTAATAAGTAAGTACTTTGTACTAGTGGTCCGTCCGCCGAGGTTCACATGTTGGCGGGGCCGTGACTAAGCTCCCTGTCTGGCATCAGCAAAGCTACAATGATCATTCAGACGAAGCTGTACTGGACACAAAAACAACTTTGTGCAATTAGCAGCGAAATCAACTGCGTACGGTATCATTAATTCTCATATACATCTTTCTATCCTGACGCCCCAGACTTCGTGCGAAGTCAAAACATAAATAGGTATCGAGTGGAGTTTCAGGGCGGTAAATACTCTACACGTACAACACGAGATTGGTCCTGTAGGGACCGAGATCCTTTCATCTTAGACCTGACCTCTTCTTTGTGAGGCCATCTCAAGGGGCCGGTCTGCCGTTCAGATCTCCTTCATTCCGTGAAATGCAAAATACCTTTCCGTGCCGCCTGTCCAATGCAAATGTGGTATATCAACATGGGAATCAGTTGCGCTTCTCGTTCTTTGGCTCGTCCTCCATGAGCTCCTCCATATCTGCTTCTTCGTGCTCCTCTAGTTCTTCCTCGTGGGCTTCTGCCTCTTCAATGGGGGGAAGGTGTCGCGTCTGTGACACCGGTATCTCTCCGCCGCTCATCTGCCACTCCATCAATTTGCTGAAGGCACTGTCGGGGTTGGCGCTCAACGAAGTGTAGGATCCCATTTCGGCCACAGTCCCCTCAGTCGAGAGAACGATGATCTGGTCCGAGCGCTTGATGGTCGAAAGTCGATGGGCGATGGAGATGGTCGTGCTGTTACCGCTGAGCAGCTTCGCCAATGCACTGTTGACCAACGTCTCCGACTCGGCATCAAGCGCCGAAGTGGCCTCGTCAAGAATGAGAATATCAGGGTTCTTCAGTAGTGCTCTTGCAATCGCAATCCGCTGCTTCTGCCCGCCGGAAAGCTGAGCACCTCTAGGGCCAACTTGCGTTTCCATGCCGTCGGGGAAGTCTTTGATGAACTGGCAGTTGGCCTCTTGAGCCGCCTGGAACACTTCCATGTCTGTAGCCTCGGGGCGACCATATGCAATGTTTTCCTTAACGGAACCGGAGAATAGAACGGGTTCCTGGGATACCACGCCGATCCGTCGGCGAAGCGATTTGGCATTCATCTTTGTGATGTCCTGACCACTAATCGAGATCGTTCCACTCGTTGGGTTGTAGTATCTCAACAGCAGAGACGCGACTGTAGACTTGCCTCCTCCAGACGGTCCGACGATGCAGACGTTGCTGCCCGAAGGAATTGTGAAGTTGAGCTCTGTGAAGATAGGCACAGCTGGGCGGGTGGGATAAGCAAACGACACCTTGTCGAAAACGACAGGCCCGCGAGCTGATACCACTTTCACACCCTTCGTTGGCGAGATAGTAGTCTGCCTGTCCTGCAACTCGAACAGTCTGCTAGCAGCTCCAACACCTTTCATGAGCTCGGTGAAGAAGCCGCTCAAGCCACCCAGACTGCTACCGGCGAATGCGGCATACATCATGAATGATGTCAGGTCACCAAGAGACAGAAGCCCATCCCGCACATAGCCACCTCCAAACCAAAGCATGGCCAGAATCGTCATGTTGCCCATCCAGCCAGTAGAGCCGAAGTACATGGCGGTGTACGTGGAGTCCTTGACGCCCAGGTCAAAAATTCGTCGGATCTGCCTGCTGTAACGATGAAGCTCTTGACGTTCTCCGGTGAAAGCTTGACTGGTCTTGACATTGCCCAGGCGCTCTTCTGCAATCTTTGTGAGAGTTCCGACGTTCTTCTGGATATCTCGGCTGATCCTCTTGATGACGCGAGCGTACCCAAAGGTGATCACTCCGATGACGGGAGCGGCGAAGAGAATGATACTACTAAGACCAGGGCTCATGTACGCCATCGCACTGAGTCCTACAGCACCGCTAATGACCGACCTCAGTCCGTCAGAAACATTCTGTGTAATACTCTTGCCAACGATGATCGCGTCCGCACTCAGTCTGGAGATCAAGTCACCGGTGCGGTTTGCGTCGAAGAACTCAGCGTCCTGGAGGAAGGTCTTCTTGTACAGTGATGCTCGTAGTCGAGCGACGACACGCTCGCCAATGATGCGCAATACAATGATCCGACCGAAGTTGGCGCTTGCACCAATGGTAAGCATGACAGCAAACCCAGCAAAGAACTGGTGAAGGGTCAACCCAAAGATTCTTGCGCTCTCCATCGATTCTTGAGTGGCTGCATCCATGACTTTTCCAACAATATACGGAATCGACATGGTGACTGTGCTCGACATGAGAAGGAAGACCATAGCTAGTCCGAGATACTTCAGCTCTGGGCGGGCGAGCTTCAAGAGGCGCGTAAGCTCGCCTGAGCTTTCCCAGAATGCCTTCTTCTTCGTGTCCTTTTCCTTGGAAAGGCGGGCCCTGTAGTTCACCTGGGCAGCCTGTCTTCCCTTCTCGCTGAGGCGAAATTCCGATGGCAGCGCAGACGGATCCGCCGGGATGTCTTTGGGCACAACACCGCCAGTCGGCTTAGGCTGTCTCGCCAGAACGGGTTCAGCCTTCTGATCAATGGACTTGCTGCCATCTTGCTGTACCGCCCTGCTCGTCGAGAGTTGGCGAAGTGTAGCAGCTGGAGAGCCCCATACCGAGAAGTATTGCGATGCTCGAAATTCTGAGAGGGGGGTGACAGTGTGCTGCGGGGATCGTCTGGTGTAAGCTTGTGGCAAGGCCTTCCAGAAAGAACGGGTCGGAAGGGTCGACAATCCTCTCTGGAACGAGGCTCTCACTGCAGCGACTCCATCGTGGGCCAGAAGACCGGGAGCTTGCTGGTGCAAGCTTCCGAGGGTTGCGCCGCTGCCACGCGGGAGCAGGGCGCGTCGCACCACGGCTGTTGCCGCCATGCTTGGGAGGCTTTATCGAGGGCGCAAAGTCACTCGTGGGGTTGCGCGAGTAGTTCTATGCGATCGCATTGTCTGGGACAGGTTCGGGGACTGGTCGCTCACGTTCGCTGCGGCAGGGCGAGCTGTCTGACCAGGAGTCTTTTTCTGGAATTGCTAACAAATCGGTTCCGTCATCACCGAACATGGCCGGAAGGGGCAGGGCACTACCGCTTTACCGAGGCGCGAAACGCGACCCGGTTGATTTCTCACGCGTATTATGTAAGCACAGCTACAGATTATTCAGGTATCCGATTTCCGAAGCCGGTTGCTGCGTCGCACACCTGTTGCTGCGGGAGACAACAGCTTAGGCAAAAGGCAGTAATGAAGGGAACCCTTTACAGATGAGTTGGTCATCATGGCACTAGCACTTGAAGCATAAAATACTCTTCTGCATATAGTTTGACCTTCTAGCAGGCTTAAGAAGCCATACTTTGGCACTTGGATTTCAGAGGGTTTTTCTGGCCTGATGGCACACAATTAATTACATTTAATCTGTCTTGAAAAGTTCGCATCTCAGTTATCCTCATATTTTCAGTTGGGAATCAAGGAGGAAGCTGTGCTGTTGAAGCTTATATAGTGCACAGTGCGCCACGTTCTTCGCACATACTCGTCTATAGCTTGTGATTTGAACAAACCCGCCCTCACGAAATGGCGCACACAGCCTGGCCAAAACTATGGGTTTATCGACAACAATTCTGGTATCAATAAACCAGCATGGACCTTAATTCACCATAAACACGGTAGGTATGGCGCGTATTGGACTGATGTATGAGGAAATAGAGTGTGCGCTCTGTTTTGCACCACCTCTCAGCATGATATATACAAAGAACGAGCTGGTAACACGAATTACTTTCCCGAACAAAGAACTTTCCGGCCAACATGCTGCAAACATGAAACTTTCTCACAGATGAAACATTGGACGATTTCCCTGCAGAATATCAAGGCTGCCTCGTTCAGCCCTAGCGAGACAGTATATGTCATTGACAGGGGTTCGAACGGCGGACATATGTACACCCGACCAGCTGATCGGCCAGGATTCAGATCCTCCTCGGGTGTATTGGGGTAGGTTGAACGCAACGATGCGTCGGTCCGACTCTAGTCTACCAGACTTGCCTCTTTAGTTCCTGCATCCTGCATACTGCATACTGCATAGACCTTGGTTCCCCGCATTCGACCTTGGGTACCTGAGCCCTACCACATTTCGGAACCGAGCGTGCCTAGGGGCAGATACCAACTGCTATAATTATATACTGCTCGGGGAAGCAAGATGTCTGATTCTGGACATATTCACTGGAATCCAAAGCGTCGTGGGATACAATGAGAGGGTCAACTTTATTCTGCATGTCCGCGGTGGCCAAAGGAGTGTCTAGCTATTGCCCAGAGAGGGGTGTTTCTTTGGCTGTTTCCAATGACCTGCCGCACCAGGTGAGTTACCTGGAATCGTCTCCTTTTTATAGTAGCCTACATGTTACGAACCAACATCGCTGACCCTGCCCCAAGCGATATCTCCTGAACGTGACCGTGGGTACGCCACCGCAGCCCTTCTCCCTCATCATAGACACAGCAAGCGCCGATTTCTTGCTACCCTTGCCGAACTCGACAGGCTGCGCCCCAGAAGCATGTCCGCCGGGCTCATACGACCCTGCCGATTCTCAGAGCTCGAGAGCTTTGGGTACACCATATAACGCCATCTTCGGCGTGGTGCCATCGCCAGAAACTACGGCCGAGGGCGCATATTTCAGCGACTCCGTTGAGGTCGGAGGGCTTTCCATTCCGAACATGACCGTGAGTGAAGCAATTGCCCAGTTCCCTCCTCCACCATCTATTCTACGTATAATCAGGACTGACGAGAACTTCTGAGCAGGTTGCCACAGCTAATTTCCCGCCCGCTCTGTTCGACGCGGGAATCTGGGGCATCATCGGGCTCGGGTCGCCATTCCAGGAATCCCTATACAACTACCCGAAAAGCCCGGTCTTTGGGAAGGCCAGCGGCTTGGTCCCCACGCTCTGGGAGCAGCTGTATCTGGAGGGATACAGCCCCCGGCGGCTCTTCAGTGTTTGGCTCAACCAGCAGTCCGCAGCGGCGGGTACGATTGAGTTTGGCGGGATCGATGACACCAAGTATTATGGAGACCTGAAGAGTGTCCCACTGAACCTGAACCCGCAAGGCAATTGGACATCGTGGAATATCAGCTTGACATCCGTCGCGTACTCGGACGGTGAAGGTCGTGGCGAGAGCTGGACGGAAGAGGGCTGGAGTGCCAGCGTGATCTTGGACACCGCGGCTCCAAACATGTACCTGCCGAGCTTCTTATACGAGAGCGTTGCGAAGATAACAGGAGCCCAACCACGCGGGGAATTCTCCTACGTTCCGTGCACGGTGAGAAATTCCAGTGAGACACTAAGACTCGGCTTTGGGGAGGGGAGCTCGGGACCGCAGATCTCGGTGCCGTTCGGGGAGATTGTATACCCCTTCGGTCTGCCCGCGAATATTGGCGAGGTCCGGGACGACTTCGGGGCAGAACTGTGCTATCTAGGGGTGAACGCTTCGGCGAACAGCGAGATACTCTTGCTTGGGGCTACCTTCATCAGAAGCGCATATGTGGTTTTTGACATTGAAGGGTTGCAGGTTCAGATGGCGCAGGCAAAGTACGATTAAAGGAGTGAAAAGACTCGTTTCTCAAATAGTGTCAAGCACCGTGTGTCTACTTGGCCCAAAGCCTGACACTGTAAAGTTCGTCTAAGTCCTTACCCCATCAAGTCCCTTTCCAAGAACCTCCCATGCCGCAGCCGCCAAGAACAAAGTCTCCTCGCCCCATCGCCGTCCCACTATTTGCATTCCAACTGGCAACCGAGCGTCCTCTTCGCCCTTCACCGCTCCCCAGCCGACCGGGATCACCAGAGCTGGGTGTCCCGAGACGTTGAACGGGCAAGTATTCAGGGTGTTACTCAGCAAGAAGTCCGCCTTGTCCTTGACGCCTAGTCCTTGCTCCGCATGCTTGACGCCCGGAGTCGGATTTGCCGGCGTGATGAGCACGTCGAACCTGGCCAGCGCCTCGTCGTACGCGGCGCGTAGCTCGTGCACGTGGCTCAGCACCTTTGCGCGCACGCTTTCGGGGCAGCGCTGGCGATCCTGTAGGTACAGGCCGGTCAGGAATATGTGTACAGCCTGCGGGTTGCTGGCCGTCAGGTTGTCGTACCAATGTTGGTTTTGGGACGGTGCGGCTGTCGAAAAGGGGTACGAAAGAGCACTTGGCGCTGGGTTGAGGAACGTGTCCGCTGCGTGCAAACCCACGGCGGCAGAAAATGTGTGAGGGGCATAAGCATGTTGCGGGATAGAAACCTCCTCGACGATACCACCGAGTTCAGCGAAGCGGGATGCTGCCGTACGGATGATAGATGCTACTTCTGGGTCGAGATTGGGTATGTCGAAGGACTCTTGCAGTATACCGACGCGTAGACCTTTGGCGGCGCTTGTCGGAGACCAAGTCTCTGCCACAGTCCGTGCTGCGATTTCAGCGTCAAGCAGGGCGTGGTACTGAGGCACGCGCTCCCGGAGAGGAGACTCAGGCGTCATTCGTGGATCAAAGCCATCGTATCCAGCGATTACGGATAGTAGGAGCGCAGTATCTCGGACCGAGCTGGCCATCGGCCCGGCATGGTCGCACAAGGGATGCAAACCTTCGATGCCGGTGTACGGCACGAGACCCAAGGTTGGCTTGAGACCATACACTCCACAGTAAGCTGCAGGCTATTGTACCTGTGTAAGCGTGTGAATGGAAGGGGTGAACAGATAATGACTAACAAGTCTGATGCTCCCTCCTTGATCTGCTCCCAGAGCCAGGTCTACGCCTTCTCCAAGATGGTTTGCTGGAGGAAGATTGCGCTCTTCACGCCACCTTTGCACGGCATGAATGGCCAAGAGAGCAGCGTTCCCGCTACTACTCCCTCCAGATGTGTAACCACTGAGCCAAGGGTTTTGCACTGGGCCAGTAGCGCTTGTGCACGACATAGCCGACATGCAATAATTCTCGCAGGTTGACGTTCCCGTGATTGTAGCGCCAGCATCGAGCACTCGTGAGACAATAGTAGCATCCAACTGTGGAATAGGATACGGTTTGTCTTCACTCAAATGAAATGGTTGCGTTCCATCTGTCAGTGGAACTCCCGCCACTCGCATGTTGTCCTTGATAGCGATAGTTCTGCCCATGAGCAGACCCAGCCCATCTGCCGGGACTGAAGCAGTGATGTTTGTCTGTTTATAACTTAGTCGCGAAGCAAGGCAGGTTCATTGATCTATATCCGAATACCTTGTGGCTCCACGCATTCAGTGGATTCTCTGATGCCTTCGGCCGAGAATATGCCCGTCCTTGGTTGTCCACTGGGGGAACCAGTCTTGGATCGTTATAATCCGGTAGATTCAAGAGGAACTCAACGGAGGCTTGGGCATTTCGTGTAAGTGCGACGTAGCCTGATTCGTCTCGAGCGTTCAAGGAGAAACCACGGGACTTCGCGATGGCGCGTAGAGCGTCTACCAATGCTGGATCACTACAGAAAAGTCAGAAAGGTTTGAAAATCGTGGTCCGCGACTAACACTTACATCCGCTGTAGAGTCATTTCGCAATTGCTTCGGTTCTGGAAAGGTCTTTTGTCGTGGCAATCGCTGCTGCGGTCTGCGCGATTATTCATGCAACGCTGGAGTTCACTTTGCCGAGTTGTTGACCAGATAACGGGCACACCGCTCATCAGCTGACATCGTGCATTGCAATCGCAAGAAGTTGTGATGCTAACACCAGTAAGATCCGATAACTCCTGAAACGGCAGAGTTATCAATAGCAATCAATTAAAATGTTGGACTTTATGTCGATATCCAGGCTTACCCAGTCTTTTCATAATGAGCACGTTGATGATTGTTCGCAGTATCTGTCCTCGGACGGGTACACGTCCAATGAGACACATAACGTACTTGATCATTACAAGAGTTTGCCAGGCAGGATTCAGTGCAGCAATATTGAACTATGGAGAACAACAGCCACGTAAATAATGTTTCACAGGTCTTGTTTTCTCTTGATGTGGTGTTTTGTTGATTTGTTTAGCGACGATTATCTTATCTTATAGATTGCCATTTGCTGATGACATGCCGATCAGTTGGCTGTAGACGTCGCCGGACCAATTACACTGACAATCCTAATCCCCGCCTCCAGTTTTTCTTTATATCGACCATATGCTTCAGGCGTACAATGGCATTAAGCTCCTCCGCTACTATCTCTGCGGAGCATTTCGGCCACATCGGCATCGATTCCATCGTCGCCTCCCAAGTCTGGGAAATCGTCGCCAGAATCAAGCCGCCGTCTCTTAGAACCATTCAAAGTAGTCGGCAGGGAGTTGTAATGAGTTGCCAGGTTTGCAGGCACCTCAGATCCCGAAGCTTGCTGAGCAGTAGTATCCGTCGGGATCTCAGAAGACCACTGCGCTTCGTCATCTGCGGCCTCGCCCGCTTGGGGCTCGTCGGCTCCCATGGACGGTGGCGTCAGGGCCTCAACTTCTGGCATGTCTGGCTCAGGGGCTGAATGGTCAGGGGCCCCATTCGGGCCTGATGCATCTTGGTCGGACAACCCCTGCATGATGGAAAATTCGACGTCCCGCTTCTTGTTGTCGGCTTCGACTTTGCGGTTCTTGAAGGTTGCTAGTTGCCCCTCGTCCGCAGCCAGAGCCTTCTTGTTGATGTCTAGGATCTTCTGCAGCTCCCCGACGAGCGCCTTTCGGGCCTTGACAGACTGTTCAACGGCACCTTCGGCCGTAGCTAAGGTCTTCAGAAGCCCATTCAACCTAGCCGCATAGACCGGGGCGGACGGGACATCGACGCCTGGTGTCATCAACTTGTCGTAGTCCTGATTTGCAGTACTGATGGATGTCTTGGCTGATAGCTGAGTCTTTGTCACATTCTGCTGGGGTGTAGCAAGGGACGCTAGCTCGGAGGGGAGTGACGATGAGCCTCCAAAAATGGCGCCGCCAAAACCAGGCTTGACACTTCCTCGGACCTTGTCAAGGTCTACATTTTGTTAGTGATTATCTACTTTGCGATGATGCGGAAGGGGTTCACCTTGGATGCGGGCTTCAATGGCAGCCTGAATTGGTTCTTCGAAGACGCTTCTCTCCTTCCAGACGTCGATGACCCTTCTGATTCTGTGCTGGATGTCTTGGGGGGCACCCTTGTATGCAGTAGCGGCAGCTTCAGCAATGCACGGCGAGAAGGCCACCAGGAAGTCCTCCTTGTGGCGGGCTTTTGATTGCTGGCAAACCTCTATGTCGAGAGCAAGTTAGCCTCGACGACTCCGGTGGTGAAGTGCTCTGATGAGGAGGGGCAGTATCTTACCGTTGGCTAGATAGATGAGGTTGAGTCTCTTGTGGCTGGTCGAGTCCTTGAGTCGCTGCAGCCAGATCTGCACAGTGCGGTCCGCATGTCGCCTGGCGCAAGCAGTCAGTCGTTCATCTTGGTAGATTTCTTCGGCAGAAGATTTGTGACGTTGGCACTGAGGGTGGTGACCTACCTGTGAAACATAATCCACTGAGCCACGGTGACTATGCTGTCCTGGGTCTCGGCCAGGGTCGAGAGCTTCGCAAGCACGGCATCATCGGTGTACGACATGTTGAGAGCGTGTGCTTGGACAGTTGTTATATATCCGGCTGGCTGGATGGGTATTTCTGGTTTGGTGAGCCGCTTATGTGTTGTGCAGAGCAAAGTGACCAGCTCACACGTTCTTTGCTGGAGGCAAAGGCGAGCGCGATTGCGGCTTGGGCCCCAGTTTGCGCGGATGTTGCTGTTGGTCGGCGTTGTCACTTGGGTTTGGCGTTTGTTTACTCTCAAGTTCAGAATCTCATCTACGACAGAGGGTGGAGCAGCAACAGTGTTGAGCTGGGCAGAGCACTCAGAGGGCACTCAGTCTAGCTATTCCCGATGTTGGCCGTCCACAATGCGCCCAGAAGAAAAACAGCGGTCGCAAATGCCTAGTGCAGTTGAGATGGAGTAGCAGTCCCTGGTCGTCGCCGGCCAACTTCACAAACGCATCGGACAGGAATCTGATGATGCGGAGGATTGGGTCAGGTCGAGGAGGATTGCTTGCTTGGTCGAACTTGGTTGCGCGGCGGGAGCTCTGAGGAGCTTCAAACAAGTAGCTGAACTGATGGACGTGGCTGCTGGGTTGCCATGGGTTGGGAGCCCCCCACAGCCAATCATGGGTGGACGCATTAATGCCCGGCCCGCAGAAGGCTCCCTAGCCCGAGGACCCCCTGTCCGCCGATTTCCATGCTGGCCAGGTGCCCAAGTGCTCTAGAGGTCCCAGGATGTGAGGCCAGTGAGAGACTGAGAGCCCGCTGTAGCCCCAGCCAAACCAGCGCCTGTGGGACCTGCATAGTGGCCTTGCCTTGCGACCAGCGCCCATCTCGACCTCTAGCCAGGCCATCCAACTAGACAGCTGTGCTGCGACCAAGAGTACACTACCATCACATTTCACATCACACAACGACCCCAGACACCGCTTCGAACCTTCGCCCCCTGGGAACACCGTTCTTGACACAACTATCCTTATTGCATCTAGACTACTTTCACAATGGCCGACCGATTCCCATCTCTGGACGACTTCGATTCAGGAGGTAAGACCTGCCGCCGAGCCAACCACCATGGGCGCCCTTTTAGCTGACTCTCGCCGACGTAGCTCAGACCGACATCAAGGAGGCCGGCTCCCCCTCCGCTGACGACTTCCTCGCCCGCGAACGAGCCCTCCTGGGCGACGACGCCACACAGTTCGCGACCAGCGAAGATGCGGCCGCCTTCGCAGAGGGCGGCGATGACGACCTTCTTGGCGGAGGCGAGGCGAGCACCGAGACGGCACAGTTCCAGAGCCAATTCCCCGACCTGAACAGCGGCAACGAGGTAGGCAGCCATGCGACATGAGGGGAGACGGGGCGACAATGCTAACACACAGACTACAGCAAGTAGCACCCGGCGGCGCGATCACAGGGCCCTCGGTCAGCTACAACTCGGGCTACGGCGCACAGGTCGAGGACGAGCAGGAGCCAGAGGTCATCAGGGAGTGGCGCGAGAAGAGAGACGCGGCCAACGCCAAGCGCGCCGAGCAGTTCGCCCAGCAGAAGGCCGAGACCGTCAAGGAGGCACAGCAGAACATTGACGACTTCTACGAGAACTACAACAACAAGAAGGACAAGGGCATCGCCCAGACCCAGAAGGACGCCGAGCAGTTCCTCGCCAGCCGCGAGGACACGGTCTCGGGCGGCACGAGCTGGGAGCGCATCGCTAAGCTGGTCGACATCAGCGGCAAGGGCCAGAAGGGTGGTGCCAGCGGCTCCGGCAAGGAGCGATTCCGCGAAATGCTCATGACCCTGCGGAAGGACGAGAAGGCTCCCGGAGCCGAGGGCATCTAAAGCAAGCACACCATCTTTGCACATATTGAGAAGAAGAAGACTGGCTCTGGATCTCCCACTGGTTGGCCTCACCCAGATGGTAGCAGCTCAGCTTCCCTGGTCGAGAACCGGCCTACCCCCTTGTAATGTAGACTCGCTCGCGTTTGGTTGAGAGGATATCTGGTACCTGCGGCGTAATGAAGACACGGATTGGTTTACAAAAACGGCCCGTGTCAAACGGCCAAGAACATGCATGCAACTGCCCGATGAGACTGAAACAGACGTAGACATATAGGGTGACAAAGGAGATGCTGTCATTCGTGTGAAATGCCTGTCTATTCAGTCACTCTATCGACACACCCCTCGCCTCCTGCTTTTGGTTCCAACGGTCCCCCGCCTGTACAAAGCCCCCAATCGTGCTGTTCTCGTTTAATCCTTGCCGAACCAGGTGTTGTGGCCCATGACCTTGCGGCCCATCATGTACATGGAAGCTATAATCGCGCATTAGCATCGTCGGCCAGGCTCGGATCAGTGCGCTCGGACATACCACCGAAGGTGCCCCAGAGCAGGACCTGGTAGGGGAGGAAGAGAACGCTGCTGCGGGTGCCCTGCGTCATATTTGTTAACTCGGCCGTCCTGCCGCGGCGCGCCACGGCGGCTGGGTCCAACGTACGATTCTCCAGAGACGGATGTGCTGGTTGTAGGCGTTCTGGTAGAACTTCTGGTGGTGGGGCACCTTGTTGGGGGCGTCGACGAGACTGCAGAGAGAGAGGTCCGGTTAGCCAGCCGTCGGGGGAGACAAGACACGGGGTGCTGGTGTCGGTCGGGGATGGCACGAGGCGGCACGAGGTGGACCGTCGGACGGGCCACGGGGGGCGTCGGGGAGCTGGCAGGTCAGGCCAATCCGGCCGGGCGGGAGACTTACCCCATTGTGAAGGCTGGTGAGAGGAGATTGGGCGAGGTCTGGTAGTCGGGGGCGGTGGTGGTGAGCTCTAGGATGAAGCTTTGATTGAAGCAATCCGAGGTCTTTCAGTCGACAATTGACGTTGGTCGAACGATGCGGATGCGACCCACTGTAAAATGACTAAGCTGTCTAGCCCGAGATTTTGCCTTGGCCCAGTAGTGAGCTCGGGAAAGCAAAGCCTACTGTGCCTACGGAGTACTGTGTACCCAACTTACGGGGAGTATTACGTACCTTGGCCAGCCTGGGGGAAGGCCTAGTTACCTACCTAGCCGCTAGACGTCAAGGGCCCGTTGACGTCTGTCGGCTTTTACGAGGCCAGTCAGCTACAGTAGCTATCGGATTTTTAGACACTTTTTTTCCCCTTTGGAGTCGCGGGATTCTGTATCAACGATCTTTGCCTGTCCGTCTCCGACTACCATCAACCCCCGTGCCTCATGTCTGGCCGTCTGCGCATGCGATGATACAGCCTCGGCGCCCCTCTGATTAGTCTGCCGGGAAGTGACTGGGCGCAGTAATGCGACCGGTGAATTGGCCCTTTCGAGATGTGAAGCTTGCGCGCCTCGTCACCCGGCCGAGTTTGACCCCGTTTGCGACGACGACTCTTGCTTTGCCGACATGGCTGGCCGAGCCCCGGCTGGATCGCGTTCGATCCATTGCCATTGCCGCACATGTCAACGCCCATCTGGTCCCGCCGTCCGGAGCTGATACCACCTCGATATCTACCGCGCCCCTGGCCCCTCGGCGCCAGGACCTGCCCAAGTCCTACGTACAGGATGCTGCCTCGTTTGGCAAGTGGCGGATCTTGCTCGACAATCCTCATCGTCTCGCTGTTGAGACCGACTTTGATCGAGAGGGGCCTGCTCGGAAGTGGGGACAGCAGCTGCTTGTCGATGTCCTGGGCAATCACGGTGACCTGAAGCTGTGGAGTTGCCTTTTGCAGCATCTCCAGAGGACCCGAGGTGATCGGGGTGTGCAGAAGCTATGGAATGCCTTCTGGGGACGCAAGTCACTGTGGAAGACCGACGACCTGCCCGACCAGATCTTCTGGCAGACCATCCTGGAGTCGGCCCTCCGCTTGGACGACGACAAGTTTCTGCACAGCGTATACATCTATGCCGAGTGGATGCTCGACATCCATGGGTCCGAATGGCCCAATCTATACACCACTATCTTGTCCTATTACCTGCGCACCCATCAGCACGCCCAGGTCTTGAAGTGGCACATTCGCCTCACACCCAACTACTACCCGGGCTCGCGCGCATTCGTTGATTTGATACGCCATTTTGCCACTGACCATGTCATCGCCTCTGCATACACCCTTCAGTCTCTGTACATAGCAAGTCCTGAGCGCCGCCTCTACGACCTCATCGTGCCATACCTCTACGACCGTGGTGAAGCCTCGCTGGCTGTCCAGTGGCGCAAGACCTGCGTCAAGTTCGACGATGTACCCCTATTCCATGCGCCCTCCAGGCAGTTTTTGAGGTGGTATCAAGGCTACTGGCCAAATGTAAAGCTGCACCCTTGGGAAAGTGCTGCTTTAAAGGAGTCTATCCCTGCACCTACCTTGGACGGAGGTAACATCCAGCCGCCGGTATCTCGAGAGTACATGAACTCCGTTCTCGGAAAGACATTTGGCTTTCCGGCCAAGTCCTACAATGATCATCTGGGATCACGGTGGTTTGGCAGCACTTGGGTCAGTCTGGACACAGCCATATCCGTGGTGGCTGCGCTTGGTGTCAAGAAGATTGGTACGCTGTCTCTGCGGTCTATCTGTCAGAGAGAGAGAACTCCAGAGGGCATCCTCAGCCGGATCTCGCAGCTTCAAAGCATGGGCGTCAACATCCCAGGATCCGCTTTTGCGACGACCGTCGTAAAGTTTGCGACAGTGCGGGACAACGAGCTACTCTCTGATCTCTTGGATGTCGATCTGGATCCATCGACTTTCGGCGACCCCGTGATGTTGACCAGCCTGATGGAATCAAGTGCCGCATCAGGAGATTTGCGAACTTATACTTTACTCCTAGCTTCGAGGCTCGCACAAGCCGAAAAGGCTAGTCGAGATATGGCCAACAAACTGGTGCTGTTCTACTTGCGTCGAAAGGATCACGGCCCGGTCCTGCGCCTCATCGACGACATGCGAGGGGCTGAAGTGGCCTTCAATGTCTCAACCTGCAACTCCATCTATCAATACATTGGCGAGAATGTAAGGTTGCATCCTCCATTCGACCTCCCGCGGGAAGAACTGTTGTTCTGCGTTGCGTTATGCCGCAGGCTGATAGCTGTCGATGTCCCGGTCCCGGCTACGCGCTGGAGAAAGATCATGTACCAGCTTGGTCGGGTCGGCCAGATTGACCAACTATGCGCACTTACCAACGAGCTGGTGGACTACTATAGCACCAGGCAGTCAGCGCGTTCGGGTTTTATGCCGGTCCATTGGCAAGATGTGCCTGAACCCATGGTGCTCCCATTGAAGGGAGTAAGCAACCTGATTGGACTCTACATCCCGCTGGATACTCCGAGGTTCTCCCTCCTACATCCTCTAAGTCAAATTTTCAACGCTCGGTGGCAGTCTGAGTTCGTCCGTTGGGCCTTTCGCAGAATTCATCGGCGCCTACCGTCTACTCCTCTGCTGAGAAGTGGATCGAATCGGACGGCAAAGCCCGTGCAACACGACATTGAAAAGGCGCTCGTAGTGCTTCGCAAGCTGCATGACTGTGGGGTGAACGTTCCCCTGTCAAAGCTCCAAAAGACGTTGATAATTCGCCTCTCTGAGATTTACGGCAGCACACCTGGGACAAAGGGCAGGCTGCACACCATCAGGCGATCGGCCCCCACCGCCTTCTCTCTCCCTCAAATGAAAGCAATGCTTGATGAAGCCTGGGGCAGTGAGATCCTTCCTCCCCTCGAGGAGCTGCAGCGACGGATGCGTGAGTTCGACTTGAGGCATATGAGGCGCCACAATACATTTGTCACCAAGGCTCTGGAAGACCGTCCGGACTGGAAAATCGGCCCCGGAACTGTCTTCTGGCCGGAGCAAGACGAGTCGGAAGATTATATACATGTACATTAGTTGATGAGATACCCCACTAGAATATTAAGACATTGCATATACCAAACAACAATTTCCTACTCACATGTGAGCTGCCAATTACGAAATGACTTTCTGCCCTCCAAATAGCCAAGGCACTTACCACTTATGTGTACTTACATACTTTCAGTATTCTTGGGCGTGCCTACGAACGTGGGTCATGGTTGATGTTGGCGGCCAGTAAGGTTCAGTTCTAACCTGCCCAGCCCACATGGCAACCTGCTCAACTATGATGGTCCAGGGAGGAGGCAGTTGAGGTGTAAAGCGCATGGTCAATGCAAGCACTGTGGTTTCCTGCTCATTACCCGACACAGAAGCAAATGCTAATCTGCAAGCTTTCTCCGATCAGCCAGATATCTGCGAAATAATCAATACAAAACTCCGTTCCGTCACAACTGTCTGTTGCGTGCTTTCCCTCCGTCAGTACACGACATCACTGAAAGCCGTTGTATATTAATTCTACTCATCACTGTTCTTCATCAACGAAGTACTCATTTCCTCCTCCTCCGCGCGTTCCCGTGAGATATCTGCAGCAATGTCTTCCAACACTCAGCCGCTGGTGGAAGGTGGTCACCTACGATATCCAGACAGATATCCGTCCACATTCATCACCACGACACCCCCCATCATTCACGAGAACACGCGCATTCTGGCTGTGACACACCCCAACATTGCCAAAGCTGATCCAATACATCAAGATGGCTGGTTCCTTTCCGATTTCTATGCCTTCAACTATATGTTGAAAGGCCTCGGTTCATCTCAGAAGTGGTTGACCGCAGCTGTATGTTTCTTCTAACCCACCTGCCTTGACATTCGTAGCACTGACATATCATAGGATCCTGTGAAGCTTCTGGAGAAATATGGTCCATTCCTTCATGGGAATCCTTACCAAGATCGTAAGGTCGTGTTGAGTCAAGAAATGCTCGATCAAGATCAACTATCGCCTGTGACTTTGGTCAAAACCACGGACATGATACGTCGCTTCCTTGAAGAGGCTCGAATCGAGTCGGAAAAGGCTAAATACAATAACTCCCCTCTGCTGCTCCTTGTTTTTTGTCATGGCCTTGAATCATTCGAGATGCTTCTGGACAATGGCAATAGGAGCAAGGGCTTGCGTCTTCAACAGCTCAAGGGGGTCCTTGAACCAGGAGTCCAAGTTTGCTTGATGACAAATGCCTGTTTTTCAGGAGGTTGGGCTATCACACCAGACTTGAACCGCACAGCACTTACGGCAGCCAGCGAACTTTCGACATCCAACGCTTGGCCACCGTCTCACAGTGTCGGCCGCGCATGTGGCTCTATTTTTGCCAGCACAGTGTTTGAGACGTTGTGTGGCGTTTCGAGTCCGCTGCTATCAACAGAAGGAAGCCAGGATATGACACAAAGCATGCAAGATCTCGAGATCTCAACAGATGACCATCTTCAACCGGATGAACCGACCGACATTCAAGTTGAGACATACAATGCCTTCTGTAACACAATACTCGATGTCTGTGGTAGTCGTGTCACCCGTCTATGGAAGCAGCAGGAATTCACTTTCAGTGCGCAAGATGACCAGTGGGAGTATTCTTGGACCAACAGAACCGGTGTACCTTTGATTGCGTTTGAAAAAAGGTGGTCACAACTGCAGGTTATCCCCTATGTCGGCCCTGCAGATACCAAGGCACTCAAGGATCCTCATCCAGGAAACCCTTTCTTCTCCGGAGAGACACACTCATCAAAAACTGGAGGTGTGGCTCATGAACAAGAAACTCTGGAAGACATGACGGCATGCATCTACCGAGGTCGCGTGAAAGAGATGGCGCGCATCTTTCTCAACACTTGTCCAGGAGATTGGACACAAGCGCAAAACGTCCCACTTGCATCGTTGTTGCGACACTGGGTGGGAGATCAAGAGAAATGTGCCGAAGAGACATGTGCCGAAAGAGGGTTCGAAGTCATCAACACGATTCAGTTTCGTTGGGAGTTCGCTCTCCTCGCAGACCACATTATCGCGACATACAACCTTCCGACGCCGAGCAATGAGATTTGCATCACATGGGACGAGGAAAAATGGAACGACACAATGAGTAGCAAAGTACCGAAACACAAGGAAAAGTTTCGGGAAATTTGGTTCGCTCTCGTCGCCGGTGGCTTTCTGCTCATTCCGAGCGAGTCTCAAGGTCCACGTTTCTACCGACCCATGCGTTATGTTACGGCAGCTTTGGCTGAGCTTGGAGGAGATTGGGGTCATACAAAGACCAAGGTGGACCAGATCTTGAACTTCATGGAGAAGACGAAGCAATTCAACCGAGACCGCATCTGCCAAGACCATAGAGTACGAGAGCGCGGCCGTGACTGGTTCAAATCAATCGGAAGACGCATCAGAAGATCTCTGTCTCCGACCAAAAAAGATCGCCGATCTAGCATATCAGCGCTCAGTCGATCAGGAAGTCAACGTAGTTCGCGGTAAGCTGCATCTTACACCGCTTGGGGATCTGACTCCGGTGAATGTTGTCATGGATGCAGAGAGAACTCTGTGTGTGATCCATCAGCATGTATTATAGTAGAATTAGGCGGCCATGGGCGGTACCCTACGGCTAAGATGGGCTTGAGTCTTTTGCAACTAGCCACAATGATGGACGTTGAGAGAAATCAGATTCTATGCACGTTTTATATATCCCCGCAACTTCTCAAAAGTAAAGTACATGAAAAAGCCTCGAATACAGTTGGTGTTACAGTTGGAACTTTACTCAGACATCCTCTCTCTCTCTCTCTCTCTCTCTCTCTCTCCCTAAGACCTCAAAGTCTTACATCCCCACCCTTTCCTTTCACCGTCTTAAATAGAGTACATAGGTGTTGGTACAAGGCCCGCCGGCGAGACTAGTTGCCGCGAAACTGCGTCGTGAATGCGTCCAGCTGGGCGCTCGCTCTGCTCCGAGCCTGCTGCGTAGCGTAGGACGCAGAGGCGGGCCGCTCCGACAGCATGACGGTGCGGTACCCGGACGACGGCGGCTCCGTGCTATAGGCGCTGAGACGCTGAGAGGAGAGGGACTTCCCGGTGCTAGTGCTGATACTGGTCGAGAACTTGTGGTCTGGCTTCGCCGGGCTTTGCCTGCAATTTTATAGAGTGCTGTCAGCAAGGATTGTCACCAGGTTGGGGGGATTGGGTGCGAGTTCTTACCCTGAGCTGAGGGAGGCCGTCGTCGACATCTTGCTTTGATTGGTGCTGGATGTTCGTTGCTGTGGGATTCGAGATAGCTACCAAGTCCAAAATATACACTTGAAGGTGTTTCTATGTTGTGGTGGTAGTAGACACTTTGCACAGATTGCTAGCAAGGACGGCTTGTTCATGATCAAGTCTGGCCTGTTATATACATGAGGTGATTGACTCTCTGTGTTCCCCCAAAGTGGGAGAGAAAGACGCAACCCCCAAGTCTCGGTCGCCGCATGCTTCGAATACTTTCTTTAGAACATGTGTGGAAGCAGCATACATCTCTGTAAGCCAGCGTCGGCCCCGTTACGTATGGAGTCCGGCCCAGCCTGGTAACAGAGGCAAGCCAAGTTTGGTACCGACTAGCATGTTTTCCACGTGCATGCACGATGGTGTAATATGATTACCGAAAAACTTTTTGGGGGCTGAGCCCACAGAACGAACATCGTCGCTGGGACACCGTCGATAGCAGGGTTCAGAAAGTTGTGACAAGCGAAGAAGCGAGACCTCGAGCTCTAGCTGATAGGCCGGGTCGGCTACCCGGGGTGCAACAACTACAGGTAGAAGAACTCAGTAGCATGTGGGGGATTCAGTTGCCGGAACCTGGATAACCTGACAGAGCACTTTGATAGGTTCATACAGCAAAGGTCCCGCACAGGATATCCACAGTATACCCAAGCACAAGGGGCAGAGCCTCGTGGGAAAGCACCCTCCACGGCCGTATTACTTGCATGCAGACTCACACTGACAGGAGGCTGTGCCTGTCACTGCAACTAATCACCAGGGTCATATAGACGCTGCAGACGCCCCAAGCGCGGCAGACACCCAATAAGCAACCCGATGACGAGGAGTCCCGGTTTTGGACCGTCTTCCAAACTTGGCTCCTCGCTTGTTCAGTTGACGGGGTGGTGTGGTGAGCTTACTCCCACACAGCCCCCAACAAACTTTGTAGACTCCCTCTCCCCATAGGACCAACCCAGTAACCTGGTCGCGGAAAGTGCTGCTGCAGTTGGCCAGGAACTCCGGATCCAGAGTCTTCCATAGCACTTGCAGCTCTGCCCACCACCGACTCGATGTCAGCGGGGACTAATGGGTTAGCAACTGTGAAGTCACTCCGCTGATTGGACAAAGATGATACCCAGTTCGCCCGGATAGCCGCGCGTAAGTCGCGAGTGGTCGTGCAACACTCCTAGTAAGCAAGACAGTCAGACAGCCCTCTGAAGACATGTATGGGACCTGCTTCACATGCGCCTTATGGCGAAACGGACCGAGAAAGCTGTCAAGTCCCCTGCCAGGGTCAAGCTGGGGGACGGCCATGCGTCCCCCCACGAGGCGACAGGTTGGGGCCATGCAGGTGCGGGCAAGCGGGCAACGACATGTGTCTCCTTTCAGGTTGCAAGCTGAATGTAACTGGGTATGGGGGCTAGGCAAGCGGCACACGGGTTCTGCAGCGCGGCTGTAAATGCCGTCCGGACTTTTTGAGGCTCTGCGGGTGGCGCCTCTCTCCTCAATAGACTAAGCTGATCATGATCTGGGGTGATGGCAGATACTTAGCATAGATAGATGCCTTTCGAGGAACACAACAAACTTCAAGAATACTTTGAGACAGCAGGCCAGCGTCGTATACTATCTATAGCATCAAGGTGGTTGCAACCTGTTCAGCTGCGTTCAGAAAGCACGTCATACAGTCACAGGTACACGAAGTGCTGATTGCGACCTTACTGCCAGTCTGTCATACCGTGGCCCGAGACCGATGCAGGCTGCAGTCTCCTTGACCCTACGGCGAGCCAAAAAGGTGAAAATGAGTTAGGCCATATGCGGGTTGCTCTGGGTGGTCTGTTCCGAAACAGTAGTTCGTAAGCCTCTTAATTCTCCTATAACACTGTCTTGTCTCTATGGCTACAAGAGGAGAATACCGCTCAGGGGCTCCTGGCTTCTGCAGGCCTATTTCCCAGACCGAACGGTGTGCGCCTGCAAGGAAGGCCGATGTGACCTCTTTACCAAATCATCGCCTTTCCCTCCCCCCCTTTCCTGACCTGTCCGTGTATCCACAACCTGTTGCCATAATGACTGTTGTAGTGGTAGCTGGCTTGCCGCGAAACCAAGTACGCCGCCAGAAGTATACACGTAGGCATGGCAGAAAAAGCCAAGGAACCTCTCAAACGCCTCCTACAGGTGTCATTTCTGTCAATCATACAGCTCCACCACCTTAAAATATCTTCGGCGACCACAACTTGGTTGTCGCTAATGCCGGGTGACGTTGATGCAGTAAGATGTACGAATCCGATCTGCTCTTTACTTGAGGAACATTTCTTGGCCGTTTCGGGTACTCCTCGTTCTGTCAACGTGATCCAACCCAAGAGACATGTCATCATCAAAACCGCCCTCCTCAAAGAGAATTTGATCTTTTGTCGGTCAGCAAGCAAAGATCATAGGACAACGAGTGGGTCTGTCAAGGCCTGTCTTACCATCTTCCAAGTACGTCAGCTTCCCATATCGCTTGACTAATGCAAACTTGATCTTCTCAAAGGCTTTGCCCTTGATGCCTGTTCGTTTCTCCAGGCGCTTCTTAGTCTCCGAGAATGGTTCGCCCTGCAAGTCATTAGCGGGGGCCGGACCCTGAGTTTCAGAACTTGTCATCAATACCTCTTTCAGTAAAAACTTGAAGGGCACGCCATGTGTTCTGCTGGGGTCTTGCTGGAAGTGTTGGACCTTGATAAAGTCACGCTCGTCGGCGCCTATCTCTTCCTCTGGGATGCGCTCCGCAACAACGTCGACATAGTCGTTAATGCTCAGGACGGGGTAGTTGAGTGTGAGTTCTCGGAAAAACTTGTGGTGATGAGTCTCGTAGACTCGTATACGTCCTTCTTCCATCTCATCCTTGAGCTGTGCTTTCTTGATAAGTGCCTGAATAAGATCCTCGATGTGCCCTGCTTTGTTAACGAGGACGTCATAAGTTTCCTGAGTTCAGTTAGCATATTGTCTACATCAGCCAAGTAATGGACAAGCCGTACCTCCTTCGTGATTCCCTCAGACAACCAGGTAACCTTGACATTCTTCTTGTTGTCCAGCTCTGCCAGACTCATCTCCAAGACCTCAAAGTAGAGTGCATCTTGTTTCGTTTGAGCATTGGTCGGGTAGTTATTGGAAGGATTGAGAATCTGCTGGAGGTTCATCTGAGCTGCTCGTCGGACGGGCGTCTTGGGGTTGCCAGTGGACGCATTAACGGTGAAGAACCGAAGATGTGTCGGGTCGATGTTCAATCGCTCGCCCACGCGTTCTGCAAGTTGATCGTACCCGATAGTAGCAGGCATCGTCAAGATGAAGCTTTCGTACTCCTTGTCGCACCGAGTAGGATGTGGCCAGAAGCGCACTTCCCGCTTGTATAGGAGGAAGTTGTAATACTCTCGCGCATCGTCAAAATGATCCCATCTCTTGGCGGCGCCATTCGCAGGCTGATCAGTAGCTTTGGGAGCCTTGGTAAGAGCCTCGCCTGATTTTCGCTCTGGCACTCGCTGGAAACAAACAATGTCACCGTCCTGTAGTTCTGCCGCTTTTAATGTCTGCTTTGCCTTGAGCTGCTCGATCATCTGTGGCTTGATCTCCTCCCACATGGCAAGTTGTTCGCCCGAGGGGAGTTTATCCCCCCAGCCCATCTTCTTGCAGATCAGAGGAACCAGATCTTCGACCTTCTTCTCCTTACTGATATAGACATGGCCGAGACCCTGTAGAGCCTGCTTCTCCTGGTCGAAAAACTTGAGGAACAGAAGGATGAGATCTGTTTTGACAACGACGCCGTTCGCATTACCTTGGTAGGTTGGCCAAACGGCCTCCCCTTGGTCATTAACTTCCTCGGCGACCTCGACCCAGAGACGAAGCGAATAGTCGCGACTGGTGCTGGCAGATCGCGCAAAGGTCTCCTCGACGGTAGGTCTCAAATCCATGATTGGTTGGTCGGGTCTTGTAGTCTTGTTTTGCCGGTTGACCATGATCCACAAGCGCAGTCGCCGGGGATCTTGGCCAATGTCTTGGGCAATCGTCGCCAAGAGCTCCTCCATCGAAGCCTTCTTCTTCATCTTGTAGAACCTTGGGGCGGCAGGGTCCTCTTTCGGATCGCCATCAAAGTTCGTGAGGTCAGTGGCGCCGTGGTGCTCAAAAGTATTCGGAGTCACGACCTTGACGGGACAGTAGAGGTGCTGTTCCTCACGCTCTCTCTTCTTAGCCTCACGCGCTGCTGCCTCCTCTTCTAGTCTCTTCTGTAGGTGGGCGGGGGTGTCTTCTTGTCCGACGGGGGTCAAGACGTGGTCTAGGCGAGACTCTCGAATATAGACCAACATGTATGCGTTCATCTGTCTCATGATGGTCTTTTTGGACGTCGCCGTGCGGTACGGACCCTGCGATGTACGATATTCACCGCCGTAGTTCTCCTCTAGCGTCTCACGGATCGTAGCCCTCGTAACTTTGTCGTCATCGAACTTGTAGAACCAGCCGTCCTTTTCCGGCTTCAGGAATGCATAGTAGTGGCCCGCATTAAGATCTCCGCTGTGCACCAGTACACCGTGAAGCTTGTACCGCCAAGACTCGGACATATCCGCACCTTTCTCGAGATATGGTGCTGCGTCAAAGACATCTGGAAATTCGAAGCGGTCATTGACCTTCATCATGGCGTCGCGCTGGATGTCATATTCAAATCTCTTGAGATGCAGATGGAGCACCTCGGGAAAGCTCTGAAATATGACACCCTTGTGGGCGTCCTGGTACTTGAAGTCATCGCCCGCCCAGTACTTGTTCTCGCCATCGAGAGTTTCTTGTTGAATATAGTCCTTGAAGCTGTCCTCGAGGGTAGGGTTGCCCCGGACGTTCAGCTGAATGTCCCAGAAATCCTCAACGCGACTGGATTCATAGTCAACGTCGATGCATGAAACATATGTCTTGACCTTTCCGCTGAGCATGCGGGGAAGGAAATCCTCGGCAGCAGTGCCTTTCATGCGCTCCTCCATGCGCTCTATCAACTTCCGTGAGAGCTCCTGAACATCCTGTTGCTCGAAAATGTGGCGGGTGTCCCAACCGAAAGATTTGGTCAGCTCGTTAGTCCCTACAGCATTGTTCGACGTCTGCAACTGGTAGAACAGCCTCTGTAATGTATAAGCGCTGTTGGTGGTACTTTCATCTTCGGCCGTAGGGATCTGATATACGGCTTTCCGGAAAGCGTTAGTGAAGTACAGAGACTGCAGGAGGGAGTTGAGGTAGCAGGTCGCGCCTTGGTTCTTGAGGCCGACATAACCAGTTTCCTTCTTTGAATCGTAGTTGTTAAAGTTGTGCCAAAGGACGCCCGTCTCGTCCTCGACGATCCGGACGTACGCCGTGAGGGCCACGGTGTCGTTCTCGGCCAATATGCGGCCGGAGTTGTCCCATTCGGACTGGAACATTCGGCGTAGCTCAAGGAATCTCGTGAAGCCCCAGTCGCTTTCCTCCTTGGTGAAGCGGTGGTGCGCTGTATGATGAACGAACAGAGACGGGTCATTGATGTTAGACATGACCAAGCCAAATTGCACACAACAGCTCCAGTCGTCGGGGATTGTGCTGGGGTCCTCGAAGCCATGCTCGAGGTATATCGAACATTGATCGACATTGTTGCCGAAAGGAAAAAGGAGGATGCGCCTATGAGCAAGAGTCAGAAAAGCTGGGCTCGAGCCGGATGCAGGTCGGCTGTGTAGCTCACCATGGGAATCCGCCGGCCTGGAATATCGGCCCATGCTCTTTCTTGGACTGTATGCCTCTCCAGTTCTCCACGACCCATGTGTTAACGGCATCCTCTAGTATTCTGGGCTCTTCCAACAGAGGCGGGAGCACAATCTCTTTTATAGCCTCATCTGTCCCCGGCCATGTTAGCCCGTGTCCCGTGGGGTGCAGTTCTAGATGTGTACATACGGTCGGTCGCGAGGATGGCACCCTCTCGGGGCTCTACATCGTTGTCCAAGCCATCGGGGTTGATGTCGACGACCTGCTCCTTCTCGTTCTCAGCCGGGACGAGGTCATCGTGGCTGTCGATGACCATCTCGTTGGGAGAATGGATCTCGGAATCGTAACTCTTGAGCAGATACATGAGATTAGTATAGATATTCTTGGTGATGGTGAAAGGGCATAGGAGGAGGGCAACGCCGACTCTCCAGGTGCACGCGAGGCACTGAAGACAAGGAGAGAACAGGTGCATCCGCGGGGTGACGCATGCCCTGGCCGACAGTCACAGCAAGGCTGACCTGGTCGGCGATCCGGAGAAGGAGGATGGGAAGAAAAAGTCCAGTCTTTTTCTTTGTGTGTAGAATACGATCTGCAACAAAGCGGCGACTGCGTATCATGCAACCAAGAAGCAGAGGAGAAGAGGGAACGGCTGTGGTATACAAAACAGATTGGTCGGGATAGCTCACCATGTTTGCTTGGCAGCGGGAATGATCATGCCAAAGTCAGTCAGTCGGTCAATCACGAAAGCGGCACCATGGACAGCGTTTGTCTGTCGGGGAGGGCGGCGGAAGGCGTGAGTGTGCGTCGCGGCAGACGTGTCGAGGTCGAGGTCGAGGTCGAGGTCGAGGTCGCCGATGGTGCTTTGGGGGAGCGAATGCCTGGTCGGCGGGGTCGGGATGACGGTCGACGAAGAGATTGAGACCCAGGTGCAGGCGAGGTGAGGTGAGGTCAGCGGCCGGCGGGCGCCAGGAGGTCAGAGCTTCCGCCCGGCTTCTCCAACAGCTGCGACGTGGGTAGGTAACGACGACCACACGGCCGAGAGGGAGGGCGCGGTGCTCGTCGAGCGAAGAGTAGGCTGGGCGGGCAGGAGGTGCGGGAGGGAGAGCGAGGACTTGGAACACGCGACGAGGCCGACGATGTTTCCTGGAAGCCACCGGAGTCTTTGGGAGTGGTGTAATAAAGTTGGGAACTTGCAACTGAGAGGCTGCCTCGTCGATGGGCGGGCGGATCGCCCAGAGGTGCAGACGAAAAGGTGGGCTGTACTCCAGCAACGGGGGGGCAGCGGACGCACTAGCTGCACACTGGGCGCTGGGCACTGGGCGCTGGGCATGAGAACGCCGGAAGGGCCTAGGGTAACTTAGCAAGGCGCAGTCCAGGTGAACGACACCAATGCCAGCTGCAACGACAGCCAAAACCTGGAAGAGACGCGGCCACCGCGCCGTGTTGTTCTGTGCTCTGCAAGGCTCACGGCTATACTGACCGCGTTCTTTCTAATGTTGTTGAGAAAGACGTATGACTACTTGGACTGCCCAGCTTTTGAAGCCTGCCCGGCGCGGAAACACATACTCATACCAAGCTTACTGTGCCTTTACCATCATCGCCAGCGACTGTGGGGAACTTGGCCGGTGAAGGAGCAAACCCCACTATCCCGCCAGCCAGCCGTACGGGTCCAACACTTAGCTCGTTTGCCCATGGAATCCTCTTCCACTTTCAATCACCTCGGCTCATGACAATTAAGCAAACTTGCCTGCTTGCCGTAAAAAAAAATTACTCACATACATTTCAAGAATCACAATATTTTCAAGTTCGCGCAAAGGTTTTGTCAGCTGTTGACTTGTACAGAATGAGAGGTGCTCAAGCTTGCTAGGTAGGCTTGGTGCTTGATCTTCTCAGTGTCAAATGGCCAACCCACTTGAGGCGCAGCCCCACTATCAACTACCATGACGTGGGATCCTCGTTGTCTAACACCACACCTTGGTAATTTGGTAGCTGATCGTACATGCAATCGACGCCGTCGCAACACACCATCGGATACTTCAGCGCAAGTCCCTGAATGATTGACTTGATTTTGATTGCATATCATGGTACATACGGATAGCGCCTGCAGTCCAATCATTATCATCATGCGTTTGTCATGATCAGCCGGCAGCGAAGAGCAAGCCTGTGTTGTAATTCAAGATTGTATGCTAACTACTATGTATGTACCTACGGTCCGAGGAACGCTGGCCTGTGCCTATTTTGTCAGCGCAGTGCCCGCCACGCAAGCACGTTTTGGTTCACCCATCTGGGATACTGTTTGGGGGGTTAACCGAAAGAACTGCTTTCAGACTAGAGTTTGGTAAATGAACGGGTTTGAGAAATGCAAGGCTGTCCTGTCTTCTGTATGCTTCTCTCCCAGGTTCAGCTTTTTTGGCGGAATCTGATGCTCCCCTGAGGTGTACACCATCCAGCCAGCCTGCGTGTGGCAGAGGGGATCCAGACACAACTGTACAGTCTCGGAACGCCCACACGGCATGGACGTCTCAGAATACCTGACCTGAGACTCGCTGCTCTGTTTACGTGCTGCATGCAGCATACAGGCATACATGGCAAGAGAGCGGAGCTCGTTACCACGCCATGGTTCGATGCGAATAGCTGAATAAGCTACGGAGTACTCTGGGCCTTCACCCGACCTTCGCAGAGATCGATCCATCCATGGATACCAACCGACTTGGACGGCAAACGCGCTGCAGGCATTGACTGCCACCGTCCACCATTGGTCTCCTTCCATCAGCCTCCTGAATTGGTCATAGAAACGTCGGGTCGTACAGCTATCTTCCCCAAGAAAAGCAACTTCTCATGTGCCGGGCCTCGTTATCGAATGCGTGAAATGTGGGGTAAACGAGTCCAGTCAATACCTAATCACAACCACACGCATGGGAGACTCACATGTCGATGCGCTAGCGCCCACCTCCAGCTCCCGCCCCCCTACCTCTCGCTCTGGCTAGCCCCGAAGCTCTTCCCAGAGCTCTTCCAACTTACGATCCGCAGACATAGTCATACGTTTGCGAAGTCGGCCACCGGACGTCTTCATTGACTTTTTTTTTATGGCACTTGACGTTCGAGACGGTCGCCAGCCTGGGTACTGCTATACTCGATAAGTTTTGTCCAGGAAAAAAATATTTTGGATTTTTTTTTTCTTTCTTGGGGAGCGAAGCCAGGCACATATGGAAGTGTGGAAATGTCGCCATCCGCGGTGCAGCATGCCACCAAGACCATCCGGTTGACCAGCGCTTGGCGAAGCCCGGCCAGGAGCCTCTCGATAGCCACAGCCAGGAGCAGGAGTGACAGCAGGTCGTTCGCCCCGTTTCCGCGACGCAGCATACAGACTGCCACGAAATGGCGGCCGGTCCAGGTGCTGGATGAGTGAGTGCCGCCGTCCCTCCCCAACCTGCTGCTCCAAGGCTGGAACGCAGATGGCTGACCAACGTTCACCCTCGCCGCAGATGGGTAGCCAAGGAGGCGCGGCCGATCTCTCTCCGCCAGCTCATGGTCTTCGGGCGCTCCCTGACGGAGCAGCGTCTCATCTCCTCGGCCAACTACGTGCGCACCGAGCTGCCCACGCGCATAGCCCACCGGATCCGCGACATGCAGCGCCTGCCCTACGTCGTCGTCACCAACCCGCACATCAGCGACGTCTACGACCTCTACTACAACGCCTTTGACATGTTCCGCCGCGTCAAGGAGATCAAGACGCTCGAGGAGAACGAGCGCTTCTGCCAGGAGATCGCCCGCATGCTGAGGGCCCATCTGAGCGTCATACCCAAGCTCGCCATGGGCATCCTCGAGTGCAGCGGCCTGATGGAGCAGAGGGAGCTGGACCGCTTCATGAACACGATCCTCAGATCGGTGAGTCAAGGAAGGGCCACGCTCCGTTGGGCGGCCCTGAAACATTCAGGATAGCAAAAGTAGCCCATGTGACTGACACCCGGCCTTGCCACGCAGCGAATCTCCCGCCGCGTAATCGCCGAGCAGCACCTGGCTCTGACCGAGACCTTCAACTCGCCGTGGTTCTCGCCCGGCGCCAAGCTCTCCGAAGGCGAGTTCATCGGCGAGGTCTTCCTCAAGTGCATCGCGCGGGACGTCATCGAGCGCTGCGGCACCGCGGTGCAGGCGCTCGCGCGCAGCGCCAACGGGCCCGACGTGCAGATCCCCGAGATCAGGATCACGGGGCACATGGAGGCCAGCTTCCCGTACATCCTTTCGCACCTCGAGTACATCATCGGCGAGCTGCTGCGCAACAGCGTGCAGGCCGTCATCGAGCACCACGCCCGCTCCAAGAAGAACCAGGGCCGCCCCCCGCCGCCCATCGAGGTCACCCTCTGCGAGGCCCAGCAGCACGTCATCATCCGCGTCTCGGACCAGGGCGGCGGCATCCCCCGCGACATCCTGCCCTACCTGTGGTCCTTCAGCAAGGGGCCCAAGAGCGCCCAGCGCCTCGAGAACCTGACCCAGGTGCCCCTGATGGCCGCCACGCTGCAGGAGCTGCGCGTCGACGGCAACTTCAGCGGCCTGCAGGACGGCAAGGCGGGGCCCACGCCGCCCAGCTACGCCCACGCCCGCGCGCACGACGGCTCGCTCACGTCCCTGTCGACCCGCCCGCCGCACCTGCGGCTCGGCATGGGCCTGCCCCTGAGCAGGGTCTACGCCGAGTACTGGGCCGGCAGCCTCGAGCTGCACAGCCTCGAGGGCTACGGCGTGGATGCCTTCCTGCAGATCTCGAAGCTCGGCAACAAGAACGAGCAGCTGGCCACGCGTGCCACCATGGATTCTCTGTAAATGGGCTTCTCGGCGCAGTGCTGCACCGCAACGGGTTTTCTGGGAAGTTTTCTGGGAACGCATGTTTTCTGATTTCCTTGGGAAGGGAGGGCATGGGACAGATCTAAACGCCCTTCCGAGTGGAAGTGGCAAACAATACTATCTCATCACACATACTAGGCATACACAGTCACAGTTCAGGCGCAGGAAAGCAGGAAAACAGCATGGGCATGGTCAGGGTATCGGGTCACGTCACAGGTCTGGGTCACAAGGGAGCAACGAAAGCATTCAATAGGGGGCCCACAGTATACTTCCGTTTTGACGAAACAGCGAGCACATAAATAGGGAGTCGTAGAGGCATCAGCGAGTTTTCCTGTTTTTAACTGGTATCATAAGAAACTCAAAAATTACATCGTTCACTAAAAAAAAGAAGCCTAGCTCAGCTCTGAGTAAAGAATGGGTGTCCGAAAAGTAGCAACAGACACCGATAAAGGAGAATATTTTGTGTCGTCTTCCTCTCCAATCTCCAACGATTCCGAGTACAAGGGGTATCGGACCGGGGGCCAGGGGGCTCCCTACAGCGTTCACCGCTCCTTTTCATCATCTGTCGTCCCTCCTCCAGTCGTCGAACAGATACAAATTAGCTCTTAAGCATGTCTATCCATGGGCCATCCCAGCGGCCTAGGGCATGACATTTTCGTACGAAACGCCGTCTTTCATTATAACCGAGAAGGCTCGAAAATACTGCTGCTCTCGAGGAAACGCTCAACATAACAGAGGAACAAGGCGGACCGGGGGTATAAACAACGAGTGGCTTAACGACGGCCGCTGCGGGCAACGCTGCCCTGCATTTGCTCGAGCTCGCCCTCGAGCTGCTTGATCTGGGCGTGGGTCTGTTCGAGATCCTTGTTGAGACGGTCTCTCTCGGCAATGAGCTTCTGCTCCCATTGGCGGAAACGCTGCTCCTCGACCTTGACCTGCTCGGTGAAGCGCTTGCGCAGGGCCTCTTCCTCCTCCTTGTACTTGGGGTTGTCGAGCTTGCGGGGACGGGCCTCGCCGAACTTGCGGGTCTCCATCTGCTGGGCGCGGTACGCCTCGTAGTGCAGCTCCTCCGTGGTGTGGATAAGGTCCAGCATGTGGGTACGGATCAGGATGGAGCGGAGCTTCTTGAAGTCGCAGTGGTCCTCGTTCTCGACCTCGGCCACACCCCACGAGTATTGACGACCCTTGACGATACGGCCGTCGCTGGTCTTGACGTCTCTCTCCGAGCCGATGACAGCAAACGGCATGGCGGTCATCAGGCTCCTGGCGTGCTGGGCGGCGGCCTCATCGTCCTCCTCAACAGGTGGCTGGTAGATCTTGATGTTCTGGGCCTCAATGACAGCTCGGATCTGGTACATGGTATGGTCAGCGAATTACGGTCTTCGGGTGGGGCAATGGGGAGGGTGCAAGTACCTTGGCCTTGAACTTGGCCAGATCAGCCGGGCTAAGAGTGTCGGCCTTGGCGATGACGGGGATGAGGTTGACTCTGGAGCAGAGCCTCTTCATGACCTCAATGTCCAGAGGCTTAAGGGTGTGGCCAGTGGGTCTGATGAAGTACAAGCAAGCGTGGACACGGAGGTCGATCTTGTCCAGCCGACGGGGCTGCTGCTCCTGGAGCATGTACGACTCGTGCTGGTCGTCGAGGAACTCGATGATGGGCATCCATGAGTCTCGGTTGTTGACGTAGTCGCCGAATCCGGGTGTGTCAATGACGGTCAAACGGACTGCAAAGGGAGGTTAGGATGCGGTGCAATAGCAAATGTGCGCCAACGGAGTAGACGCGTACCCTTGAAGAACTTCTCCTCCAGCTCGGCCTTTGTGATCTCGATCTCGACGGTCTTGTCGATCTGCTTCTGGTGGCGTCGCTTGTGGTCGGCGTAGTTCTTGATGGTGGTGGAGAAGAGGGTGTTGATGAAGGTGGTCTTGCCCAATCCGGATTCACCAGCGACCTGGAGTTGGGGAAGAGGCAAACGGTCAGCTGAGGTGACACAACAAGAGACATTTCGCCCGGCGGAGGGACATACCATGATGGTGAAAGCAGCGCCTCTCTTTGCGACAATCTTGTGACGCTCTGCCCAGGAGTTAGCACATCAGCCGGAGGTCGACCGTACGATGGACGGGACAAGACAAGGGGGGCCGGGGGAGGACGTGCGGTTGGGCAGATTGGCAATGCCAATGGCAGTTGCGGTTCCTTGCTGGGCGGACGCCATCGTGCTGCAGTGGACGCGGTGTCGCGGGTGTCGATGGGGGAGACGATGCGAGAGGCAGAGGCGGAGGCGGAGGGCGGGAGGCGGTGATGGGTTGTTGGCAACTCGGGATGGCGTTGAAGGGGTGCGATGTTGTTTGGGGACGGGCTTTCCAGAGTTTAGGGGAACAATTGTGGGCCTGACACCGCTAAACGTCCAAAACGCCAATGGGGCCCGAGCTCGCCCGTGAGGTATGGGGAAATTTCTGCCAGGCGCCACCGCCCAGAGTTGCTCCAACCCAGCCCCTTGACCCCCCTTGACCCCCCTAGACCCCCTTGATTGACCCCTGTAACGCGTACCTGCCAGACCCCTGAAATTGAAGGGTCCAGTCAGAAAGCCAGCAACTTAAGCCCAGTGGGCTTTTTGACAGCCAGCCCCAATCTTAGTCCAATTAGTGACTGGACCCTCTTGAGGCAATCCGTACGGTACCCAACTTCTTTAAAGTTAGCTGTGACAGAGCAACGGAGCAGTGCACGATTCCGCTCAACCGACAAACACGCTCACACGTACCACTAACTGCTGTTTGAGGGTTCGTGATCCACCCTGAACCGCCCACACCTATCTCGTCCTCTGCAGGTGTCGTTTGCTAAGAGCAAAGTCAACCAACTCCCGGTTGGCACGGATTAGCGCAGCCTGAATCCGTCATGCAATGCCGGCGAAGTGCCCGTGCTTCGCTACACTAGCCGCAACTGCCATGAGAAAGGCCTGCACGGCAACTTGCCCCAGGAAATTATTCGCACGCTCTTTTTGACGGGTAGAGACAGAGGCGGTGGGCTGTCTTCTTTGCATTGAGCTAATTCGTACATCCGTACGATATTGGAAACCTCTTGTCAAGTCTGCGCTTCTAGGAAGAGCGACCCACATGCCTCCGCGCTTATACTCCATGGCTTACATATGCTCATGTACCGTAGTCTCTATAATCAAATACACAGACCAACGCCTCCATCCACATACACAATGATACTTGCTCGAGGACTCAGATTAACCGCGGCAATATAGGCAGGTTTCTAATGGATCAAGGAAATGTAACCGCTCTGCCATGAGTATCCCCTCAATCTGCGTGTTGGCGGTATGAAATGATCCGTCGGTATGTGCTAAGAAGGCTTCACTTGAGAGAACATTCGGGTGTATTGTCAGGCTACGGGTCTTGCGTAGAAACATCCAGCTTCTGATTCATTTATCTTCTGTATTTGCTTCGACATCTTTCAGAAGTAGGGCTGTGTTTCATTGGCCAAGGACGATAGGCATCTTGCAGCACCAAACGAAAAGGCCTATCGCGAGTAGGAACAGCACCAGCCCGCCTCCAATGACACCCCCTATTATTGCTCCAGCCTGGTCACCGCTGTCCCTGAGCACATGGTTGGCATGGCCTGTTTTTAGAACAGCACAAGTTGCTATAGTGCCGAGAAGTGCCAGAAAGGCAGTTGTTAACCACGCGGTTCTACTAACGGTAACCGGAGAATACATGTCTCTTGAAGAGGACCCAAGCTTGCCCAGCAAGTAGGATCGTAACGTCCTCTAGACAACTGTGATTTTTATAGGACCCTCCAGTGGTCAGAATGGGTGTAGTCTTGTCTGAAGCCAGTGTTAATGCTTCGAAGTTTGCGGTAGGTGGTCATTCTCGGAATCCTACGGAGTCACTCAACCTATTCAAGTCATCAAACTTACCATCGTGATCACATGAACTCCAACCCACGAAGACCACGGCATAGTTTGCAGGCCTACCAAACATCGGTATCAGTCTCCGACCCTGCACACACACGCATTTCTTTTTTTTCTTTCGCCGGTAACGTGAATCTATTAAAGAGCACTACATTGCTTTACCATATATGTGTGTCATGGTCTCGTAGCGCTGAACTCCACAGGATGCTATGCGGAAAGCGATCTTCATGCTGCCTCACAATCGTGCTGTCCATATCATGAGTCTCGGACAGGATGTGCAGGGAAACCTGCCCTCTGGCCATCTAAACATGAATCCCCCGAAAAACGAAAACCCCCCATCGTCACATAGAAATTACCTGAAAGCCAACTGCCAGCCATTACTACTGCACCTGCAGAACCTTGGATTTGGACGCCTTCTGCTGCTGCAGCGCCTCGACCCACTTGTCGGCCTCCTTGAGCGCCTTGAGCGGGTGCTTCTTGCGCTTGAGCAGATAGCCCTGGATCTCGGCGGGCGAGAACTGGAACTCGGGGATCTTGTCGGCGAAATCGCGCGCCACGCCCGGCAGCTGCTCCACCGATATATCAAGGTCGCCCGACTTGATCGCGCTCTCCGTCTCGGGCGGGACGGCGTGCCCGTTGCCGAGGGGCTCTGCGGCGCGGCCGTCGGCGGCGCCGTTTGCCTTGGTGGCCGAGCCGTTCGCGCTCTGTTGCCGACGCCCCTGGTCCGCCTCGTACATGCGGATGAAGAGCTCCTCGGCCTGCGAGCGGGTGGCGTTGGTGAAGCCCACCTGTAGATCGACCCGGCCGGGCCGGATCAGCGCCTCGTCGAGGGACTCCGGGACGTTGGTGGTCATGATCAGCACGCGGCCCTCGTGTGATGCCACGCCATCGATGGCATTCAGCAGACCGGAGAGAGATATACCCTTTTTGTCATCATTGCCTTCCTTCTTAAGGGCTTTGGCCAAGTCGCTGACCTTCCAGTCGTTGGGTGTGTCCTTCTGGTCACCCTTGCCGCGAGTCCTCTTAGCCTCCTCATCTTTAGCGAGTTCCTCAGCAGGGCGCTTCAAGCCGGCTGTGTCGATGTCCTCGAGAAGGACAATACATCGACGCGGCAGGCTGCTGAAGAGTGCGCTCAAATCCTCCTCGGTAAGAGAAGGTTCAAGGAGGGATATAACGTATATGTCGAGCCCAAACACACCGGCGAGGGCAAAGGAAAGACTGGTCTTGCCAGTGCCCGGCGGACCATGGAACAGGTAGCCACGACGAAGCGGGATGCCCCGGTTGGCGTACCAGCGCGGGGTGGCAGGGTGCAGGTACTCGTTGATGTCCGCCAGAACCTGCATTTTCTGCTGGTTGTCAAGTACAACCGTCTTCATGTCTCGGATAGGTCTATCGGCAACTTGTTGCCAGCAGTGGCGGCCACCATATCGACGCAGATTCTGGGGGCTGGGTCTCTTGACAATAGTTCTGGCGTGGTGGTTGTTGTAATGGCATTCCTTAACGTGCTTCAGAAGCTGCTTGATAGGTTCTAATCTTTGGTCAATTTCGCATCATTGGGAAATTGTTTGCGTCTGGAAACTCACCGGGACTGCGGCCAAAGCACGAGATAATTAAGTCCTCTCGGTCCTTGAATGACGAGAACCCGCTGCTGGCACCGTCATCGAAAACGGACTCTTGTTTACGATGTAGCCCGAATTTCGTGCCGTTCCACCTGAAACTGTGCACTCCGATTGCAGGAATAAAGCGGGGAGGCTATTCATTGTAAGTTATGTTCCAAGGAGGCAGGGCCAGATAGTACGACGTACAGCTCTTGCTTCTTGGTTGGAAAAATTCAGGTAGACGCCGGTTTGGTCTCGAGAGACGTTTGAGTCATCCTCATCTTCCCATGCAGTCTTGCTCACAGTCTCGGCAGTCAGTGATCTTGAGTTGAACATCAAGGGCTGCTGGGCAAGCCATCTCATTAGGTGTACGTAGATGTCGTCGTTGCTTCCGATGTGGATATTACTCCGCAAGTGTTCCGTGATGAAGCCGTACAAAGTGCCATAGCCTTGGCGCAGCAGTTTGTTCATCGCCCAAATCATACCGAAAAAGGACAGAATCCAAGTGAAATCCAAACCAAGCCAATTGCCGATGAAGCTGTACATGGGCATGAAGGCCCGCAGCCCAAGCAGCGGCAGTAAGGTCTCGACGACGTTTGGCTGCATGTGGTTCTGACTGGAGGTGTTATTTGTGGCGGCAGAGACGTTTTCTGCCACCGTGGGGAGAACCCCACGAAGCATAGAGTTGATGTCCATGTTTGCACAGCTCTTGCGCAGACACCTGGGCTTGTAGTTGATCTCGAGAGAAAAGAACCAAACTCTTCAAGTCTTCAAGCTGCGCCGGTTTGTGTAACTTGAGGTCCGAGTCCTTAAAACGATCGGAGTATCTGGTGCCGTTAGAAGCAGAGCAAACTCAGACGACTCGAAGGAGTAAGCCGAGATTTTATATTTCAAGGGTGGTGATAGTGACTGGTCGCTGGAGAGCCGCACCAGGGCTACTGTGGGGAGGCCGCCTTACCAGGCAAGAACGCGCGTAGACTTAGCCTAGAGAGGAGGACTGTTGGTTCGCCACCCTCGAAGCCTTACTCGCCCGCGACACCAACGTCAGGGATGGTTGTGGTAGGGATTGTTGAGGCAGTGAATTACTGCCTGGTATCAATTCCGGGGTCTCACACCTAGATAGTACCGGTTTTTACAAACCCTCAGTCTTACAGTTTGACTGTTGTGGTGTCAAGGGTGTCATATCATACTGCCCGACCCTGCGGGATGTGTATAAGCTTGCGTATTTTCGGGGGCTCGGCGCTTGTTTGTCTTGCTCGCGCACGAGGTCCGGAATCCGTGAGAACTTCAACAAGCGGGACCAGGATGAGTTTGGATAGTCAATTCAGAAGTCTGGCCATTCACCATTGCGATAATGATGTTAATGCACAATTAACCGGAGTGTAAGAGCCACTGTAGGGTATCCCTGAAATGCATGAGATACTGTATAATTGGTCAGTATATGTGTAGTGAGTCACCTACGTACTCAGCCTGCAGTAAAGACTTCCGAGGCGACTTCAGACTCAGATCATAACGCCTTTCTTTCTCTATGGGTCAGTATCCCAAAAGCTTTCCTTGACGGGCTACTCCGACCAGGTTGCAGTACTTTTGGTGAAGTGAGACCTGTGGCAAATTATAGGCAGCTTTGCTCAAGGCAGCAGCCACAACCAGCCATGATGACGTTTTGGCGGGTGAGTGGGGTTTAGCACCAGTTCCGATCTATAACTGTTCACAGATTACTCGGGCCACACTGTAAGCTCGCTTCTTGAAGATCACGGTACCCTCAAATTGACTTCAAAGCTACGTTTTGCTTGAGGATGAATTGTGCGAGCACCGAGAGAAAATATACTGGGACTCAGAGTGTTTCCTTAGTTAGGTGGGTCGACCCACATGAAGCTGCTACCCACTTAGTATTGCATGTCAGAACGTGCTGAGAAAATCTGTGTCTGCCGCTTATGTATGAACAACTTGTCTGCACTTCATTTGGAACACTTGGCTATTTTCACGAGATGCAAGCTGTTCGGACACTTTGGTGCTGAGGCTTGCGCGTCGGGCTTCACGTCCTTGTTGAAAAGCCAGGCAGGAGTTGACCAGAATGAACCAATATTCTCATATCGGAACGCAAAGGACTGGGATTTGACCAAGCTTTGACCCAGCCTTATTCTGTAG
Organism: Neoarthrinium moseri; assembly: GCF_022829205.1. Classification (NCBI taxonomy): domain Eukaryota; kingdom Fungi; phylum Ascomycota; class Sordariomycetes; order Amphisphaeriales; family Apiosporaceae; genus Neoarthrinium; species Neoarthrinium moseri. The sequence continues at coordinate 301,632 of NW_026055151.1, read as the reverse complement.
AAAACAGAAAATTGCCTAGATACTCAATATAAACCGTGAGAAATTCCCGCGCCTAGCGTTTTCGTCAAGATGCACAGCGTGAGCATTGTGTTGTGGCTGGATACCATTGGACCGGTATGCTGCATTGTGAACATCATGACCGCAGGTTCCATGTTAAGATCACCAGACCATCTAAAAAAGCAACTTCTCATCAACGCCAGGCTTAAGGCGATTCTCGAGAGGATTTTATTTGCAATTGAACTTATGGATAAACGCCAGACTCCCTCGATTGGGGATCTCACATAAGGTGGTGTATACAGCTCTTAAACAAGATTGCTGCTCCTTCCGTGCCCAACCTATGTTATCTATAAGTGGCAAGGATCATCGCATCCACCTCCCCAGGCCGGAAGGAATGAATCTCCATGGCTCAAACCTCATAGTTCGCACGAGGCCAAAAGTCGGTCTCGAGAGTGATGGCTCTATCCGTCCCTGAAGCTTCTTCCCTTTCCGATCTATTAATCCAACCCGATCCAGTCGTCTTCCGAGCCCACTTCTTCGGCCATGGCATCGTCACCAGCGGGCATCAGAAGTTTCGCTGTCTCGTTGCTGTCCTCTAAGAGAGCCTGGCCATCATTTCCATCCCGAGTCTTGTCCTGAGCTTGGCCAAGCAGGTAGTCAACCATGTAGACGTTCTCATCAGCCAACCTCCGTATTTCATCTCTCATTTTCGAAACTGCCCTAGCAACAACTCGTAGCTCAACGTCTACCTTGCTGCGATTGGCAGAGAGCCATTTTCCATGTTTGTCCATGAGGGCTTTGATCCAGAGCAGACAGAACTCCATGTGCGGTGACTCCTCTGTCTGCGCAGCCACAAATCGCAGTAGTCTGGACACGTATACGGTAGGGAACTGCTCTACCACAAGAGGGATTTCAGGGTATGGAATTGCCTGGAACACTCGCTTGATTAAGCCTGCTTCGTTTAGTCGGAAGGCCATCACAAGAGCTTTCAGATAATCCTGGTCGGTTTGAAGAACTGCAAGTGTGGAAGCTGGAGTGATTTCGATGTTGAGGTCGAACGGATCAAACTGAAGGTCATTGTCCAGGCTGTAAATGAGAAGTCCTTCGGTAGATGCTGCACAGAATGAGGTACCAGCAGGGGAGAAGCCAACGCCAGTGACCCTTACTTCCGGAACCTTTTTCCTAGAGGCCGGGTCGCCACGTTTTGATCCTGGCAGCGAGGTGTCTTTCCGGGCTTCGCGATCTGAGTTTTCACCCTCATCATCCAGAAGGCCTTCAGGTCCTGCCTCGGTCAGGAGCTTGCTGTTGAGGAACTCCTGGGTTCCAGACAAAGATAGGTTGACGCTGACGGTGAACTTCTTCAGTAGAACCATGGTGCTCACTGAGTACAAGCATATATACTTGCTTGTACCACCAGCCAACAAGCAGCTGCCGTCCGTGCTGTATCGGATCGTACCGAAGCTCTTGGTTCCAGAAACGTTCGCGGCGGTCCTTCGGTCTGAAATCTTGCGTCCTCCTGATACATCTCGGCGGCCATCAAGTCCAGATATTTGCTCTGCTTCTGCGATAGACCAAAAGGTCAGCTGACCATCCAAGGTAGATACGGCCAGCTGTGCTGAGTCTGGCCGGACGGCAATGTCTAGAATGTCAGCCTGAAGCTGAAGAGGTTCACTCGTTTGTGTGCGGTTGAAGATGGACCATATCCTGGCAGTACGATCCCAGCTCCCACTGACCAGCAAGCCACCATTGGGTGCGAAAGCCAGCGCTGATACAGGTCCCTCGTGTCCGGAAAGTTGGTCGAGCAGCTGACCAGTCTGAACAGACCAGATGTGGATGTCGAACGAGTCCAACGAACCAGCAGCAACGACCTCGCCACTGGGATCCACAGCCATACAGGAAAACGACAACCTCGTTGGCGCGGTGAAAGTCCTGAAATTCCGGTACCGTATCAAATCCCACGCTCTGACTGACCCATCCAAGCTCGAGGTGAAGAGTACATTTCCCTTCTTTGCAAATTCACAGGCCGTAACGCCGCTGGTATGCTCGGTAAAGGTGACAATGCAGAAGCCAGACTCAACGTCCCAGACCTTGATCTTGCCATCATCTGCTGTTGTGATGATCCGTTGCCCGTCAGGAGAGTAGACTAGTGAGTTGATCGAGTCAAAATGCCCTTGTTGCTTCAGGATGTACGACTCGGATTGCCATTCCCAGACGAGGAGCTGGCCTAATTTCGATGCACCAAATGCCAGCCACTCTCCACTTTGGTTTATGGTGACGAAGTCGATCTCGTTCTGGGATATGCTGAGGGTGTGAATCATGTTGAAGTCCGGCATCTCGTACAGTCCAAAAATGCCATTTGAAAACCCAGCGACCAGAAGGTTAGACTCTGGGTGGTACGATGCGCATCGCACTGTGGCGCTGTTTTGCATGAAGTAATGCTTCTGCACGATTCGCCAACGCATATCAGCCGCTTCGTCATCCTCCATCTCGTCGTCTGAGTCCTCGGGCGGCGGCGCGTTAGGGTTTCTGACATATTGCCAGTCGAAAACGGCTCCGTCCTTGCTGACAGTATAGATGGTCTCCTGGTCTTTCGAGAACCAAGCGCCAATGACGGCCTGCTTGTGTCCTGACAGTACCGTTGGCACGAAACCGTCCTCAGGGTCCAGGCTCCACACTCTTGCGGTCAAATCCTTGGAGGCAGTCAGGAAGAACCGCGAGTCCAAAGACCATTCTATGTGGCGCACATCGTCGAAATGACCAGTATGGGTATGGTGACGCACGAAGGGCGCAAACTCCAGTTCACCCTCGGTATTCGCATCCGGCGTCGAGGGCACCTGCCAGACCTCAATTTTCCTGCCCAAGCCTACCGCAAAATGACGTCCCGAAGGCGAGAAAGCGAGAGCTGTGACCTTGGATCGGAACGAGAAGTGGTATATGGGCACTCGGCGCGGCACATTGGTCAAGATGGCTTGTCCATCCTCGTCAACAGATAGCAGCAGGTTGCCTCGCGGCGTGAGTCCGATGCGGGCAATGTTCTTTCGGTGGGCAAACGGCAACGTGTATGACTTATTTCTAGGGGACTGTGAGCAGTTGAAAGCGGCGTCGGGGGCCAGGAATGCTTACTCTACAAGGTTGAAGACGGTCACCCTGTTGGAGACTGGGGAGAAGAGACATGTGCCGTCGGGGCTGAAGACGAGGTTGCCCTGGCAGTAGACAGTGCCTAGCAGGTTCGAAAACTGGCGGTTTCAATCAGCACACGGTCGCGCAAGCATGGCGCATGCATCTCACCTTGAAGTCTGTCTTCATCTTCACGATCTGCCCATTGCTGGCTGTAAAGGTGACCAGGGCCTGTCTATTTCGTTTGAGCTGCGACAGCCCTCCAACTTTTTTTCTTATCAGTTATCGCCGATAAGATAACTGGGGTAGAGAGAAAAGACGCCCAAAGCTCCACACCATAAAACTGACGTCTGCGGGCTACGAGGTACAATAGGCCCGCAGGCTGCGGCAAGTAGATCGATCTATAAAGATCTCAGAACTTAAGGTACTCTATCACAAGTGATTTATATATCATAAATCCAGAATTCTTGGTATGTCTATACAGTCAATTTTCTTGATGTACTTGTTGGATCTGTGCTTAGATACGCTTGAAGAGTGATGGTTAGGATTTGCTTCAGGGCGGGTCGTGTTTGAGATCTTCAGTCGACATCTCCCTCCAGGAAACGTGGTAAATAGCATAAACGAACTGCCTGCGTCTAGACTATTGCGACTTGAAATTGGTCCGAGACCTACTGCAGTACGGTAACTCGTGCATTGGAAGGAGGGAGGTTGACACCTCTAGCTAAAAGAAAGAAAGAAAGTTGGCAGTTGGCAGTTGGCTGATCACAACCCCTGAAGACAGCAGAAAGGTGGCGCCCATAGCGGCTCGTCCCCCACAAAGTGGCCTGTGCAGTGCAGCCGCGACAGGGGAGCCAGGGGCGCCAGGGGAGCTTCCAGGACTTTGGCAAGTTTTAGGAGGAGACGGGTTGCTCATCGCGTTTATCTGCATTTCCTCCCGCCTCGTCCACTGCGCATGTTCGGGCTTCTCCCTCTGTCCTTATTTGGCTCTTTGGCTCTTCGGCTCATATACACCTTTCGGTACTCAATTGGATATCATTAATCCGTCCATTCACTCGGATTGTTGCCTAGGTTTGATTCTCAGCCTCTCTCTTTGGCCCCTGCTTTCGGCTCTCTCGTTGCAGGCCACGAGTTATACGACGAAATCTGACCGCGCCTCAACGCGATGGGTGCTCCCGACCGACCACTTAACTTCATTTGAGATACGAAGCCACCGCCATGGCCGTCCGTCGCATGCGCATCATACTCGCCGTTGTCGGTCTTTGGCTTCTCGGCTCTTGGTGGTACACATGGGGCCCGTCTGAAGGTGTCCGACCCGCGGCCATGCGACCTGGCAAGGCCGGCGACTTGGATTACGGAGAAGCCTTGGAAGACATGCGCTGGAAGAAACTGCCGACCCGCTACCCAGTCGAGACATTAACCCCGTTGCCCACAAAGCCCCGGGCCGCACCGATTCCGAAAGTGCAGGCCACAGAACCGCAAGAGGACGATGCGTCCAAGAAGAAGCGGCTTAAGCGACTTGCCGCTGTCAAGGCTAGCTTCCAGCATAGCTGGAGTGGATACACGACCTATGCTTGGCTGCAAGACGAGGTTACTCCCGTCACTGGCGATTACAAGAATCCTTTCGCCGGATGGGCAGCGACCTTGGTTGACTCCTTGGATACGCTATGGATCATGGGCCTGGAGGACGAGTTTGCAAAAGCTGCCCAGGCATGTGATCAGATTGACTTTGCAACGACGCCGGCCAAAGACATCAATGTTTTTGAGACCACGATCCGGTACCTCGGTGGTTTCTTGGCGGCATACGAGTTGAGTGGGAAGAAGTATCCGAATCTGCTCCACAAGGCGAAGGAGGTGGGAGAACTGCTCATGTGCGCGTTCGACACCCCGAACCGGATGCCCATTTCACGATGGGACTGGCGCAAGTATGTCAAGGGCCAGGAGCAGACGGCGCCGCGATCCGTTCTCGTGGCAGAAATTGGCTCCCTCACCTTGGAATTTTCCAAACTCTCCCAGCTGACCGGCGACCTCAAGTACCACGACGCTGCACAGAGAATATCGGACCAGATGGAGCGAGGCCAAAGCAACACGTATTTGCCTGGCATGTGGCCTGTAGTCCTGGACGCCTCGAAGACCCCGGTCGAGTTCACGGGGGATACGTTCACACTGGGCGGCATGTCAGACTCTCTGTACGAGTACTTCCCAAAGCAATATCTGCTCCTTGGCGGCATGCTGGAGCAACCTCGGAAGTTATACGAGGGTTTTATCGATGTCGCGAAGAAGCAGTTATTCCGTCGTGCCTTGAACCCGGAGAACTTGCCGCTGCTCTTCTCGGGCGATGTCAGAGTGTCAAGTCCTTACGACACCCCCGAGATCAAGATGACGGCACGAGCCCAACACTTGACATGTTTCGCAGGTGGCATGGTGGGCTTAGCTGCCAAGATCTTCAACCGGCCCGCAGATATGGACATGGCCATTCAGCTCACAGACGGCTGTGTTTGGTCCTACAAGACTACCCCCTCGGGCATTGGCCCCGAAATATTCACCTTCATTCCCTGCGATCCCGATACCAGCAAGGATGACTGCAAGTGGACCGAGACACGGTGGATGGACAGCCTGAAGAAGCACTGGCGCCCCCATCAGGAAGGGTTCTCGGACAAACAGATGCAGGATATTGTCGACGCGCGAGAGTTGCCCAAAGGCATGCTGGATATCCACGACCGGAAGTACATTCTACGACCAGAAGCAATCGAGTCCGTCTTCCTTATGTACAGGATGACAGGTGATCCGACGTGGATGGACAAGGCCTGGGACATGTTCACTGCCATTGAAAAGCACACGCACACCAAGATAGCGGCAGCGTCGCTGGACGACGTGACTAAGGAAAGGCCATTCCAGGTCAACAGTATGGAGAGTTTCTGGCTCGCCGAGACGCTGAAGTACTTCTATCTAGTTTTCAGCGCTTGGGACGTGGTGGACTTGGATAAGTGGGTGCTCAACACAGAGGCACATCCTCTGAGACGGGCGGATGCGGCGTTGTAAGCTTGCGATACCCTTGTGTTTAAGTGGGTTGAATGGTGCTTTGGGTGTCCACTGCTCTCAAGTCGGGACCGGGAGCGGGTGGACACTATAGGAGGTGCACATGTGGTTCATTACACCAAGTGCTTATAGATGATCCCTGACGTGAATAGAACGGGCCATGCTGGGAGTAGCCATGGCATAATTACATCAAGTATCGGCCCATCGTCAATCGCGACTATATTCGAGGAGCTCCATTGAGAAACGGGTGGACCTGGCCATGTACATAGGTATCTGTTCGTCTGTAGCGTGGGCTCGTCGTGGCTAGCTAGGCCATCGAGCGATTCCTCGGGTGCCGTGGTGCAACTATGAGCAATCGTTTCCGAGTTTCACCGAAGCTGAAACGCTTAAGCCCCTCGGGACGATCGCCGCACCCTGGAGCCGGGGCGATATATAAAGACATTAAGGTCCCCTTGGATTTGAGCCTCAAAACTCTACTTGAACCTCTTGGAAGTGTCGCAGCCTCCAGGCCGAACCTCCCTTCGACGTTCTGGCGATGCCGAGCGCAGACTGCAGCTGGTCCGTACGCTGCACTCCACAACGCCCCTTGGCTTTTCCACCCGCGGCGCCCGTCGCCCAACTGCCCACCCCAAGCCCAAGGGCAAAGGGGTTTTTGTTTGTCGGCCCTTCAGATCTACTAGAGAGGTGCCTGCTAGCCTTGGCACTGCCCCAGCCAGCGTCACTGCTTGGCTGCCAATCTCGAGCCCACGCTGGCCACGTGCAGCGCAGACCCTCCCAATCGCAGCCCTCCCCCCCGGCGTGGCAAGATGGTGATGCTAGCGACGGCTTGGTTTTTGCTGTGCCTGTCTGACCTCCGCGTGTATCGCGCACACACAGCTGCCGTGCCGAGCACTCGCCAAGGAGCCGCGCTGCCACTACACCGAAGGTTCCCCTCCTGCGAAGGAGAAAGCCTCCGCAATCAATCTAGCGTGATCTGATAAAAGTTGAGTGATCTCCTTACGTGCTCTCATTTCTCGGGCTACCAAGACACCCCGAGCTTGGTAGCCGTTTCTCCTTCCTCTCTAGTTGCCTCCGTCATCCCTGGCTGCAATCTGCCTCGTTCTTACAGTACGTCCTGGGGAGGTAACCAGCGCACAAATCGGACCTGGCCGATACCTATAATCTCGCTCGTCGCCCTACAGTAGTCTTGTTCCCCCAGAGCTCGCAGCAGCACACTCTTCCTTCTGCCCGCCAAACATACTCACGACAGGAAAACAAACTCGAAACCCTGTGTCGCCGGCTGTAAAAGAAGCTCTTTCACCTTGTTTCAGGAGCCATGGAGCCCGATCTCTCCAACAGCATCACGCTGCACCCGCATCCTTTCCAGCTTCATCATGAGCCCAGTAACCACTCCCGGAGCTCGACTCCGAGGCACGCTGCGCAGTCCTCGCCTGCGAACGGCAACGGCACCAGCACCGGCGTTGAAGCCGTAAATGACGACGGCGAGCACCCCGTTGCCCGTCATCCGTCCAACATGAACGGAAGCGATGTTGAATCGCAGGCGACCAGGCGGTATTCGGGCAGCGACCCTTACAACCTCCAGTCGGCGTTCAAGACTGACGCCCAACTGGATGAGATCAAGGCCAACACATCTCGCAAGCGGACCGCGGATGCGCCAAATGGCGGCAAATCGCTGACTGCTCGCCTACCTGGTCGCAGTGCATTGAAGGCCCACAAGCTGGAGGGCTTCTACAAGGCGCAGAACGAGACAATTGAGCGGTTGCTCAAGACGGTCGAAGAACATCGTGCCGAGGCGCAGCAGACTCAGGGCGATGACCACCTCCGGCATCAGATTGCCGTTTATGGCAGTTTCGCAGCAAACATCATCCTGTCCATCTTGCAGATGTACGGTGCCATTTCCTCTGGCTCTCTGTCTCTGTTCACGACTATGGCAGACTCCATCTTCGATCCCATGAGCAATCTGCTCTTGATCCTCTCAAACCGAGCTGTCAAGCGCGTGGATCCAAACCGATTTCCCAGCGGTAAGGCACGTCTCGAGACGGCCGGCAATATCTTCTTCTGCTTCATGATGACAGCCGTGTCCCTCATCCTGATCGCCTTCTCCGCCAAGGAACTCGCCGAGAACGAGCACGAGGGTGTTAAGGACTTCCATTTCCCGTCCATCATCGCTGTAGCCATCGCTTTCGCCACCAAGCTTGCGCTGTTCCTGTACTGCTGGGGTATCAAGGACAAGTACAGTCAAGTGGACATTCTCTGGCAGGACCACCGCAACGATCTGTTGATCAACGGCTTCGGTATTCTGACCTCGGTTGGAGGATCCAAGCTGGCTTGGTGGATCGACCCCATGGGTGCCATCATCCTGTCCGTCCTGATCTCCGTCATCTGGCTGCGCACCGCCTTTTCCGAATTCATGCTGCTCGTCGGCGTCGTGGCATCGGTCGAGATGCAGCAGCTGATCACGTATGTCTGCGTCACGCACTCGGACCTGATCCAGGGCATCGACACCGTGCGCGTCTACCACAGCGGCCCACGGCTCATCGCCGAGGTGGATATCGTCATGGACCCCGAGGCCAGCCTGCGCGCCACGCATGACGTAGCCGAAGAGCTGCAGTTCAAGTTGGAGGACCTGCCTGACATCGAGAGAGCCTACGTCCACGTTGACTACGAGACCACACACAAGCCGGAGCACTTTTTGAAGAAAGAGCTTTGAGTCGAGGCCAAGCTGTAGAGGCAGCAACGGCGGAGCACGAGCAAGCCGTTTGGTTCATGGTGTTTCCCTTTGGCGCAGAAGAGGGTTGTTTTACTGCAGTGAAGGTTTGCAGCGATTCCGGATGGTTAAATAGAAAAGTTGGGGTGCATATAGAAGGACATTGACCACAACAGTCACTACTGCGGTTCGGTACACAGACAGCGTTGCATTGCATCCTCATTTCATAGTGTCTAGTGATAATTTACGCAGAATCAACTTACAGTTGATCCCAATGGTTGTTGACGTGATGGCAGTGTGATGGGCGGCAAATCGGCGTCAGTGGCATGCCAGTTGCAGTTTCACAACCGCAGGATACCCATTTTTTATTGGAACCAAGGTGTTGCCGTAAATATTTTTTCTTGAGCAGCATGCTAATGGGTATCATGGATCAGTAAATACCTATCGAATCCCCTGAACGCCCGATACAAGTACACCACTCCGAAGGCGATGTAAAGGCAACGCGATGTGTGCAAGTGGCCGACCTGCCCTTTGAAGAAATGCGCAGCACTTCTGGTCTCTCTCGGAGCACTGCCAGTCGACGTCGGGCAACACCGCCTAGAACACCTCGCCGAACACCGCGCGGCACCACCGGCACGGGTTGCAGTAGGTGCGCTTGTCGTCGAGCACGTGCCAGCGGATGAGGCGGTGCGTCTCCCGAGCCCTGGACGGCGACGGCCGCACCGAGCTCAGAACGCAGTGCGGGAAACACGTCCGGCTGAGCGCCCGCCCGTCCGTCTGCCACTCCTGCCTCTCGCCGCTCACCCAGTCCATGCACCGGCACCCGGCGCGGAACCGCATGTGCCGGATCTGGACCAGGGTCGACTGCCGCAGGTGCCAGAGGAAGTCGTTAGTGGGCTGGTACGTCTGGTATACGAGCACTTGGGCGGCCGTGTGGGTTAGTGAGAGCGTGACGGATAGAAGGAAAGAGGAGGGGGAAAGGCACACTCACCACTGACCAAGAAGTCGTTCTTCTGGTACAGGACCGTCGTGGCCTCGGCGTTGATCTGCCGGCATGTTCGCAGGAGAGTCACATGCGGCCGCCACGGCGCTACCATGTCGCACCGGTGCATGTGGTTGCACCAGCTGCACCGGGCCCCCTCGGTGGGCTGCTGTCGGCGGTGCGCGGATATGGCTATCACGTCTGGCGAGCACAGGAGCGTCTCGTAGATCTGCAGGCGCAACTCGAGGGGAAGCTTCTCCAGGAAGAGGCAGATACCGACGCCGTTCCCGCCAGGTTCGTCCGCGGTCTGCCGGGAAACCTATGGCCCGTGATTAGTCCTGGTGTGATACTCAACGGTGGCGAGCTTCAATTCAACGGGAAATGCAAACAAAGTTTATGCAACTATGTGGTTTCTGTGGTCTTTTTCAACAAGGGTGGATATACTCTGCGAGTATGTTGCTCATGAACGACCTCGAGTGATTCAAGAAGAATAGCGAGCTCATTTGTCTTTTGTGTTCGCCATGATGGGTGTCCTGTGCCTGCCAAAGCATCTTCATTGAAGTGAAACAATTCGCTTTGTGACACTGTATACTTTCCTCTCCTTATAGCTGTGAATATGGTTTGCGGCCTGCTGGAGCGTATGCATATCATTCGCATCCAGTAGCCCATTCTGGAACACCCAGACGGGGGGTATAAATGCTTACGCCAGGGAATCTGTGCATAATAGCAACCGCCATTGGTGAACTGGAAACTTACAATAGCTCGGCTCCTCGGTGGTTTGCTCTGGAGTACAGGGGATTCGTTTCTCTTGCGGATTGTCGTAATTGATGCTCCAGAGCCTCGGACGACCTTCTTCTGAGAGCCTGACTTGGCATATCCTCGAAGCATGCTGGATGGTGCTGATGATTATCTGCTTTCCCTTGGCTTTTTCACCAAAGGTGGTCGGATGGCGGCTCGAGACGAGACTAACAAAGCTTGAAAGCGGCGTGTGTTGAAATCGAGAAGGAAGCTGTCATGGCTCGAGAGTCAGAAGGCGCGTCTGGGATGTGTGATGACAGGTTGCAAGTGGGAGGTTACTGTGCAGGACTGGGTAGACAAATTTCCCATTGACTCAATGGTTTCCTGCTTGAATGCCTCGCCAAATGTTAAGTGGTGATTGGAATATGCTCGCCCCCAAGGTGGTTGTGGTGGGGTCCCCAGGCCACATAATTGTCAGGTAACTTACACTTGCCTGGTGGCGGAGCAAGGGCCAATGACCATATAGTACTCTTTTCTAATAGCACACATAGTAGCAAGTGCCTCGACGCCTTCAAAGATTTATTGAAGAAATAGGAAAAATAATCATAGTGCATCCTCGCACTCAGTATCAGTATCAAATGCAATCCAATGTAAAAAGTGCTAAAGCACATTCGTATATACATTAGGCCCACCTGTATCATCCCGGCTGTGCCTAGGATAGGCATCGGATAGGTACAGCTAATCAGGTACGACCCTCCACATTGCTACATCAAATCTTTATGGCTTGCACACATTATTTTCGGAATCTCACATTGGATAATGATAGTCATCAAACGAGCCAATGCATTCGGCATTTGTGTGATTTCAGTATAACATGTATGGTGGATTTGACGTGTGTCTTACCCCTTATCCCCTCTTAGCTAATAGCGAAGAACCAAGCCTATTTACGATAGACTCGGCAGAACTTCAGGTGCAGTTTTTCTTTTCTTTTGTTTTTCCCTTCAATACAAACCAGAACCAAGTCAATGAGTTGCTGGTCAAGTTGGATGGACCAGTGTCGGATGTTTCCATCTCTTGTTGCATGGCTTGGCTCTCCTGAAGGTGCATTCCTTCCTTTGTTACCGAACTGGACTGACAACGAGAATGGTTTGAAAACCGGAAACCAGATATGTCCGCCCCGCGTCATATTGGAGGCAAAAAAGGCCGTGGTCTCGTGGTCTCTTCTTGCATCCCCAACGGCAGATCTGCTAATGTGAGATCTTGCCTAACCTGGGCAACTTGATAGCTGGCGTCGAGTTGTGGTTGGCTCAGCTTCTCAGAGAATGCGGGGGTTCCGCATTGGAGGGGAAGTTCGAGGTTGGGGTTGGGAAACAAAGAGCCGTTTGGTCAAGCTTCCGCTGAAGGTCATCAAGGTTTCGTCACCCTGCTGCTATGGAAAAGCAAGTGACCAGCTCTTCTGCAGGAAAGATCAGCCACAGTGGGCACGATAGTATAGGCAATGGTTACAAGAGCCATGTTCGTGATTTCACATTGTCTTGAGAGAAGACATGGAGAGGCCATGAGCCGGAAATCTGACGCATGCCGTCGACATTCTCGGTCGGTTTTAGTTATCTGCTGGCCAGCCGGCCGTCAGAAGACGTAAATAGAGTGCTGTGGGAGAACTGAAGCGTAACAGTGTAAAATTTATGAGGTCGTATCGGCCTGGTGATAGCAGGACTTGCTGCATGGCGTGGGTCGTGCAGATTGCAAATTCCTCACCTTGCAGCGTCTGTAATCTGCGGATATTAAGACCATCCCTGCGTCTGCATCACGAATAACCCTCCGTCCGTGATGGTTTGCGTGCTGGAATGGCCTACTGGCGAACAATAATTATAATCTACGTTGGAGGATTTGTTGACTTACGAGACGGTATATCAATCGGCACTGATCACTAACTAAAGGCGTTGAATGAATGTATTGTATCCGCTTGCAACCTAACGGCCGATGTGGATGTTCGCTGCACAATGATGAAATGCACGGGTGCAGACCAGGGTCTTGGAAGGGAGCTTGGGCTCTCTCGGCGCACTAGCGCAGAAGTGGGGAGCTCTCGGGGCCTTTGCGAGGTGCTAATTTCGCAACCGACCGTGATGGGGATCCCTGATCAAGCGATGGCCAAATGGCGCTCGCCTTGATCCTCCTCTGCTCCTCCTCTCCATCCACTGTCTCCGGAGTCCACTTTGTCCGCCCACGGGGACTTGGAGTGACGAAAGATGGAGCCATAACTAACGAGCACCGCTCTCGACTCGAGTTGGGGTTTTGTCTCCAACATCTAAGCACATTGTGACCTCTCGCCAACACCCAAGACTGGTTCCCTGGAGCCACTGTCAAACGAAGTCTACATAGCAGTCAGGCGTCCGGGATCCCGTAGCCATCGGCTGAACCTTAGCGGCATCTTGCATCCCAAGTGCCTGCGAGCTCGCTATTGTTTTGTCTGATCTGGTCACACATCGCCGGCCCTGTGCTGCAAATCCCGGCGAAGGCTGCACGGCCGGACTAGCAGACGCCGCCGGCCCATGACTTTGCCTGGGCCTTGCACGATACCGGTATCAATCCCCAGGCTAGCAGGGAACGCAGCTCATCGATAGCTACCTGGGTTACCGTTTCCTAGGCTTGCTAAGGCGTGCATCCTGTCGAGAGGTCAGCAGCTGTTTTCCTCGCCCCTCGCGTCGTCACCGAGGAAATTGTCGCCTGACCAATCCACAGCTACACCGCGCCCACTTGCCTCAATCGTCCCATCGCCGCGCCGCACTCGTTCGCGCATTTCTCAGTTGTCTGTGTGCTTCTCTCGCCTCTTGTCTTCCGCGTCGTGCCCTTCTCCCCAAGGCGACACAAAAGAGTTTCTGGTCCTCCATACAGAGCGGGCGCATACTCTCCATTCTGGCGTTGTTTTGTTCCAAGTCCTGCACACAATGGCTGTGCCAGGAGCGGAGGATGTCTACCTGACTGTGAGATGCTCCCAGCGTCTCTGCAAAACCCGCACACAACTTGCTAACCAGAGCATCGCATCAGCTACTACTAAACGACACCTACTTGCCCGGTAAGCGCCCGAGCGCCAATTGGCTTTTTACAAGCTCGCTGACTCCCTCGTAGGCGCATTGGTCCTGGCGCATTCCTTGCGAGATGCCGGCACGACCAAGAAGCTCGGCGTCCTGGTCACCTTGGACTCGGTAGCGGCCGAAGCTATAAGTCAGCTCAAGGTACGTCTGCTGCAGCAACACGACACGCCCCGTTGGCGAAGGCTGTCTAACGGAGTCCAATCCAGACCGTATACGACTATGTCATCCCCGTGCCCCGATTTCGGACTGCATTCCCCGAGAATCTGTCGCTCATGAACCGCACCGACTTGCACTCGAGCTTCACCAAGATCAACCTATGGAAACAGGTCAATTTCCGCAAAATCGTCTACATAGACGCCGACGTCATCGCGTACCGCGCGCCCGATGAGCTGTTTGACATCCCACATGCATTCTCGGCAGCGCCAGATATTGGCTGGCCCGACATTTTCAACACGGGTGTCATGGTTCTCACACCCAACATGGGTGACTATTATGCCCTGGCGGCCATGGCCGAGCGGGGCATATCCTTTGATGGAGCGGATCAGGGTCTCCTGAACATGCACTTCAAGAACGGCTTTAATCGTCTTAGTTTCACCTACAATGTTACGCCGTCTAGCCACTACCAGTATGTGCCTGCCTACCGTCACTTCCAGTCCAGCATCAACATGGTCCACTTCATTGGCCCTGAGAAACCGTGGTTTCAGGGACGGTACGCCAGCACTGGGAGCGGTCCTTATGATGAGATGATTGGCCGGTGGTGGGCTGTATATGACAGACATTATCGAGTTGCTGTAAGTACTTCCGACATCTGCTTTCTCGAGAGCTGGGCAGTAACATTCTCCAGTCACCGGGAATCACGCCTTCCCAGTCAACGTCGGAGCTGGTACAATATTTGACCAAGGGCGAATACCAACCCCCCAAGCCCCAAGTTGTCCACGTCGAGCACGTTGAAAGAACTGGTGAGCCCTATAGTGAACACGACGGCGACGAATCGCAACAGCATGGCTTTCATCATGATCCAGACCACCCCGAACATCGGGGCGAACACCAAAGTCAACAGTATTTGGAGCATCATGTAGAAGCTCAGCCTGGAGCCACCGCCCAGCCACACGAGCAATTTCCTAGCGCATCGTCCTTAAGTAGTTCTATTGAGGGAACTGAAGCTGAGGCTCGCAAAGAGCAGGTTCCTGAACCGCATCGCCATGAGGCAGCGCCACCCCCTCCCGAGCAGCGGAAGCCTGAGCCACCCCCTGTCACCTTCGCTCAATGGGACGCTCAAAGGTCAGTCAAGTCCGTATGTGTAGTCACGGTACCGGCGCTAACAACAAGTAGACATCCTCCCCCGGCGGACTCTAAACCGGAAGCTGCGAATTTCCCTGCTACGATATATCAGATGTCACAAGATCCTGCCCCGTTCGTCCCTCCCGAACGATACCCAAGCCCTCCCAAGAACATGTGGTACGAGCCGCCGAAAGAACCACCCGCTCACCGCACGCAGAGGCCAAAGTTGCTTTTCCCCTGGGAAACCAATCAACCGCAGCCTACTCGTGTCTTTGCCGATGAGACTTCTCGAACGAAAGAAGCAGCTGAGTCAGAGGCGTCAAGTACGCCTACGGGTGAGCCATCGGCTCTTGTCCCTTCTGAACCTCGGCAGTCGACTGAGTCCTCAATTACAGAACATTCCACTACGGAACCGGAGAGAGAGCCAATCACACCCGCCACCCCTACCATTCACATCACACCATCGGACCCTTGGACTTCTTTTACGCGCTCGAATGCTTGGGACGAAATGCCCGAGATCGAGCGTTACGTGGACAAGCTGCAGAATAAGCACCGCCGTACAAGAAGTCTGAAGTCCCCTGGTACGATTGATCTACCGAGTCCCGGCGGTGCGGTGGACGAGCGTGACTGGCAGAGGCGGGGCTCGAAGCTGACTGACTTCCCGTCAGAAGTGGAACGGCCTAGTCTCCCGGTCACCCCGGCACCAATCCGCCGGCCAAAGTTCTGGGGTGGTGGCGTCCCTGGTATCGGCGACGGTGACGAAGATCCTCTGCTGCCGGCCGCGGAGGGCGTGCCTGGCCAGAGCGAATGGGTATGTGCGCATGGACTTAGGTGGAAGCCATCAGACTGCCTCTGCGACCTGACTAACGTTCTGCGTTACCATAAGGATCCTGTGGCTCAGCTTCAGAAACTGGCTAAGCAGCAGTCTGAGGCCGTTTTGCAGAAACTGGGTGGTGCTTCACACGACAGCGGCACTTTGCCGCCGCGCCCCGTGCCTTTCGGCTCAGAAGAGCTGACGTCTCCGACGTATAAAGCGCAATCCGCCAAGGTTCTGAGCCCGCAACCGGTGAAAGGGAGCGCGAACTCTAGCCTTGTACGTGATATTGCTTCCAACGAGGAGAAAGCGCCTGAGAGGTCGAAGCAACCAGACACTGGCGCTGGGCCAATCTCAGTCTCACAACCGAGCTACAGCGGACCCGGGGCTGCATTCGAAAAAGGCGAGGATATCCCGCAACGCGAGACCCCGCTGCTGCCAACTGAGGAGGAGCGAGATATCCTGGAAACGTGAGGAAGCGATCTCGGGGTTTCTTACTAATGGTTCAGTGCTAGTGCAAGTAATGCGTGTTGAGCGAATTTGGGCGGCTTCCGTTGGGCGCGCCGATGAGAATCGAGAGTCGTGTGTACGACAATGGGTGCCGGAGGGTTGCTTTCATGATACACGACTCGCGGGACTCAACTTGGGACGGAGGGGGGACGGAGGGATGACAGTTGCAATCGCCGTATATACTGCAACACTGGCCAATTTCGGCTCATTCAGCATAATGATGTGGAGGAAAGGGGTGGAGATACCACGTTACGATGCAGAAGTCAACAATCAGGTTCCTACCATTCTCTTCTATTTTTCTTTCTGCTGTCTCTTGTGCTTACCGTAAAATTCTGTTTTCCTGTTCATTCTTGTCATGGTTGCAGGGGAGGATTGCTAGGGGGGTCTCATCAGTCATGGCAACGCCGTTGATGTTCGGCAACAGCCTGGTTTATTTAATGTTTGCTATGTTGGGGTCTGATCGGCATTTACAAGGCATACCAAGTTGACTTGGGCATTAGCATTGAAACACACGGGAGGATGAAGACTACCCGGGTCGCCAAGATTGTCATATCCAAGCCACAAGAAAGGGCTTCGCAACATTCGTCGTCATTCGTTCCGATATTGCATAGCATGCATATATAGCGCAATTTGGGATTTTTATGTATCAACATGTTTCTCCAACACTGATGCTCCTATGTGTATCCAACCACCTTGAGCCGGTTCAGCGCCCATGATGCAATCTTGACTCCTGGCCTCGAATTGTCTTCAGCCAAATACCCTTTTGGGCACTCTTGTCCGTGATGGCTTGAGCGGTGCGGCATAGCCCGACGTCAGCTATTGTCGATCCCCCGATGGTATTGTTCAACAAACGCTATACCGCGACTTGTCACAGGCGCCACGGCCCCGAGCGCGACCAATCAACCAAATGGTACTGGGCGAGCTGAATATTTGGGCTGGGCAAGCGTGCTGTAGGCTCACGATCCGGGACAACTAAAACAAGAATGTTTCCTGCTAGCGGCGCGAGCTGAAGACGGGGCTCCACTTGTTGGGAGTGAATAGTGGCAACCCAGCGCAGTGCACCTGGTATAAGGGAGTGTTCTGTTCCCTTCTTTCGAAGAGCCCTTGTGGCATCGGTCTGCGTGAAAGCACCAAGGAGTAGATCAGGTCTCGCTGCCGCTGGCGACTGGCATCCGGGCCAGGCGCCTGAGGACCGCAACGACCATCCAGCGCTTCCGGAGGCTGTCGTCCTTGCGCTCCGTCGCCCACGCCCGCTCGGCCCCGTCGCAGTCCCGCTCCCATATCCTCTCGACCTCGAGCCCGGACCCGGCCAGCGCCCGCTCGTTGAAGAAACCAGACATGTTCTGCCGACCCGTGTGAAACCCAGCCACGATCCAGGCCCGCGATGTCGGCCCGTCCTTCATGAACCAGTCGATCGACGCCCGCAGGTTGGCATGCTGCCACGGCATCCAGAGGCAGTCGCACACGAAGACGCGGTCGAACCCGCGCCTGCGGGCCCGGGCGAACGGTGTGTCCAGCTGGCCCCACGCGTGGCCGTCGACCAGTATCGAGTCGGACGCGGCGCCCGAGGGCGAGAAGACGGGCTGCGTGTTGTGGGCCACGTTCTTGTGCAGCACCTCCATGATCGGCGGCGCAGGGTAGTCGGTGACCACGACGCTCTTGGCGCCCAGCAGCGAGGCCATGATGCTCGGCAGCGCAGTCCCGGCCCCGAGCTCGATGGTGTCGAGGCCGCGGACGTCGAAGGCCTTCTCCCCCAACCTATCCGCACCGGGCGCGGCCGTCGCCAGGCGGCTGTCTTCGCCTCCGCAGCCCAGGGGCCGCAGGAGCTGCACGTCCAGGGCCCCGGCCTCGACGAACTCGGCGAGCATCAGGCTGGAGTTCCAGAGATAGTGGCCGAACAGGCGGCGGTCGTCCTCCGAGTCCGGGTCCGCGAGCTGGATGTGCAGCGGCTTGGGCAGGTGCGGCGAGGTGTAGCGCAGCGCGTTCGAGGCGTCGCCGTGCAGGGTCATGACATCGTCGGGGAAAACGACGCCCAGGCTGTCGGCGAGGAAGTCCTCGGCCTCGTCAGCCTGGTTGGCCGAGGTGAGGCGTGTTGTCAGAGACATTCTCTTGATCTGAGATGCAATAATGTCCGTTTTCGCTGAGGGGCGGTTGGGTATGGCTGTTCCCACAAGCCCCAACTGGAAAAAGCGCTAGACGTGGTGGAGGGTGCGGGGCTCCGGAGCACGGAAGATGATGATGTGAGAACGAGACGCATGCCTCCGAGGCGGCCCCGGAGCGTGAGGTACGGCACGGACGAGAATCCACGGCCTCGGCGCGGGAGTGCGTCGGCGCCAGGTCACGGAAAAGAAATTCTTCAACACGAAAAGAAAGATCAGCGGCCCGGCCCGCCGGCCAATCATGTCAAACCTTTGGTTCCAGCGCTTCGGATCGCCGTTGGCCCCTGCGCTTTCTTTTCCTATGTAGGTACCTGTGACTTTCTAGCAAGCGAGAAAGAGACCACTTCGGGCTGGGGGCCCTCCGCCCAAAGAAGAAAAAGCGGAAAGCTTGGCGAGGCAGTGCGGAACGAAACGCAGCGCTGCGAAACGGACTGCGGGCTTCTTGCCTGCCAGTATGGAGGGGCGGTGCCCTTGCGACTACCGTGTGACCCCACGCCAGGTTCGGCAGGGATGAGGGTTTCTCTCATTTCAGATCAGCCAGAGGGGGCCCAGCAGCCAGATCAAACACTGCCCAACCGACCCCCCCGAGCCCACCAAGAAAAGCCCACCAAAGCCCACCATCCCCACAACCCAGCTGTCAACTCTACCGAGATGCTGGCTGGAACCGGTATAGCGACCTCGTTAGCGGTACAGAAAAATCGGGGGCCACTCTTGGCTCCACTGCGCCGGCCGAGTGGATGTGGATGTGGGTGAGCTCAGCTAAGCCCAAGACGTTCCCCTGCAAGTCGTGGGCAGCCATGGCGCACCATTGACTTTGCGGGAAACTGGCCAATGGGGAAGCGCAGGGTCGGGGAGGCCTTGAGTGTAACGCCATGCTCCCCAAAAGTCAGTGGTCCACGGAGAACGCCGAAGACGTTGTTTGAGGTTCCCTCAATATACTTTTCTGGCTGAGCGTCCCCTTTCCGACTTGTGGCCTCATGGCGCGGACCGAGACGCGTGGCTTGGCGAGGGTTCCCTCCTGCTACTCATGCCGTTCTCGGTGAGTTCTTGGCGGGCCTCTGGTCTGTTTCAGAGCGACGTAACTGACTCCTGCGTGGGGAAGGCAGCAGGCGTCCCTGACCGACAGCCGGGGGGGGCCCACGAGACAAGACCACCGGACCCGTGAGATTACAAACTGTAAGTCAGTCACTGTGGGCTTTGTGTACGTTTCACGAGTCGGCCTAGCAAGCGGAGCCGAGGACGCATTACATCACAGCGAAACGAGACGCACTTTTGTGTACTCGGGGCTATCTGCCGTAGCCTAGTCTCAATTATGGAGATAGTATCTGGTCATGAGAGAGCCATCATGATGAGTATGACATGAGAATGAATATCAAACAAGGGTATCATCACCACGCTCAGAGGTGAGTAAATACAAAAAAAAAAAAAAAAAAAAACAATAGCCGTCGGAAAACCCGGGCAGCGGAGCGCAGAAGGTAGCGTTCGCTGGGGGAAAGGGCCACCTTCCAATGCACATTCCAATCCCGTCGTGAATGTTTGTCGCCCGCCGCTCCTTTTTATGAATTCCTTCCTTTAATAGCCTCCCAGAGCGTCATAGTGTCATTAGTCCGTCAATAGCAGATACAAGATACAGTAATAGCCTGCGCCAGTCATGCTCCGTCGTCTCTCTTTTGGTAGTCGGTGTCATCTCTGTGTACGGAAACCGGGCGGTGATTAGGTGGGTAGTGGTATATACGTAGGTTGCGCAGCCGGTATGTGTGAGGAAGAGAGGGGTGGGTGGTTGCTTGTGTGGCTTCTATTGGCCCGCAAGTTCCAGCATCTTGCGCATGTCTTCCTCGGTGGGATCATCCGAGATCCAGACACCCTTCTCTTCATCCGTGGCGCCGAGGAAGCCGTGCGCGCGGTTCATGGTCTGAACGTCAAGATCGGTGACGTACGACTTGCCGTCAGACAGCTTGAGGCGAACCTCCTGCTCGGTGGAGAGCATCATGTCGTCCTTGGCCAGGCGGCGAGGTCCATCAAAGACAGCCATCACGCGCTTCTTCATGGTCATCTGGCCCTTGTCAAAGCCCCATGACGAAGGATAGTCCCGGCGGCTCTTGCGGCCCTTGGTCTTGGCGTTGAGCGCTGGGCCGCCGCGGGAGTGCGTCATGCCGCGCGACTTCTGAACACCGTTGACCGGGTTGCCCTTCCTCTTGGGCGAGGGCTTCCGTCCCTTGTAATCGGCATCTTGGAAATCGTCTTCGTCCATGTCCTCATCGTCTTCCTCATCAGAGAGGGGGTTCGTCTGGGTCGTGAGGGGGAGCGAGTTTTTCTCGAGGGTCTGGTGGACCTCCTTGTCGTTCTCGACCTCGGCCAAGCGGCGGGCGTTGACTGCCTCAGCGGGGTCTTCCTGCTGGACAATACGCAGCACACAGTCGTCCAGATGCTCATAGAAGTCTTGGGCATTGGAGAATGTCGACGAACATGTCGAACACTTGCCGGTGGCGTCTGGTGCGTATCCGGTCAACTTCTTGCCAGTGTTCACCGAAGTAGAAGTCTTCTTGCGGCTGTTCGGAGGGGTCTGCTCAACACCGTGCACGGCTGTGAGATGTCGCTTGAAGACATCAGCCCTGTTGAACGACTTCTCCGCCGCCGAGCCCGATCCAGGACAGAAACCGCACACCATGGTGCCCTTGTAGTGCGTCAGGGTGTGGCGGTTCTTGTCGTATTTCCGGGCGAATCCCTTGACGTGGTAATCGCACGTCTGGATCGGGCACTTCTCTGGACGTTCATTCTGATGCGTCAACATGTGCGCCTTCAGGTCCTTGAACGTTTTGCCGCAATCTGGATGGGGGCATCGCTGCTTCTCCTTGGACTCGTCTCCACTATACGAGTAATCTTGCGACTGGAATGATGACAAGCTTGGCCGGCGGCCGTCCTGGGCAGGAACTGCGAAAGGGCTGTACTGAAAGGCGGGAACGTAAGGCGAAGCGCTACCGTTCCGCATGCCAGGCACGGGCGAGGTGGCTCCAGAGAGTGCGGGAGAGTTGGGGTAGGGGTTCTGTGGTGAGAAAGTGTTCTCATATCCTTGCATGGGAGGCCCCATGGGTCCTCTGAGCTCCGGGTGAAGTACCGAGGGATCTGGACGAGGGCGCGAGTCAGTACACTTTTCCCTTGCATGGAAAGCCTTCGCATTTGACAGAGGAAACCGACAACCAAGTGGAGCTGCGAAATGACCGCTGCTCTGAGAAAAGAAAGAAACGCGCGGAGTCTTGGCTAGAATGACAGGACTCGGTGCTTCCACGCTGCTGGGACTGTCCCATTGCGGCCCAGCCGTGATGGGAGGTGAGAATACAGAAGGGGCTGAAGACATAGGAGATTCGAAAGTGGCCCTCGACAGCGTCGGGGAAGAAGAATTGTTCGGTAGATTGGTGTCGAGCGCGAGGCCGGGCGGGACAAAATCGTCGGACGATGACACAAAGGAAATAGAATCGGTCTGCGTACAATTTCTAGGGACCTGTGCCAACTCACCAACGAAGCCAGGCTTGCTCTCATAAACCATGCTGTATCCCTCCATCTCTTGGGGGACGTAGGTCGAGTATTCGGTGCCGGTGCAATAGTCGCCAACGATGCCGGGATTTATGCTCATGGCGTTCTGGCCGAACTCTGGGTTATACGCCAGTTGGTCGTGGTTTGAGTGTGGCGATCCCATGTTGGACGATGAAGCTGAAGTGGTCGAGAGGTTCGAAGACGTGACTCGAAGCTCGCCGTCTTCGGGATATGCCCCAGGGGACAGTCTGCTGTCAAAGGTATACATTGGGTTGGGCTCGAAGCCCGAGTGCTGAGGGAATCCAAATGCTTCGGGGCTATATTGGCCGTCCATGGGCGGTGATGCGTAGCCAGCCGGCGCTTGGCTCTCGGGGTAAAGCATGAAATCTTGTTCTCCAGATCTCGGGAACATGTGATATGGATGATCTGTTATCGATGCCATTATGGCTGTGTTGTGAATTGGTGATTAGGACTGGGTCCGCAGCGGGCCAGTCTGGTGAGCAGAGCTAAGCTGCTCTCTGCGCGACCACCAAATACCTGATCAATGCAGGTGGAATGGCAAAATCCAGTAGTCTTTGACCAAGCTCCAGGATGCTCAGAGCAGAGTGACCAGTGTTGGAATGGCTGCCCTCGTAGGGTGTTTACGCCAGGAAACACAGTGATTCGCGACGGGTGGCAGTGGAGTATATATACCAGTTGTAAGTGCCAGGGACCTCTAAGCGTTCAGGATGAACGGAATGATCCAAATTTCGCGTGGCTGTCGGGATGATTTCTTCTTCTTCAAACGAACCGACTTGTACACGGCCAGTCCGGAATTATGCAGTGGGCTGTGAGACGGTCTCCGACTGGGTGTTAAAAGGCAAGATAGATGTGAAGCCTCTTGGGGGTCTGTTCACAGCAAGCAGAAGCAACGACGATGCAATGCCGTGGAGGGTATTATAGGACAATAGAGTACTGATGCTTGGTTTCCATGAATGGGGGCAGAAACATTCAGGATGGGCCGTCGAGGGGAACTATGCACTCATATAGGCCATAGCCCGCCGACGTGGATCTGGGAATCTTCTGCCCTACAAGAGCCTGGGTGGCAGTGACCCATGCTGGCCAGGGGTCTTGCAGACAAAAGTCCGCCCATGTACCAATGTACCTGCCAATGATTCTGTACCGCCTAGCCGGCTGGAGTCGTGGGTACAAGCCTGCCGGGCCCTTGTCATCTTCCCACTCGGTCTAGCCTTTTGGGACGAGATGGGGGCATGATGCTCTAGTGTCGAGTACACCAGTACTTGGGTACGTATCTTCGGGCAGGTCTGCAGGGTCCAGATTGAGTGGGTTGCGAGAGTCAACACGGGAAGCCTGCTGCCAGGACGTGGTACCCCCTGCCAGCGCATTCACACCAGGCCAGGTCGTGAGCGCTGCGCTTTTCGATGTGCCCAGATGGCCGCTGAGCAAGCACTCTTGCGCGGGCTGTCGCCCGTATCCATCCCATCCAGGTACAGGATTGCGAGCCACAAGGGGGAGGGGAGTTTTGCACCCCTGGTCACATTGGACAGCCTAGTCGCCCAGAGAGTCAAGTCTCCCTCCATACCGCATACGTACATACATTCTCTGTCAACATGCACAGTAAACAGTGCGTGTACGAAGAAGGATAATCACGGAAACTGGCCCCCTCCCCTCCCAGCGATCCCGTACTCTGCAATCTTGTCAAGGGAGCAAGACAGGCATTGTAGATAGATGCCCACGAGGGTGTTCGCTCTTGGCCCAGGGCTCAAGGCTCGAAATCACATACGTACTGTGCTAATAGACATAACCGTGGGTGACTCTTGTCATTGCGATCCCGTAGCAATGTTGCCCGCGGCTGCGGTACCCAGGTCTTTGTCAGAGTCAGGGCCTCCCTGTGGCTACCTTGCTTTTACGAACTTATGCTTCTGAGGACCCTTAACCCACGGGATCATGAGACTCAATATTGCCAGGGTCCAATAATGATGCATCGAGGTTCCTTCCGCCGTCGGTCGCGGCTGTGGCACGCTTTACTCGAAAATGGAGTTGCCGGATGTTGCAGTCTTGGGGTCTGAAGTCCTGGGGGATTCTGAAGCGCTGGGCCCGCTGCTAATTGGGCTTGAGGCGCCTAAGGGCTCTAGAGCACATGGGGGCAGCCAAGGAGCCAAAGTCTAGCGACAACGGCCTTGACGCCTTCTGGACCGCCGAAATGTCTCAAGCGCGCGATGTCATCTCCATAGCTTCTGCGCTATACCCCAAGCTAGAAGCAGGAGGTCGGAGATTTCTCAAAGGAGTAAAGAAAGACGAGAGAACGCCTAACGGCGGGGTCTCGAACTGCGCTCTGAAGAAACGCGGAACGGTGAAAGAAACGTCCACCCTAAGGCCCGGTGGAGGCTGTATCAGCCCGAGCTCGCTATCATTCCTGCTTGGGGACCGCCGCCATCGGGCAGTATGGTGGAGGCTGCGACATAGCATGGCATGGCAGGGTATGACATGGCATGTGCTCAGTCTCCTGAGTTCCACGTTGGCTGCCTGCGTGTGGTGGTTGAGCCGACACAGCGATGAGTCGTGCCGGCGCAGCGTCATCTGGTCCAGGAGCACTGGTCGACGAGACTGCGTCAACTAGTCCAGTATATTTTTGTTCGCCATCCGCAGCGCATGTGCATAATGCTCAATAGTTGGCCTCCTCGTCTTGGGGAGGTGCACAGCCTGGGAAATCTGCAGTTCAACCGTGGGGTAGCCAATCGAATCGTGCAGTGGCCGCCCACCGCTACTGTCAACTTCCAGGTCCAGGGCCGGTTTCGTGCTGTGCACCGCCCGCCCTTATCCTGTTCCAGTGCTGACGCACGCACATACATAGCAGCACCTATGTAGCTCTTGCAGTGGTGGTCCTATGTATTAACAAGAGGCGAGCACAATAGTAGACGCGGCACATAGTAGTATTCAATTGCCAGCCCTCATTGGTAGTCTGTTAAACGTGATTCATCTCGGCAGGCCAGCACATTTTGCCATGCATAACACGTATCAACCAATGATGACATGTAACATTACGCAGTAAGCATCTGCTCGAAAAGGCCGGCCTGCGGGTTTACCTAAAGCAGTGATTCTCCAGCTGTCATGAGTTCCCGGCACTTTCGCAGATGTCCGGCAGCTCGTTGTTGAGCGGTCAGGGGCCCATTCGCTTGTCAGCGCCGCAGGTCTTGTGTAAGCGAAAGCATCGCGAGCTGTCGACGAAACGCATGATGACCGTGCGATGGAATGCCGCCCTCGAAGACATATTATGTGCTTGGCGTATCTTAACCAGTCATTTCAAAGCCCTCCTGTACGCCCAGTTCTGTGCGTTTCGAACGTTGAATCTAACGCCAGAAATGCCCTCTTTCCGCCTGAAGCGCTTACCGGAAGCCCACTAACAGGAGGTCTGTCTTGTCCACCAAAGTCGTGATGAGTGGGGGCCGAGACCTCTGCCTAATGGGGACAGGCCTAAAGCAAGGGGGTCGGAGCCGACTGACTGGACGATGCACAGGGATTCGGACCAGGAGCGGATGACATAATGAACGGCAGGGGACGTCGACGAGATTGATAGGATTGATCATTAAGCTCTGAAGATCTTCATTATGGAGCCTGGATCTGCGGCAACATCGGCAATACTTTGTGTGATCGCTCCCCATCAACACAATACAATTTGTACGACTGGTTTACATGAATGGTGGCATCTTTACTTATTTCGCGAGATCTGTGGGATGATGTCTTGGATCTGGACACTGTGATCCGTTAACCGAAAGGCGGCCGGCGCCCAAGGGAGAGAGCGAGAAGAAACTCAAAATTGCCTCTGGCCTATCGCATGCGCGATTGAGGTTTTTCTAAATGATTCGTGCTTCTCCACTATGGAGTGTGAGGGACATGCCCATATGAACCTTATCAACATGTTTCCGCGGTCCCGTTGCTGTTTCGCGACAATATTATCATGGCGATGTCTACTCAAACCGTGCATCTGGAGTAATTTACTATGGTAGTTGGCGGCAGTAGTCTGATGTGGGGTTTGATGAGTGAACGTTGTCATTTCGCGCTATAGCGTCCGAAAGGGTATAGCGGTGGCTTAGTGCCTGGGCTGTCCAAGTCGGCGAGTCGGGGACCAGAGGGCAGGGCAGCTGATTGGCCGAAATACGGCATTTGAGCGAGAGCTTAATTCCAAAGATAGAAATACGCTGAGGCGGTGCGACGCGATTTTCTGTGTCACCCTATGGTGATGGGGGGGACGGTCGCTCAGTGCGTTCAGAGGAGGTGTCTTGGAAATGGGCGCGCTAAATCCAAGGCAAGTCGAAGCAAAATGCTGCCTGACAACGGCAGACGACGGCGCGCGCTTGAAGCAAGTGCAGAACGCCTTGGCTACCATTGCGTGCTTCCCGATTCTCTACCGAGCGAGCGAGTCGCAGTGGTCCGGGGGTGGTGGTGAACGTCATCCGGCATGGCCCTCGGTAGGTGGTACAGGAAAGTCTGCTGGTAAGTTACGTAGGCTGTCTCTCTCGCCAGGCTCTCATCGAATGATGCTCAGGCGGTTACTTAGTCACTCGTTGATACGTTCCTTAGTAGGGTTACGTGCCATGAAACCTTGCATGGCGGTGCAAGTCAGACTGTGATGGGCGAGGCGATACGAATATGGTTGCCAGTCCACGAGGTCCTCTGCAGATCCAGGGATGCCCGTGGGTTTCTGAAAATTGGAATGCGACCTTGCTGCATATGCCCATGTTGCTGTCGCTGTGCGACCCCATCTTTCGCATTGAGGTGGCTGCTGCGCGTATAATCCAATCATCATCAGACCCTGGAGGCGCGGTGGAAAGGCCGCGGTTGCAAGAGTATGCAAAATTACGGCGCCTCAGCCCTACCACACCACGTAGGGCTGTTCTCAGGTAGTGAACACGACTATGTACTTGATCAGGGTGGTTCATTATATTGGCTTCCTCCGGCCCCACTCAACATAGCCACCTCCAGAAGCGATATTAACGCTACACGTGGTGTCGAGGATGACATCTGCCGATGGATTTGCCTAGTCCGTGGGATCCGCCAGGTCTTCGGCTCTGAACGGTTCAATGCCACCACGTGGAGTTTCACTCCTACTTGTTGTCGTTGCGCCCGATTTGATCCTTCATTTATGCCGCGACGATTCAGGCCAGACAATTGGTGCAGTGTTGATAGGATTCCTGTACAGAAAAGGGGCAAGGGGGAGTGCCATTTGTGGTGGGGGGAGGGGAGCAAGGAGCATTACAGGCTCTGTTGGGGGCTACAGACAGAGCCGCATCAACATGAGACGGTTCATCATCCCCCCGACCCACGAGTAAGCACAGGGGGTCGTTCAATTGCAACGGTCTTGTCTCATTCACCCCAAGCTCGAGCCTTGTACCCGAATATCGCCTTCTGCTCTACATGACATTCATGTCGATGATCCTCATCATCCTACGCTGAACCGAAAGGAGTCGTATTTCAGGGGAATAGGTTTACCGGCCGTAAGAAAGCAGTAAGCGAGCGCTCTTTCATGGTGATGGTTTTGGCAGTTGGGCAGGGTTTGGCATTGAACAACCGCGTATTTTTGGGACCAAACAATACGAATGGATAGGATCACTAGAAAACGTGGAGGTTCCCGTCAGCACATATGTGGCGCGGTATGCTCGCACACCCAAAACCGTACTATCTTTCGAGACTACCAGTAATATGAGAATTACAAGGTGAACAGCAGTAACTTCTCTGCCGTGTCAAGGATCGAGTGCATATGCCACCTAGTGCAGAGACCTTCGCTCCGTACCCAAGAGAAAGTCATCACAAACTAAAGCACTTGAAAAAGCAAGGCCCGTTATATGGCGTTCTACTATGTACTCCCCTAGATGGAAAGTGACAGCAATCGTGAAGCGCAACAATGGTCAATGAGATTGGTTCGATTAAGGTTGCCAAGACGGATTGACCGAAAGCTTTGGCTATCATGGGCCGTAGACGACTGGGGCCGCAGCACAGACCCCGGGAGCCTCCGCCCCAACCCTTTGGCACCAAATTGCATCTGTCAGAACTATGCTGAGCTTCAGTCAAATCACGATGACGAACGCCAGCCACAAGAGACCCTGGAACCTGAATTAGCTCGCGACCTGCTTCAGCGAGAGACCCGACAGTGTGTTAGCTCGACTAGTGGCTCCAAAGCTTCATTCACGTATTCTTCGTCGTTAGCACTAAAGAAAAACCCGCTCAAGTGACCAAGTTACCTGTAACGGTCACCGCAAAGAGATATGAGGGAGACTCCCAGCCCAACCTTATGAATAACTCAGAAGAACAACCTTCATACGCCACGGCATGTCTACTGCGATACTATCTCCACCGTGGGGTGGGTTTTTCTACTTCAGATCCAAAGCGGCTGTGATCAACGACGGAACACTCCCCGCCCCGCCCTGGTATTGTCGGTATTCTCGTCGTGCTTGATCTCCCTTGCTCGAAGCCTTGGATGTGCTCTAAGCGGGATCTTCGTCAGGGCACAGGCCTTCGCTCGTGGTGAATCATCAGAACAAGCACAGATCCATGGGCCAAGTCTGGTGGGTCGTTCAGCTCAGGCTTGATCAAAAGCAGAAAATTTAGACGAGAGGACCCCATACACTCAAGCCAGAAACGGCCTGGCGCCATCACAGTAGTGTCTCCCCTGCAGCAGCCATCCTCTGCACCCAGCACGCCTACGCCCTCTCTAGCGCTGGAGGTCACGGGTTGTCCCCTTACTAACCATTTTACGTATACACTTGCTTGCTTGGCAACTGCATCTACATGCAGTGCGGTGAACTAATCCGGCAAACTGGCACTGCCAGCACAACGGCCAGGGCAGATTTCGGTCGGTGGTGGTAATGATGATGATCATAGACAAGCTCGTCAAAGTGCCTACGCAAGGCAGTCCCAGCCCGAAAACAGCCGGAGAGCTTGGGTTCTGAACTGGTCGCTAACGCCTCCCGGTAGCCGAATCGGCAGGCTTCTCCGGAGTTGATCAACCACGTCGGCTGACTATCCGGGCGAACTGGTGCGAGACTTACAAACTCCTTTTCATCCCTCTAAAGTAGTGTGCAGGCTCGGTGAACTCTGCAACCAATCTACTTGACATCTGTGAGACAAGTACCTGCATAGAGAACACCCCCCAAAAAGCATTATTGAGAACCCCAAGCGTGATTTCCAGTCCAACAGGGGTTTTGGCGAGTACAGTGCAATTACCATCATTCGCTTCGCCTCGCGGATGAAGTGGATGTGTGGTGTTGATAGCAATGGTGGGCATGCATGTACCACAGCACTATGGCATTATCATCGTCTTTGATCAATGTATTGGTGTACACTGCCTCAAGGTTTAGCTCTCTCCACCTCGAAACATCATAGGCCGGTCTTATCTTATAAGCTAGGGCACTGCGGCTTTGGGGATTAGTGTCATGACAACCGACTTAGACACCTACGGTGTTATTGCAATGATAGACCACCAAGACTGTCCGTAGGTATGCGCCGCGGGTTATCGAGCCAGTATCATCTCTAAGCGTGCTCTCGCAAGCTCATCTCCAATTATCGCATCAGCTTTGCCCAGAAACTGAGCCCGCATTAGATCAGCAAACTACGACAATACGTCTGTAACGGGAACGAAATCACGATGACACCGCTCTAGGATGAAGATCCTACAATGCGACTGTGATCCTAGTTGCCATGTTTCAATGCTTGGCCGCAATCCCAGCGAAAGAGGAACAAGGTTAAAGTGGGAAAGTAATAAGATCTTCTGTTAAGATCGAGCAAGACGGGGGGCCAGCTACATCAAGTAGAGCATCCCCTCTGGTTGGCTGGTTTTCTGCAAGCGACCACACAGTCGGGATAAGCAGCGCCTCCGTCATGCGTCAGAAGTACAGGATACTTGCAACATCAATGACTGGCGCTGCTCATTCCAAACTCCAGGGTACAGGTACCAGACCCCGTATTTCGTGCTGACGTCCCCATCTTGCCTTACTGTGTAGAATGTTACCCTGCTATTTCTGGAACACACTGCAAGGGTCCGTAAATTGACAACTCCCCCCCTCCAAGTCAAAGACATCAACTCCCGCACACGAAGCCGAGGGGGCCATGCGTACGTAGTAAGCCGACAACGCTTTAATGGTTCTGTTCCCACGGGGAGACTGACTGACGCTCAGCTAGGACACTTCCCGTCTACTGTAAGCACGCTGTGAGCCACTAGTCGGCCGCAACCGAGAATGGGTCCCCTCCAGCACTTGGCCTGGGGTCTATCAGGACCATTTCGCATGTGGTAGCAGACAAGCCTGATAGGCCTACATGACTGATGATCTTGCGGCCAAACCACTGTGTGGGTGGGTCGAAGACCCCGGCCGTCTTTCCGGAACGCCAAACTCCCGTGCGCTCGGTAGTAGCCTATCAGCCTGGATACCTGGCAGCCTTGGTCCCGATGTAGAAATTCCGCAATTCTGCGGAACAATTAGCATCCCGCCCTTGGGTTACGCTACAGCATCTCAGACACCAAGCATGCAACTGGTCAGATTTTAGAGCTCTCAGAACCACCGAACCACAGAACCGGGACCGGGACCAGGGCCGCTTGCTGGGATAACACATGGCCCGCGGCAGAAACAATCTCCCGGATTACGCTGCATAAGGATTGATGGATGGCAATAAGAGATTCGGTACGACGGTCCCTGCTTCAGTAGCATTGCTACAACACAAAGCCAGAGTGACATAGCTTACCATGCGTAAAAGCGACCATGTCCGAAACACTGCGCCTTAGCGATGAGATGGCAGGAGAGACGTATTGCGCGATCAAGTTACAGTAGATGGGTATCGCTAGTGGCACAATCTCTGTCCGTCGCCGGCAGGCAAGGCAGGGGTATCAGAGAGATTAGCGATGACTAGGACTTGCTCTACCTACTGTGTAAGTTACCGGGGCATCTGGCAGCTCCAGTACTGTGTAAAGCGAGGGATTGCCCGATGATCTTGTCCCAAATGGTGGCCTTGACGCTGGGGCGCGGCGCAGTGGGATTGCTGCGCTGTCATGACAACTGATTGAGGCTCTGCTCGGCTCACAAGCAAATTTGTCCAAACTTACATGAGATGTTGCCATCTCATCCACTGAAACTACTGCAATCAGCTGTGCTGTGGATTTCACAGCACAGGCGCAAAGCCAGCCGAGGAGTGGCTCAACCCGGACCATTCGGACAGGTCTCTGCAGGTGCCACCATCCAGCCAGCCGGTACCCTCTAGCTCGGTCGCCCTGGCGGACCTAATATATTCTGGGATCGTGGGATATACCAATATGTCTCCTCATTTAAGCGATCTAGCCGGGCTAGCCCAAGGAATTCACCGCCAAGTCAGGTTTGTCAACGAAGCAGTGACCCCTCATCTTCACACAGTATTTTCAAGGATGAGCTTTATCAACTCAAATTAGAAACATGTTCCTTTCGCGGGAACGAGAGGTGTTGTTGGTACCGCCGATCTAGGAACGCATCCATCGCAGCTAACAGGCATCATCGATGTACCTAAGTCCCGGAGGACTATACCCGCTAATTCAACGGCGTCCTGTGCGGTTCCCAAACTAACGGCACCTCCTCGAACCATCTCCCGAAAGGTATACGCTACAGAGTCCGCAAACCGTTAGGGTTCAAAACTGTTAGAGTTTATGCTGTCGCTCATGACTAGGATCGTACGATATCCAGAAACGGACGCGAAAGCGTAGTACCCCGGAATCTTTCGTCGGTGCTGTAACAAAAGGTCCAGACTCTTCATCGGCCCACTGACACAACCGAGTGGGCTTGACACAACTACCAATCATCCGGCCTCACTACTTGTCGCGGGGTGTCCCTTGTAACATACCGAATGACCGGCATTTGCTCGATGGCAGTCGGCGACGTCCTCTACCATAAAAGCAAAACCTAATCTGTGTGCCCGGGGACCAGGAACTGCAGGTCGCGTACGGAAGGATTTCTAGCCTACTATGGTAGAGGACAAGTCACGAGCTAGTAGCCGAGATATCAGAAGCTCGGTCGCCTGGTCGCCTGATCGCATCCCGCGGCCAGTGGACCGCGTACCGGTACATATGATGTGCACATCCAATAACCTCCCATGACCGTGCAAGTCAACCGCGGAGATGGCCCAGGCCCTGGAGCGCATATTCACGACCCCATATACTCGTCACCCTTTGGCCCTGCATCACTATTTGAGGGTATTTTCAAAGCCAGCATCCTTGGTGGCAGCCACCAAGCAAGGGTGACGGATGTGCCGCAGCTAGATCGTCCCAACAGATTGGGTCGAAAAGCCACGAGCAAATCCTACGCCGTCAGGCGGATGCCCTTGATACCATCAGGACCTCATTGGTGGGGAGTAGGCAGCTAACAGGCGTTGCTTTTCTTTAGGCTCTAAACGACGTGTCTCAGAGGCATCGAATGGCAGTGGCCCTTGAAATGCGGACTGCACTCCTCGTATGCAACGTAAATGAGATCGTAGCACAAAACCAGTATGCTTTTCGCGATCGTAAAGAGCTGCACCAGGATCTCGCCAGGATATCGCCAGGGTCTACAGCTGGTCAATGGAGAATGCCGTCTATGAAATCATCACGAGATCGCCTTGCCAATAGCCCCTGCCTGGACCATAATCTGATCAGATATGGTACGCTATGGGAGGGGGACGGGCAGCTGGTGATCTAAGCAGCACGACCCTTGGTGACGGTCCCAAAGGGCAGAGTTTCAGTGTTTGTCCCGACGGATTGGATGCTCACGCGCCGCCCCGCGACGGTCCCGTTCTCGATGCCACCCTCCACGCTTAACTTCGCCGCTCTCAGTATAGCCCCAAAACATTTGCAGCCTGCACGGGACAGGTTGTTGTCCAGGCTCCCCCGAGGGAGATCGGTGGAATGCCCTGCCCGCCAACCTGGCCCTGGCGAGACGAGATTTGGAGATGAATCTCTTCATCAAACACCCACGATCCTTGCACCTGCCCAAGCTGCCTGCCCATGAATCTCACTCAGTAGTGCCTGCATCGAAATGGAGTAGCTTTGGCAGGGGATAAATGGGCAGACCGAATGGATTCCGAACTCGGTAATCCAAGCTTTTTGCGTCGTACGGCAGTTGATCTGCATGCCCTACTCCTGGTGGTCCGGGTTGAGTGTTTTCCGAGATTGTCGAGTTGCATCCCCCATTGGCAACTGTGTCTAGCACACGGTCTGCTGGTCTAGGCAGGTCTCTCTGTCTGCAGCGTGCGCAACCTTCAATGCTTGCTGGCCACCCTCCTTTCTGCTGGTCTGGCTGTGTGGTCTTGTACGTTGCCTGCCATGGCGCAAACATATGAGGGCCGGCATAGAATTGTGTTTCTGAATATAGGTAGACGTGCATCATGAGAAGGCCCCCGAGGGTCCCGGGCGATTGCCGCGGGCTGACCTGAAGCTCGAATAGGATTGCATGAATGCATACAGGGCTGCCTCGTGGCAAGGCAAATATTGACTACCTAGGTATTCTACGGAGCAGGGGGGTAACGGCCGTAAGGTCGCGCGGGACCCCGTAAATGCACCAACTACTGCTACAGATTCATTTCCACCCATCGCATTTTGCTCTGGTCGCCCCATTGACCTCAACTGGAAGTTGTATCGCCCGGTCCCGAAACTTAGCTCGGTGGGTATAGTTTACGCCAGCTGTTGTACGGTTAGCATGTTGGCGTCCTGAGCAAGTCGTGATTGAGCCGCATTCGAGCTCGCAGCCATGTCACAAATGACGAGGATAAGCCTTGAGCCAGCGATAGTGTTCGGCATATGGTCGCCCTGGCCTTGTCAAGAACCCGTCACACAATCAGGCGCCGTCACGAGGGTCGAGAACATGGTATTTCAGCCAACCTTAACAATCCTTTCGCTTAACCAGGGCCAGATCGTCCGATCTCAAGGTCGTTTTCCTAATCCAGTGTCATGGCATCTCAGAACGGCCGGGGGCGTAGCATGCATGCCACACGCTCTGCAATAGGATGGGCACAATTGGCCCACAGCCCCCTTACTTTGATACTTTGCGGCTCCCTGTGGATGCTGGTCGTCCGGCTGGTGAGCCTACACGTTGGCGACCTCAGTCCTCCATCCCCAGCCCCCGACAGCGTCTTCAGCCAGCCTCCTCATGCCGGATGCCTCGCAGATCATCAGAGTGACTTCCCGAACTGCACGCACCTGCTCAACGGTCGCGCCTCCATTTAATGCACCTCGCAGATGACCCTTGAGTTGAGGATTCACCTTTGGACAATCGATTTGTCAGTATCCATAGCCAATGCTTCGCTGCAAGTCAACCCTGAAGCTGAAGTGGACTTACATCCTGCGGAATCAGTCCCGCGATCAACACGAAGGAGGTTTCTGCGGGCGTAAGGACGCTGGTGTTGCTGATGATGTGGCCGTAGACCAGCCTCGCCGTCAGGCCTAGATCCTCGGTGCCCGATCTGTCCAACTGCCCCATGATTCGCCTTGCTATCTTGCCGTAGATCTTGTCGAAGAAGGTTTGCCCTCGCTGTAAGACCTCGGAACACGGCACCTCGTAAACGTCTTTGACTCTGCCCGTCGGTGAAGGATATCCGGGCTCATCAAGCATCCCAGGAGGGGTTGCCCCCTTTAGAGAGAGCAGTGAGTTGATCGTCTGCCACGGGAAGTCAGTGACAAGTCCATTCCCGCGGCGCAGGATATCTCATGAGCGACAGAAAGTGAGCCAAGTATTACCTTTGGTACGCCGCCGATGGCAGATGTTTTTATGAGCGCCTCTCTCATCCTACGGGCGACGCGGAGTTGCTGGTCCGGGGAAGAGCTGAGGTCGGCACCATGACTCCCTGTCTCCACAACATAGGTGTAGATTTTGGGGATCTCATCTGGTCGGTTTAGAACAGCCAGTGCACTTGCAGCAACTATATACCACGTGTGACGGGGTAGACCTGGATGATTCCTGAGCGTAGATAGTAAAGCCGGTGTCATCACTGGCGCGAGTGCCGAGGCTATCATGTTGCCACGTCCACGTCCACGCCCACTGCGTAGGCTGCGGGTTAAATACACAGGCTCGACATGTCCGCACGGCTTCGACAGAAAGCTGTGCGCATTCGACTGAGAGCGAACATCGTGGACCAAGACCCGGAGCTGTAGGCAGAGTCCGGTGGCCCGCTTCGGCGTGCCGGGCGCTGAGCAAAGCGCCCCGAGACAGACGTCACGTGGCCTGTGCCTCGCCCCGTTGGCCACTGGCGTTCCGGTGCGTCATCCCGCGCCGCGTCCCCTAAACGTGGCAACAACGAAAGGCCAAGTGCGTTTACGCTCACATTCCCCTGTAGCAAGCGGCCGATTGCTCAACGCCAGCCAGTTCCAACATCAAAATGATGAAGACTTGACCTGCCCGCCAGCAGATCCTCCATTTCACCACCTCCAGTCCCACCGAGCCGCCACCATGAGGCTGCTCTGGTACGCCGGGGTAAGCTGCCGTTCCTCCCACCCGTTGAGCTAGCTGTGGGTAGCTCGACAGAGCTCCGGCCTGACTGACTGACCATCGTCTAGTCCTCGGCGGCGCTGGCCGCAGGTGTGGTCACGTATGCCTTCAACCAGAGGGCCAACTTCTATTCGGCCATGGTGTACCTGTCGCAGAACAACCTCAGCTTGATGGTGAGTGTCCACCGCGCTTCCGTGCCTCGGGCTGGCTCCCGCCACTAACCCACGTGCCCCGAGATAGATCCTCATCAACCTCATCCTGCTCGTGTACGGAACCTTTGTCTACGGCCTGCAACGTCTATGCTACGGCCAGCTGCGACCGGTCGAAATCGAACAGCTCTACGAGAAGGCATGGTTCGCCGTGACCGAGACCTGTCTGGCCATGACCATCTTCCGGGAAGAGGTGGGAGCATGGTTCCTGGTCATGTTCACGGCTTTGGTCACCGGCAAGGTTTGGGAATGGATAGGCGAAGGCAGAGTCGAGATCCTCGAGCAACAACCGCCGGCGAACCCGCGACTCTTCCACACCCGCCTCAGCATCTCGCTCCTCCTTAGCATCCTTTACGACACCTACCTCTTTACATATACCGTCAACACAGTTATTCAACAGGCGCGTCCTAACATGATGGTCATGTTCCTCTTCGAATT
The DNA here is from genome assembly GCF_022829205.1 of Neoarthrinium moseri. Taxonomy (NCBI): domain Eukaryota; kingdom Fungi; phylum Ascomycota; class Sordariomycetes; order Amphisphaeriales; family Apiosporaceae; genus Neoarthrinium; species Neoarthrinium moseri. Next base: position 265,552 of record NW_026055151.1, on the reverse strand, counting down.
CGCTATATTGGCGACATGCTCCTTCCGAACGGGCCTGCGATACGTGCTCTCACTGGTGGAGATGCACATCGTCAACAAGCAGACCCAGCAGAGGCTCGAGGAGCGGCGCACGCAGGTCAGAGACCAACGCGCCGATATTCTGCGACGCCGCGAATCTGGAGATTCGGCGGAGGCCGAGGCCGCAAATCAAGAGGAACTTCCTGATGAGGAGGTGGACGAGATGGATATCGAAGTCCCGGGCTGGGAATCCAAAGGCCAATGGGTCCTCGGTCTGGATCTCTTCGCCGGTAAGTAACGACAAGTAGGACTCGTGTGCCATTGCTAATACTGTGGCAGACTTCGTCAAACTGGGTGTCTATGTTGGTTTCTTCGCCGTGCTAATGATGTTCTACGGCCTACCTATCCACATTATGCGGGATCTCTTCCTCACGACAAGATCCTTCCTAAAACGACTGAGCGCTCTTGTCAGATACCGAAAGGCTCTTCAGGATATGAACAGATATCCAGACGCCACTGAAGAAGAACTGGCCCGTGAGGATACTTGCATTATCTGTAGAGAAGCGATGAGACCGTGGAATCCGGCAGCTCCTGACGCGGTCGAACGATCGCGACCCAAGAAGCTGCCTTGCGGTCATATCCTCCACTTTGGTTGTCTCAAAGGCTGGCTGGAACGCCAGCAAGTCTGCCCTACCTGTCGACGGTCTGTTGTCATCGATGGAGCCAACCCCAACGGGGAAGGTGCCGCCCGACCAAATGCTGGTGCCCAAGCCCCAGCGCCTGGCCAACCTGGCGGAGGCAATGCAGGCGCAAACGGTGGGCAGGAACAGCAAGGTCGGCCAGGAGGTGGTGGTGGCATGCGCATGTTTCAATTCGGACCTTTACGCTTGGGCTTTGCCCAAGGCAACCCACAGAACGTTCAAGAGATGTTACAACAACGCTTCAACGTTGGGTTGGATGGTGCGCCTGCGATGGCGCCGCCGGCGGGTGGCGTGCCTCCGCAACCTCAACAGCATGCGCCTATGAACACGGGCGGTCTCTCCGACATCAGCGCACAGCTGCAGAACATACAACAGCGCTTGCTGCAAGAGATACAAGCGCTTCAGACAACACAGGTGGAGTTGCAGGCCACAAATGCCATGATGGCTGAGCTGCAACGTTTACGAATGGCCCAGCAGCCTCTAAATGGATCAATCCATGGGCAAGGCGGGATTACCAACCATGGCCAGGTTCCGGCAGCTCAGATGGCTCCAGCAAACGCTTTACCACAATTCCCAGCATTACCGCAGACCGTCGCGTCTTTCACTCCCTTCCCCCAACGAATCAACACACCGTCCGTTACTAGACATGGCGTGACGACGTATTCTACATCGATTCCAGCAGGCAGTCCTGATTTGCCAGAAGGTGTCGTCATTCCCCAAGGGTGGACTTTGATGCCACTCCAACGGATGGACGGCTCCACGCAACAGAATCTCCAAAATCAAGCAACCCCGCAACCTGAAACCCCTGGCCCTGCGCGGGAGCAGCGAAGTGCAAGTCATGACACAACGGAAGGTGTTGCTCGTAGCGAACCATCTAATTCACGAGGTGAGGGCACACTTGGTGGTACTCCTGTAGTCAACCCGTCACAGGCGCGGACAGAGCCCCCTCCAGTAGCTGCTCCCACCCCAGTGGCACCAAACTGGGGTGGCCCCGCCCAGCTTTTTGCCAACAGGGAAATTGGCACATCTTCTAGAGCAGATGAGGAGCCCGAGAGCAGCGAAATCACTCAACAGGGCGAGCGGGAAGAGGGCTCCAGTAGCGACAAAGGCAAGCCCAAGTCGGTGACAGTAGAGGATGCGGAAGACGCAGATGATGATTAAAGATGGATACCCTATCAACAGTAGAATACAAATCAACCTATAGGCTTGCACCAAGTCCTCGAGAACAGCATAGGGTTCGGTGTTAGGAGTCGTATCTTTGAGAGCAGTCCATTCATGTTAAATCTAGATTCAGTGAGGGATGAACTGAGCGTTTCAACATGGTTTTCGATATCGTGTGCGCGCAAACCCAATTAATCGAAGATGAGTTTATGAATCATCGGGATCTCATTGAGCGTTTCATATGTGCGGATGGTCTCGAAACCCCCCACGTTGCACTTATTCTATCACTGCTAGATAAAACCTTCAGCATTTTTGTTGATGTTCAAGAGAAACCAAGAAACCCAGTGGAAAACGAGCACGGTGACCGATATATACTCTGTAGGCCTACAGAGGTGAATGACGACGACGGAACCGTCAACTCGCCGCTATCCTCCGACCTATATGCTGGCTCTACTCGTTTGCATTTAGTTTGTCGAGCAATGTTTTTATTTTGAAGGTGTTTGAAGCGTAATTCGATGTCCTCACCTTCTACGCTTAATTACGTCAATCTGTGTACAACCGAATCAGGAAGGCCTACGAGCTGGTCAGACTAATACGGCGGGCATACGACAATCTCCTGGATCCCTGTCGAAGTTCACGTTCCAAGTAATCCTTCTTCCCAGTCAAAGCCACGTGCACCCGGCAGCAGTAGATGTGAAGGTTTCTGCAAGCTTACAAAGGTACCTAGGTACTTCGTCCGCATTGCGGCTCTATGGTGCTGCTGCGACAAATTTGCGATTACATCTACGCTGCCGGCTCTCAGTAGAGAGAAGGAATCCTCGAAGGCTCACGATGGAATTCACTCGAAGCAGCGAACCCTGGGGCCGCGGAATTCAGCCAGTTGGACCGCAGCCTAACCCATTCCCCCATGCAGATTTCCCGAATGTGGACTACACCAAGGGTATGAGCAGGTCAGGAGAATTCCGGACAGAGCAACAGCATACTTGATGGAACCAAAGAGTGCCCATTCGGTACCTCGTCCCTGGTCTCCCTTACCTCGCCCTAATGTCCCGTCTGCGTTTCTAGCGAGCTGTCCGAAGGGAGCCCACTCGCATGGCTTACAGCACGTTGATTTCGTTGCCAGCGGCCCACGGTGCGCTTGCAAGTTAGCGACGTGGATCGGGTAGGATCAAATTATTGCCATTCTCACGTCCGAGCCAATGCTGCTCCGGCGGCAACGTCTCCTTTGGGGGCTGGCCCCAAGTGCTATCAAAGGTCCTCGTGGCATACGAAGCGTGTCGACAAGTGAGAGTAAAAAAATTCCTACCCGGGCAGCTGACGAGCAGAATGGGGGTCTCCGGGAACCGAGTCGAGGCAAGGGATGATGCATGCAGCACGTAAGCATCTAGAACCGCATTCGTAGTTCTATCTAGACTTACGGGCATCGGCTCAGCCGTGCGGGTGATCCTGCTTACCGACTCGGCCGCTGTAGGACGGAAGCGGCAAGGCGCTGATGCTGCAGTTTTCTATTATTGGAAAGGAATCACCGGCCGCTCGTCTTACAAACAGCACTCCTCCGAAGGAACCTCAGTACCCGCTACCATGACAGGTATCATGTTTGATTTGGCCTCACTGTAGTAATAGCCGACTAGAGAAATGACAAAATTTAGAGCCCCGGCCGTCTCCAGTCGGTGAGTTCAGCTTGCAACTCAAGTGGATTGGAGTCTCCAAGAGAAAACTTGCACCGGTTGCATTCGAAAAGCGTTTTCTTAATTTCTTCAATGCCTTTAGGCGAAACCTTAAAGTGCAGCGATATTTGGCAAAACATGAGTATAGGTGATTGAATTTGGTAATAAAGAATTATAAAGCCAACATTACAAATAAAATGCCAATGCCCCTCCCGGAAATGTGTTGCCTGAGCTGTCAATCTAGTCGAATGATATAACCGTGGTATTCCATACGTATGCAGCCACCCAAATGCAACCATAACATGCCGTGAAAATGCTCTGATGGTATAATGAGACAACCACCAACGCCGATAAAATGCATCAAAATGCCAGTCCAAGTGCCCATGCTGACCTCCGTGTTTGTTGCCGCAAAGAGAAACATGAATGAAATTACTCCTTCTCCGGAAGGACGAAACGAACCCTCTTCTTTGGCTTTGCAGCCGGGATGTCTATCGGCGCTGTCTTCTTCTCCTGGAAGTACGCCTCCAAGTCCTCCGTGCTCAGGCCCCTCTCACTCAGCGTCTCCTTCTCGGGCTCCTCCTCGATTGACCAGACATCGGGGCTCGGCTCCCGCCACGAGTGCCGTCGCTGGAGCGGCACGCTGCGGGATCTGCCCTGGAACGTACGGCGGGGTGGCGCGAACCTCTTGACCGGCCTCCCACGTGGTGAACCAACATGGAAAGCTGTTGGCAGCAGCGTTTCTCCATTCCTCGACTGTGCGGCACCAGGCGTCCTGGGCCGGTCAAAGCTGAAGTCGGGGAGACTGAGCGGGAAAGACTTGCTTGGAGTGAAACGGATGTAATCCTCATCGTCGTCCGAGTCGTCATCGATGATGGCACAGTCATTGGTCTTGTTGTGGGGCTTATACCGCTTCAGACCGTCGAGGGTTGATGGGCTCACGCTACGAACAATTTCCTGGGGATGGCTTGAGTCTTCGATTCCAGCGTCAAAGTCGAAGTCAAACTCGAGGTCCTCGTCCTGAGGCGTGGGAGGCGTGAGGAAGTACCGTAATGGGTCCTGCTCAAGTAGTGGCAGGTCGAGGTCATCATCATCCGTGAGGTTGTCGTCCTCGAGGGTTGGGGTCATCCGGTTCGATGCCGGCGGCCAAGAATCTGGCCGTATGTGGGTGATTGTGCCAACTGGGAATGTAGGCATCTTGTCGAGGGTTGGTGGTGATAGGGGTTAGAGCGGAAGCGACAGTACGGACCCAAGTGGCATCCCGTTCTCTTATCAGTCTCTCGTCTTATTGAACGTGATCCAACGAAGGTCGCCGGGCTTACGCCGGCTCAAGCTCTCGAGACACAGAGGAGAGAGATAACAGAAGATGATGAGTTCTGATGGATATAAGTGATAGGTCGAGAGACACAAGGGTCGGCTCAGCACTAGACAGGAGCGGCAACGCCGCTCTTATATACTACCACTAGGCAGAAGTACTCTTTCCCACTCAGCAGGCCCGGTGAGTTCGTCTCGCGCCCAAGTACGGGATTGTAGGCAGGGAGGCTGCCTTGTGAGTCGACAGCCTGATGAGTGGGTGGTCATGCCGCGCCATCGCCGTCTGGCACATTCCCCTTTGCGGGGCGCCATAATGCACTATAACGGCAGTGAAGGGCCCCAAGCCTGCAGCAGGACGAGATCGATCCGTGACTGCCAGGGTTCCATTTCCATTTCAGGCATCACGCGTCGACCGGGGTGGATGAGTCGCACCCAAAACTTGAAAATGGTGTGTCGATAGATGGGAATTAGCTTGCGGAAGGATGGCAAAGGGCGGGCGCCTTTTCTGGCATACGGGTCTCTACGGGTAGTTGGTTCGCCCAAGCTAAGACATAGAGGCCACCCTCGCATTCGGTGGTTGGGGCATCTGACCTTGTCAAGGCTACCCACCCATATGCTGCCTGCCGAAGCTGCCGTGAACAGGACCGCACTGACTGTTGCATCTGGCGATGCACGAGGCCCGGAGGTAGAGTCATGCTCTATGGCCGATGTTTTAGACGATCGGCGACCGTGCATGCATCGTACCTTGCATATACCTCGCAGCAGGCACAATGCGGACGGGATTGAGAATTCAGCAACGCACCCGTGATGGCCCGGTTAGTAACAAGGATCACGACGAGTGACAGTACCCAAATCGAGGGCTACGCAAGCTGGGGCTATGCTATCAATCATCCGCGACAGCTGCGCTTGATTGGAACAGGATGTGCACTGATTGCGAGTCTCACTTGTCAACTTGCGAGGCGGCCGTCCCCATGCTCGACTAGAAAAGCGCAAGATGGGATAGCGCGGATGGATGTACAGGCTATGCGTAACGCCATTCGTCGGGCGACCTGCTAGGTCTCGGTCAGGGAGCCACCCTGCCGTGAGATCTCGAGACTAGGCAGTGGGGCTATAGATGGCCGACGTCGAAGTTGTGTTCGTCGCAGCTAGGCCGGTTTTTCTAAGAGTGTGGTGGGAATGTAGTCTGGATTTTATCAGATGATAGTTTGTTCGCGGAACCGAGCATATCGCTGTTTCCAAGTTTTGCCTGCCATTGTGTCCGCCATTGTGTCCGCACCTCGTAATCATGATGGAAGTCTGGAATGCCTGGGGCGGTACAAACCCAGGTGGCGATTGAGCAACGCCGGTTTCGTTTCCTTCCTCAGGCCCACGGGGCTTTCACCGCGTTGACTCAGAATGTCAACCCAAGCCTCTGTATTTGGGATGCGATGTTTTTTTTTTTCTAAGCCCATCTCACCGTCTCTACGGTGCATCCGCTTCAACGCTACGTATCCGCCAGTATGGGTCAAACTAAGCAGGCCAAGCCCAGAACGTGAGGCCAGTTCGCAGGGTTTGACAGTAGGCTCGAGCTTTGCGGCCCGATCAAGGGCCATCCCTAGACCAACCAAGCCCATAGACCAGCTTCAAGCACGGGCCGGAAACTGGAAGACTATGATGAAAAAACGCGATCTGGGGTAAATCTGTAGACCGCTGTTCCGGCCTTGCGGCGATCTACGCATATACGTCCGATCTGATGAAAACCCAATCAAGGTTTTTCTTCGTTCGAGAAGGTTTAGATGTCCCATCGAAAGCTGACAGCTTCGAAATAACGCGTGAGCGCCTAATCATTGGAAATTATAATTAGCCGCGTTAAACGAGGAGGTACTTGGATGGCAATCAAGCACGTGGAAATGAGTGAAGAAAGAACTGCCATGGCGGAGCGGTGCATGTGAGTTTTCTATGCAAGCTGAGCAGATCGAGTAATCTCGCTTTCATCGTTCTCTACCAAAATTTGCCTTTCCTGTATAGGTTTGCTCAACCAAGTCTTGACCCGGCTCTGTGGGTCTTGCTGCTATGGGTTCACTCAGCTGACGCTGACCTGCCAGGCTGCCCAACTTGGATACACGGGCTGGTGAACTTGCGTGTACGGGTAACACCGACACCGGTACGGAAACCTAACATGTTGTGGACACGATATGTAAAATGCTGCCCGCACGTCATGTGTTCCTACCTCCATATAAACACCGGTAGGAGACTGGCATATCGCTTGGGCTGAAGCTTAAAAATTAAGAGTTGATCCGTTGCATCGGCGCACAGATCGCAAGATCTGGCGTCCAGCTTGTAGGGCTGAGTTGGTGGAGTCACGTGGCATCCCTGTCACCGCTCCGTGTCTTACCCTAGCTCTACCTGACTTCTAAACCACAAGCTTGCAAGTGGTAGGTATCGTGTGCAGTATTGCTTCTTTCTCTTCGGGGGTTCATTCACTGATGTCATTGCCCTGGGTAGTGTCCGTGAAAAGTACTTCGCTGAGCCAACTGAGAGTTCCCCCCTTCATTGAACCGCTGCAGGTCCCCTCCAGCCTAGCTTTATGCATCGTGGAAAGACAATTCCTCGCAGTCACATGTTTACCAAGGCCACGAACTAAAAGAGATGATGTCAGAAGTATTGTGCGATACCAGACCCAGAGGATTGTTTTGAAGTAATCGGAAATCTGATCACGTATCCCTTAGGTGGCCTATGCCTTCCTCAACCTGGTTTGTAAGTCGTCCACGATCCATCGCCTTTTCTGAAAATGTCACCATTATTGGGAATAATCTGTAGTTTCAAAAAAACTGTTGGCCGCTGTTGAAGCCTCATTCCTATATATGCGACTTCGAGGTCTTCCTGCACCATGCTATGATATGGACAGTCTGTCTCTCAATCCAGTCTCTGTGGCGTTACTTCGATTATTCACCAGTTCCGAGCCCCCCGAAGCTGATTTAATTTTCGGTACCCTTGGCCAGCACTTCATCATCCGTCCTTCGTCTTGAAATGACCAGAAAACCATGAGTGTTCAAAACCCCTGGCCGGGGGACAATGGCATGCTAGATTGCCCTGGGCCTATATGCAGCACATCATGTTAACACGGGTCACGTGGAGTTAGATGCTGAGGTGTCATTCTGCGCGTTAGCCGTCACATCTCCAAGCACTTAGAACAGGGTTGCCCGGCAGTCTAGAGGACTGGTTGATGCCTCATGGCAGTACCACCGATCGCCCATTTGATAACGAAGGCAACAATGAACGAGGCGTGCTGCTTGCCATTTGGCGGTAGTGGAGGGACACAGAGATAGTACACATGCAATGTTTGCATATGTGCTTCTCATACACCGTCATTACAGCCACCCTTCTTCTGAGGCTCCTTCTACTACCGCGGCGTTCTGATCGCGCATGTCCGGGAACAAGTGGCTAACATTTGAATGAGTTATGTTTGCAGGACTTTTGGTGGGCTCGTGGCCATGGCAATGATGTCCCCTTCCGTCTTTGACGGACGAAAGCTGACGGAGTGAAGAAGGGAGAACACGGCGTTCAGAAACGTCCGCTCCTTCCAGTGACTTCCACTGCAAAAAGTCTACGGCCTTGCCGGCCTGTGTGTCTTGGAAGAAACAAGATCACATGTATCACCGGGAAGTACTCTGATTCTGTATGCTGTCTGATTCGTCTTGGTTATTATAGATAGCAGTTTATCTTGCGCTTATTAAGGTTCCGACAGTGCAATGTGCCGTCCTGGGTCCATTGGCAGCACTACAGCTCTAATCAGGCAGCAGATCAGTAACGGTCTTGTCTAGAATTGGCCGTGTCTCGGAGCCAATCTGTCGTTCGGGTTGCACAGCAGCAAGTCTATCTTAGTACTGGCGGCTTTGAGTTGGAGTGGGGTCCCTTGGCAAATGGATCCCGCGCAACTGCGTCGAGGACAGAAATTTGCCTCCAGCGCTCAACACCATCACGGACGGCTCACCGCTCTTTTCAAGCCGGGAGCGCTTCACTTGAGGTGTTATTGACAATCTTTTCCATGCACACAGTATCGCGGTCTCTTGCGTATTGCAAATGAAGACATCCATTCCACTACGGATACATTATGGATACCAGAGCAATACTTGAGTTTGGGATGAACACTAGACTCATCCACTGATAGATCTGCGCATTTCTTGCATTGATTGCTCGCGTTCAGCCTCACTTTTTAGCAACCCCCAGGAAAGGGCCTTATTGAATCATCTCAGACCCACTTTCTGATGGTTCAGCAACACACTGACGATCTTTGCAAGCGAACACGAACATAGTTTGGACGGCGCCCCGGAATGACAGTGATTGTCACCTGGTCTTGTCTCTTTCCGGATACTTGCAGCTTGCGTCAATGCTTTATATGCGGCCTCGTCTGTCATAGTGGGTTTCTTACCGCGACACCTTAGGCTGTCAGCGGCCTTGGGGATGTCGTTATCAATGGTTAGAGGCTGTGATCCCGGGAAAGTGAATGCGGATGCCATAAATCGTAGTTTAGTGAGGAGCCAGTCCTCGATAGGTGCGATCTTGGTGGCTGCACGACTGACACAATTTGACATGCAGACTGGGGAAGCGCCGAGTTTCGTCCTCGGCTCATCCACACCAACCGTTCCGCAATTGCTACAAACACTTCAGACCCATTTGTGTGTGTCGAATTGACAGAGAGGGTTTAGTTAAAAGGGAGAGGGTAGTCCTTCGAATGAGAAATTGCTGTTAAGCGGGTGCCTTCTGTGGCAGGTTCGCGAGTTGGCGGCCCGCGAATGGCCAGCTCTAATAATAGGCACCGGCCATAGTTCGCGGAGATAGCTTTCGCTGCGTGGCTAGGGTTGAGAGTCTGAATGATGAGTTCTCAAGTGCTGCCGTTCGCAGCGAGGCAATAATTTCTACCATGATCCAGACCACGTCGATGACGCAGGCGGTGAAATGCCGTTTTCCTGGACATTGCAGTTGCACACAGGTTGTGCACGGGTTGTGTATTGTTCTCTGGGTATACTCGCCCATGGGGTAGCTGAGTTGTGAAATGGTTCGGCCTGGGCTTGGGAGAAACCTTCCCTATGGAGGCGCGATGACTCTTTTGACTCTGGAGTATACTGCTAGTGGCCCGCGCTTGGCGTTCATCCACGCCCGACCCTATGGTAGAAGCTTGAGGCTTCGGCTTATGCATGAAAGCTGCAAGCCGGGGTTGAGACCCAATTAGACCTTGACTTAAGGCTTGGAGAAGTGGGAATTGCACAGAACGGGTAACTAAGTTGTGTGTTGGCATGGTCTCTGCCTACCACGGGCCATAGGTGCTGGCAAATGGGATTCCAAGGCTGCCTTCGAATGCCCGCACGAAGTCATCATCGTTCACTTCCATCATCGAGAAAATCCCGGATGGCCCCCCCTTGGTGCAAGAAAGAGTTTTCCCCTTGAGCCGAGTCTCGACTTTCTCCAAGTTTGCGAACCGCCGGACTGGGAGATATTGTCTTTTCTTGTGCGGTCACAACCTCGGCCGTGTTCCTCTGGAGAGGCGGTCCTCACTCTTGCACCCGTCCATTAAGAGCGCCGAGCAGCATTGCTACCCAAAGCTCAGGTTCGGGCATAAACTCCAGCCTCTGCATGCAGAGTCCCTTAGGGAACTGCGTGTCTTTTTCGCCTCTCGATTTTTTTTCTTCTTCGCGCCGGCGCCCACATTTCTGCTGCTCAGACCTGCGCCCGCCGGCCACTTAGATCTGGCTGCCTACAGCCTGAAGTCAAGCCCACGGCGTGCGGGCGTGCCTGACGAACAGAGTTCAGCCAGCTCAACGGAAACACAGCGCAGAACCTCTTCTTTACCTCAGCACTAGCCAACGCTGCTTCCATTGTCTCTAATTGCGACGGGGTCACTCTGCCAACTGTCGGCATATACGCTGAGAGACAACACACGGGTACGTCGCTTATTGGGCCTCAGGTTGCTGGGCCTGGTTCACCGGTCGCCCGCCAGCTTACGACGAGGCATCAACCAGCAAGAACCCAAGTTAGGTGCCGTGCTCTATATTGCGGCGACCTCGAACAAACCACAGCAGCCGACGAGAAGAGCATTCCTGGGAGACAGAAGCTCGCAACTTGTGGGCAATTTCGGGGCAGCGATCCACCTTGGGTATCTACCGTTCCTCGCTAGAAACCCCTACCCGGCAACCCGTCCTGACTGGCGTCGCCCCCAGTCCCCCAGTGCCCGTCAACCCCGTCCTCGTCGCCAATCGACGTTCCGTGGCACCCCAAAGGTGGTGGGCACCAAGCCGGAAAGGGTCGATCAGCACTTGGGCAAGGATCACCCCAGATCCAGTATCGATAAAAAACGGTTTCCATTTGGCCCCGTAGAACAGAACGACAGCGCCGGACCCCTGCCCCCCAGTCTGGCAGTGAAGCAACCAACCAGCATTCTCCGCCTTTGACATTCGGTCAGAGGGCGAGGGCGAATTGGCCCAATCCCCAGGGTGAGTTACGTGCCCAGGTACAGACTTGTACCCTTCTGCCACACGCTCGCACGCTGTATCCCGCCCTCACCCTTCTGCTTCGGTGCTGTACATCGTACCTGTAGTTGTCACGGCACTCCTACGCAGTACCATAGCACTGACTGACCTTTCCATCCAGCTTCCACCGTCTGGGACTCGGAGCTACCTGGCAACGCAGCCCGCTGTCGCAGCGCAGCGCAACGCAACGCAAAGCAACGGCACACCACATTATTCTCTTTCCTTACGGGTTTCCTGACGGATCGCCCACCCCCCCCAGAAAAATAAAACTTGCCAAACCGTCGCATCCAACCTTTTTGGTTGCCTCATAGCCCAAGCAACGTCTGGACTCCCCCCAGCCAGACTTTCCGCAAACTCACGACAACATCGGACCACTCTAATAGGGGCCCCTTCGCACGTCCACTATTGTCGGGTTTCCCCCACTGCCAGTTTCCACCCAACGCATTTTGCTCCCAGCTTGTGGGCATCGCCTGGCCGCCGAAAGACCAGGGAGAGCAACCCGAGACCCGATCATCCCGCACACAGGCAACGTCTTTGCCATTTACACGGATAGGCGAAAATATCTCTCGTTCCCTCAAGGCCAAAGGGAGAATCGCTCTATCGTTTCAACATTTACGAGGCCCTTACAACACCGCTGGTTCGACGCAGATGCACTCGCCGTTGTGAGTTGCTGATTATCCGCCGTGACCATGGCCGGCCGCAGCGCCAGCAGAGCACCACCTGCGATGGTCGAGGACGTGGACGAGGACGGCAATGTCATTGATGGCTCTTACCAATACGCGAGGTCGAATGTTGCCAGTCCCGTCAAGACGCAAATGAATACCGGCAGGAAGAAGTCGTCATCCAGGCGAACGACTTCGGTTTCGCCGCCCTACAGCGAATCGGACTCTACGGAGCTACCATCGACATCCAGGAGCAAGACCAAAGAGAAGAGATCGTCGATGAAGAGCAGCAAGGGCAAGGACCCGGTGGTAGATAAGCGTCCTGTGGTCCGAAGCTCCAAGACCACACCTGCTCGCACTCGTGAGCCTGATGAGGCCTCTTATTACGGTGTCCCACACAAGACCATCGCTACCTCACGCCCACGAGCACAGACAGCCAGGCCTCATAGCTACTATGGCCAACCGCGTCCTCCAGTGGCGCCGTCGGCATTCTACCATCCAGGACCGCCAGGACTTAATCCTACTTCATACCCGCCTCCACAATGGGGCGGACCATCACCTCTAGGCTCGTCGCCCTTGAGCACGTCACCGTTGGGACACCCTTCCGACTACTTCAGCAAGCCTCCAGATAGCCTAGCTCAAAGGTTCCGACCACGATCCGCCATGGGGTTCCACCAAGGCTCGTACGGCCCTGAGGAATATGAGGCACCTCCCCAAGACAACCATCTCGTGAGACGTCCGTCACTCACGACGAGGTCTACCAAAGAGCAGGAAGATCGGAGGCGTATGCCGCCACCATCGTTGGCCAGACCCCAAACTGCGGGGCCTGCCCGTCAGCTCTTCAAGCCACCACCGCCGTCGCAGCCGAGGAAGGCAGTATTGTTCAATGAACATGATTTAGAGGATGAGTCGGACCATGATGGTGGACATCGTCGTACCTCGATTGATTTCACCAAGTTGTCACTCCGGCCGCGGCGTCAAAGCATGAGCCCAGAGTACTACGAGGAGGCATATACCTCTTTGCAGCCCGCGTCCAGCAAAACCAAACGTGAAAGCCGACGTTCCGCAAGCTATGCTTTTGAGGACAAAGCGAAGCTGGCGGCACAGTATCAGGACCAAGTAAGCGGGGCGTCGAGGTCCAATCTGACGGCCGAGAATCTGCGCCAGGTCAAGAACGGGGGCAGCAGCCACTCAACTCGGAGCAGTGCAAGCCGTGACGCAAGCAGCTACCGCCAATCTGCTACAACGAGAACCACGAGATCTGGAAGTGGTGACGATGATATCACCATCAAGGTCCCCGACGGCGCCGTCGTTGAGGTTGGCAATGCCACGGTCAAGTGCTTCAACGGTGGAGAGATCAATATTGGCCGTAGCGGAGGCGGCAGCGATAGAGGCACCGTGTACGACGACGACCTCAAGAGCCGGGCTACTAGGACCGATAGGCCATCTAATCGACACCGCGCAAGTTCTCTACGTCGGGCGCTACCTGCTCCACCCCGCTACGCACCGCCTCATTCTTACTATCCAGACCCGACACCCTACCGTTCGGTATACCCTCAATACCCCGGCACAGGCGCGTACGGCGATTACATTTGATCCGAAGCCTTACAGCAGCGAAGTTTGGCCATTCTCTCGGCCCTTGGCGGCCAATTTCGTGTTAAGAGCTGCACGTATAGGGCAAAACGATGTGGTGCATATGTTTTTTTTTCTCTTCTTTTTCCTTGTTCTTTTTCTCAACCTCTTCGGTTCGATTTGGTTGTAGATATCCCGCGAATTCCTCGGGGGGCGACTTCTTCTCTACCTATTCCTCTATACCCAAGTCGGAGTCTCTGAGTGAATTTGGACTGCATACACAAGGCGCGGAAAGTTCATCTCTCGAAAGGAACTCCCAAAGGATGAGGGAAATGGGTCGCCGCTAATGTTGATCTGTTCGATTTGGGATATCTCACATTTGGATTTTTTTTTTTTTTTTGTTCTTTCTTTCTTCTCTTGTATATGAGGCACGACTGATGAGACGATTGAAACATGGATACGGGATCATTTGGGGCTTGGGCCAGTCAGTTGGCATAGCGATCTGCTCACTAATATCTTCGAACCGAGATCCTTCCGGAAGGACTCTGTTGTTTTTGTCGCTGTTTTCTTTATACAGATATGGCCGTGCCATGCTGTTGCGATACCCTGTGCTCTGCAGCCGAGTTACTCGCATTTGCATGGCGTACAGATTGATCGATAGACTTGCAGGGCATTGAAGTTCACACTTCTGTTGGCTAGGATGTTCTGCTACTAGGAGACTTGCCATCACATTTGGTTGGGGATCTGTTCTTAATTTGGACGACGGATCCTGAGGTTGGAAGTCTGTCGTGCTGGGATTCCACCACTTCCCACCTCCTCTCAAAGAGGGAAGCGGCGGGTGCAGTCCCACGGCGGACAAAAAGGCGGAATTGGGCCAATTTCTTCGCGTCGGCCCTGCTTGGACCGAGTTTCACAGCGCGAGGCAGGCGTGAAGGAGAATTCTTAATTCTCCATGTTATGAGAAGCACGACCTTCTGGGGATGGCATTTCTCTTGGAACACACAAGTCATGCTCCGTATAGATTACACGATGGCTAGGGAATAGTCTCTCTTCAATCACAAGACGGGTGGCGAGTAGCCTACTCTGCGGAGTGGCGCCGCTTCTGTTTGTTAGACGGACAATGATGCATCCCCGTCCACAATGTGCTCTCTCCTGTGCCACCAGCGCCGCGCGTCTAGATGCTGCCATGATGCCCGTGTCCACGGCCGCCTCGCCACATGGCGGAAGACGGCCCCTGGAAGCCTTCTGCCGATGGCAATCTAACTGCTTGGAATGTAATACTGGGGTCTCCCATGACGGAGGAACCCCTGAGCCCGTTTACCGTGTGACTCTGTGATGACCGAGCCATCATGCACCGTGAGGTTCGAGGCAACGAAGGACTCGCGAGTCCTCCAGGACCCCGTGCACCCTTTTGCCAGTGGTAATTGCTATGCTATGCCATGTTATGCTAAGTCAATTATCCGAACGCTATTGACACAGCCATGAAACGGCGCTGGGCATGGCCCCTCAACTCAGCAAATATTCGAGCTTGCTGATCTCGCCTATGTAGGGCTTGCCAGCGATGATTAGCTGCGTGCTGCGTTCATCTAGGTAAAGGGATGCATCCCCCGGGGAAAGGCCCCAGCCTGCCGGCCAGCATAATGCCCCAAAGCGGCTAGCGATACCGTTCGTGTTTGGGACGGACGATGCGACTCCCTGTCCACACGGAACGACCGAATAAACGGTCCAAGGTGCTCGTTCATTACGGATCGACGGTGCATGGGGGTTGGGAAGGGGGAGCTTTACGTTCGCGTCTCTTGATGTCCTGTGATGGACCTGGTGTGCATAAGTCGCTGTAGGAATGGAAGATTTGGAAAGGGCCAGTACTTTCGTATTGGTGGCCTTGACGCCAAACGCGCAAGTACCGGACTCTTTGGCAGCTCAGCAATTCTTGGTGGAGGTCCAGGCCCCTTGTCGCGCGCGTCGCCGTGTCCTCCCGCAGTTGGCAGGCAGTGAGCCCCCTGTAAATGCAGTTGCCTGGCAACGCTAGGGAATGTTTACCAATGACGTTACACCCCACACCACACCCAGACTCCCAACCTCCGTGGATGTCGCCAGCGCCAGCCTCCCGCATTTGCTGCAGGGCATATCGATCGCCATAGGAAACCACTAGACAACCGCATGCAGAGCCGCGAGTCCTGCATCGCTCACCTGCACACACCTCAGCACTCACCACATCCTCGCCCACCCACTAAACACCAAAACCGCCCACGGGATATCGCGCCCGCCGGATTCCAGATAACTGCATCATCGGCTAACAACCACTTACACACATCGCATCTGCCACTGATACCAGCACCCCCCTTTCGTCGACTAGGCTGGTCTTTCCCAGCAAAGAACCAGCCGAGAAACGACGTCTCCATACCAGACACCGCCATCGAACTCATTGCCTTCTCCTCCCCGGACTCTTCTGTTGCTGCTGAGGGCCACATTCCCGACACCACAAGATGGCGCCTCTGCTGCCAACCCTCGCAGCGAGCGCTCGCACGCTGTTCTCCCGCGCCATACATTCCTCGGTCGACCTCAGCCAACGCTCAGCAGAAGCCGAGTCGTCCATCGGCCACCTGGGTCCGCTGGCAGCGCGCTCAATCCTCCTCGCCCGCGACGGCGTGTCTGGCAGTCCCACGACGGAATCGGACCCGTCACGTGGAGTCATCGACCCTCACCAGATCAATAACAACGCCTTGTTCGCGCTCTTTGGCTTGATCGGTGTCGTCTTCGTGGCCGTCGGCATCTGGTTCTTCTTCTGGGCCAAGAACGGCGGCTTCTACTTCCAAGAGAACGATTGGGATGACTACAAGACGACGGTGCTTCGCCGCAGAGGTCCCAATGGCACCCTCCTGTCCAACGCGACCAAGAGCACCGACCTCGGCGGCGGCAGCATCTACAAGGACTACGATGACGGCGCCACCGAGTACACTGGTGGTCTGACCACCACCCACCTGAGCGGCGACACATCAAGCACCCTGTCGGGCATCACGGCCGGCCCTTCGGACATTGGCGCACGTGAGAAGAGAAAGGCCAAGAAGGAGAAGCGCGACCGCGAGCGTGAGAAGAAGAAGGACAGGAAGGCCCGCAAGGGCCACAAGGATGAGCACGGTCAGCTGGTCGACGAGATGGCCGAGCTTGATGCCAAGGATGCCATGAGACAGTACCGCCACGAGCGCCCGGCCCGTGTTGGCGGCCTCAACAAGGAGTCTGAAGGGAGCACCTGGGATGGGTCAACAAACCCGAGCGACTCGACCGCCGGCAGCGACCTGCTGAGCAACCGCCAGAGCACCCCGACCTCGACCCCGACCAAGGAGAAGAAGGGCGGCATCCGCAAAGTGTACAGCGTGGCCGACCGCAACGCCGCCAAGGAACAGGAACGCATCCGGGCCGAGGCCAAGCGCCTGCAGGATAAGGGCCGCGCCGCCAGCCGCCGCGACTTCAGCTTCAGACAAGGAGACTCCATCGTCGAAGAAGGCGTGGGCAGGAGTGAGGTGTCGGGTAGCAGCTACTGGACCGAGGGCAGCGGTAGCGATCTGGGGACCAAGGCCTACCGCCACGTCATCCCGGGCCTGTCCTCCACTGGGGAGGGTGGTACCGATATCGTCGACTATGCAGAGGAGAGGAGAAAGAAGCGTGGTGCCGCCGGGTACCGGAGAGAACGTTAAGGGGAGCTCGTCCCTAGTTGCACTGGGCACGCGAGAGAGTGCGCTTCCATCACAACGTGGAGCTAGTCCGCTGGGTCTTGCCCAGCATATTGAGGAATGAAGCACATGGTCTGTATAGAGCTTTACACGAGGAATGACGTTAGGTACGCAGTTGTCAGCATCGCACCACATGGCGAAGGAACGGATTGGGAATTCAGGCGTTTTCATGTCTTTTTGTTTGAGGGTCAAGCAGTAGTAATGCCAAAATTGCCTGTATGTAGAGTACGCATGATTGATCAAAGCATTCATCCCATCTTAGAGAGAAAAAAAGAATGTGACCTGTATGGAACCGCGATTACCAAACGTGCCCGAGTCCTCCACCGTTGCCATACCCCGTCGTTTTCCGTGGGCCTCCCTTCACAGCCCACCCGGTTCCTTGGTCCTGTCCGTCCCGCTCGGCCCGCCCTTCGCCGTGTACAACGACGCCTCGGTCTCGCCCTTGGCGAGTTTGGAGATGGCGGCCCCTAGCTTGGGGTTGGTGCCTGTCGACTCGCCGGGAGCCGCTGGACGGTGGGTGTCGCTGGTTAGCCGCAACTTCATGACGGGACAGCAGAAGATGGATAAGAGGACTAGGACTCACGATTTGCTGCCTGCCGGGTCTTCTCGATCCCGGCTTGAAACTTCTGCTTTGCTTGTTCGGTTCCGGAGGGCGGCATTTTGGGGGGATTCACGGAAATGATACTCGGGGTTTGGGGATCTCGAATAGGGAGGTTGTGTTGTTTTATAATATTGCGTTGGTGATTGGTTTGTCAGTCAATGGTAACCTGGGCGCTCAACATTATATCGAGTTTGTATGTCTCGTAAGTTATATATTCGGCAGCCATGAGAGCGGATGGTTAGAAGTTCTCTCGCTTGTGGTCAGTCAATTGCTGCTGCATGACGTCGAATGAGTGATGCAACACGTCATGGGCGCGAGCCGTCGAACTGAACCCAATAGCTGGCAACAGAGTTTCGCGACCAGTTGGACGCATTAAATAGCTAATTCAAAGAACCATTAGAATGACTTACATTAAAGGGACTTGAGGAATTGAAAACCTACGACGCCCGGAGTTGCTGGTGGTCACCCACTGAACTACTCATATGGTGCTTTAAGGTTGGTTAACAGTATTGTCCCGCCAATTGCACTAGTTTCACGTCTCACTGCGACCCTTCACAATTCTAAAACGAAAGCTACCGTGGCATTCATATATAATTGATCTAGGCTCCGTCACGCGTACATGCATTGTCACCCGACCTGCTCTTGATGACAGACCCTCGGAAACGTTCATGCAGCAAATATTCCTCCATCTGCTCGCCCCTATTTGGTTGTAACGACAGTCTCCCCAACCACGACGGCCGTCATTTTAGAGCTGTCCAGGAACATTGCCTCATCCGCCTGGATCCGCGCCAGATTCTCAGGCTTTTGGTAAATGTCATAGAAGGTCTGAAACGCAGTGGCATCGGAAAAAGTCAGCTCTGCGACCGCGTCGTACTCGAAGTCGGCCTGGTTGCCATTGAGGACGGTGGCAGGGTAGCCGGCATGGCGCTCCGTCCCCTCGGCCTTGGCCTCCGTGCGGTGGATGTAGCGGCGAGTGTGGGACAGTGGGAAGTGCTCGCCGGCAATGTCCTTGGCGAGAGCGATATGGGTGCCTTCATAATGTGCCCGGAACTGTTCCGGTGTGATGCCGGGCTTGCGAAAAGCAAAGATGAGGACGCTGTAAGTCATGTTTTTCAGGAGTGCGCGTTGACTCTTTGAGATATGGTGAAGAGTCTTATGTTTTCAGGTGTTCTGCGAAGAATGATGTACGGTGTGAAGCAGTATTTGAGCAATCGGACTTCATGCTTAGAAAGTAGCGCGGGAGTGGAGGGCCTACTTGATGGCTACCTAGACAGGGAGACAGGTTTGTCACAAGCACACCTCAGCGAGCCATGTAGGTAGACCGGGTCACAACGAGGTTGTAGTGGTCAGAATCAGAGTTGCACGTTAGTCCTCTAGGACCGGGCCGCACATATACATGTACGTTGGTTCTCTTTGGGCGACGCGCAGTATTTAAGAAGACAGTAGATTGGTTTCGAGTGCCCGACGACGTTGGCACTTGATGCAAGGGCAGTGAGTGTACCCAGCCATTGGGAGCAAAAGGGTTTGCGCAATGATACCGCAATGCTCACACAATATGCATGCGCGGGTGAGGACGTTTGAAAGTAAACGTTACAAGCCTATTAAACGGTAGGACGATCGATATACATGTGTGCATGCTTCAACTGCGTCGCTCGCCTAGTCGATGCGTTGGGTCGGGTTGTGGTGATGTGGCTAGGGCCCGAAGACAGACTTTATAATGTGTACTAAAGTTCGAGCTGTGATTGCGATGTCAGATATGTGAGATAGAATCACAGTGGGTCACCAAAAGCCCAGAACTACTTCGAATGGTTGCAAAAGATCACGCCTACTCAGGTAAAGGCTCTGCAAGACGGCGACAATCCTGTCATTCGATATAATGAGGGATACTATGAGATATCATAAGAAAGCTTAGCCTAGAACTAAGGAATATAGCATCAACTTCCACTGTTGTTAGTCGTAATTCGTCATGGCCGATAAGCCGACCTCGATCATAGCATCGTTAGTTGACCCAGAAATCGGGAGACTTGCACGTAAGAGAACCTCCGTATCATTCTGCCTTTGTCCCTGAGAACCAAATAAAAGCGACAAAAACTCCGAGAAAGTATATTCTCCCTTTCGTAAATTTCCGTCGAAGCCTGACTATTCCACTATTAGCCGTTTTCCTCAATCATAATTCAACATTGTGACATATGGTCACTTAGTTGTGTGGTCAAGGACCCGCAGAGTCCCTTCCAAGTAACGTATTCATGTGCGATAGCGATGCGGCTTCAGATGCTGCAATCTGCCTCGGTGTGGAAGAACGTTTTCGAAAAGACAGTGGTCTTTCGACCATGCTTCCGTGCTCTCCTCGTGGGACCAAATCGTGATACCGACGACTCGTCTCACTGGTATCGGTGTCTCCATCTCTCCTCCCAACAATAGTTAACGGCGTCTTGAACGACCTTGGTATCATGTTTGGAGATCCTGCCGATGATGAAGACTGGGAAATTGTGCTCAACTGAGACCAACTTTGAGTAGTTTACCCGGGATGTTTTGGACAGAGTTTCTATATTACCGTGACCTTGGGGAATCAACATCACTGGCCGAAACCCAAGTTGTGGTTCCCGTTCGATCAATTGAGGGGTTCTGCCTTGACTGCATATGATGCCATGTTTCTCTGGCTTCACGCCGGGCTTTGTACAGGCTCGGTTTACATACGTCAAGATGGGCCTTAATCTATGTCAGTGACATTCTCCGTGAAGTGTATTTCTATCCTTACACGCATTGGCTATGGCCCTTCTCTGTCGCAACGACGATGAACCTGCGGATGGTCGTATAGAAGTCCCCATACCTAGTCACACTAGTCACAGTTGTGGGATCTTCATCAAGCTCAGGTGTTGCTCTGGCGCCCCCGAGAGGTTCCGCCCACATCATCTTGAAAACCTTGCGTTTGAGGAATCAGCCGTCATCTGGTACTTTTGTGTGTTTTTGTCAGACGGAGAAACCTACGGTGCCCTCTTGGAATCGCCTTGTATGCTCAATTCTATAACCTTCAAACTGATTAGGATCCGGGAACAATTAGCAATGAAGAGCCTTCCTCACGAGGGTCTTTCGCTTTAGGCTTTTCAGTTATGCTAGGGATCACATAACCAGTTGCCAAAGACGTTTCTTCTGGATATGGAAGCTGAGTTGACACTTGAGGTTGTTGAATCGGAAAGTTTGCAGACGATGCATGGCCTGTGATACTATTAGGATAATTGGTGAACATAACACAAAATTGTCTTTTACCTGTTGCAGGGAGATTGGCATAGCCTTCATATGGTGGGTATTGCGCCGTTGACGGCTCACCTTGCCGATCCCCATAATATGCTGCCAGACTCTCTAGCCTTGCCTGCTGGAATTCGTCTTCATCATACCCGCTAGTTTGATCGATGCCTCCTGTCATCTGTGTCGACTTGTTTAGTAATGGACCCTGGCTGGCTGCCGTGTCGATGATACTTGCAATTTGTCCCGCATTTCCCCAGTGGTCATCGCCTGAATTTGGGTGGCTCCCATCATCGCCATAATCAACTGGTGGAGCTGAATAGCGTCAGCACCCGTAGAAGAATACAACTGTAGACTACCCTACCGCTTGTGTTGTAGCCTGTAGCAACACCAGATCCTTCTGCATAATAATCTTCGGGGTTTTGAAACGTGGGGTCATCATTCACTACTTCTTTCCCTTTTCCCTTCCCTTTTCCTCTCTCCTTCCTCGAGTGACGACTCTGCTTTAGTGCATCCCGTTTGTCGAGGCTTTCTGAGTACGCATCTACGCCGTAGATAGTATCGCGCTCTTCTGATTCCTCACATTTATCATCTGCGACATCCGAGCCCGGACACTGCGAGACCTGATGGCTTCCGTGGTCGTCAGCCCCATCCCATTCCGCACCGTAACTTTGTGGAGTAACTTCGGAATGTTGACTATAATCGGGATAATTGATGGAATTATAATGCGTAGAAGAAGTGTACTCGTCGTTTTGGTTAGATATATTGGGAGCGGCGGGGCTTCCGTATTCTTGATTGTCTTTAATACGTAGCGTGCTCAGGTCTGGCAGCTCTACATATGCTCTAGGGGTGGCAGTGTCTGGGTAGAGTTAGCAAATCTAGATATGACAGCCGCTACATCTTCGGTCAAGAATATCCTAGTCCGCACCGTAATTCTCGTAGTCTCCTTCAACTTGATACGCAGTTCTATACGCTTGATGCTCCTCGTCAGGATCCCGCCGTTGTCCCCGGTGAGATGACTTGGAATGTTTAGCCTTGGAGTGGCGCGAGGGCATAGTGACATGATAGTGGAGGCTGGGCCCTCATTGGCATTACCGCAGCATACAGTCGAGCGTCCCTGGTTGTGACGACTCCGCCAGTAGCTGGAAGCAGACTCACCTCCCGTCGGGTTCTCGGCTTTTTCAAATGAAAGCCATCGAGTGCGGCTCTGCTGACTTTGGTACCCCGAGTTTCTTTCCCGGGTCTATAGTACCTGTATATGGCCCAGAGAAGAAAACACATCATGCCGTGGCGCATGCATACTCTGTGAAAGTCGACTACGACGGAATGCTTGCAAAAACTCACTAATCATTGGCCCCGAGACTAGAATTCATGCCTCGTGACATTTTGACTGTATGTTTCATTGGCTCGATCTCCTGCGGCAAAAGAGACTATGCATTCTTTAGAGAGCAATGGCTTCCTGGAAGAAGAACCGGGTATTGATAGGAACGACTGCGCCAGGGATGACGCTGGAGTATGTCGCACAGGATGGAAAGCTGCCAATCATAGCATGACTTTGGCTTATAGGGGTCAAATAGCATCTTGTCTCAATTTTTTGAATCGATAAATGCAGGAATGCATGAGATATCTATCTAAGCCAAGAGAAGATACAACAACTATGGACAAGAAAGGATATCGTAATGTACGAAATGGACGGGGGCGGGAACATTTACCAAGTTCAGTGAAGACCAACACACATGGAATTCTACACTCGGGGGCATCATCCGGAGGCTTATGGAAATAATGCTGAATTCGAAAGCAGATCATTGAAAGACGTTGTCGCATATCTGCATGGGATTTTAGTTGTTTGGGACCAACCACAGCGTAGCAGCCATGCGTGTTTCATTGCAATCCAGCCCCCCAAAACTTCCCAGATACCCCGCGACCATTTGCCACGGTCGGGTGAGTAGTGAATGAGGCTCTGCGACATTGTACCCATTGACAGAGGTACATCTTACTTGCAAATCTCCCGACTAATGACAGGGGTCTGTATGGCATACCGATAAACCCTAGGACGGTGGCGCAACTCACCGGCTTGGATGACGGATGAATCCTGTGACACCCTACTCGATCGGTGAAAGCCCTAATTTCGATAACCCCCGTGGAAACACGTCGATGATTGCGTTGATCCATTGATCGCGAAGGGCACCTTGGTCCTTCCTGCCTCGCCAGAAATAATTTTTTTCCCTCGACACTGTGGACACGGACCGAAACCTCGCGCGGTCTTGCTTCTTGATACACACTCTCACCGTGCTCGTACTACCACCAAGAACAAATCTGAAGACTGCAACGCACCATAAGTAAACGTGATAATGCCTCTGCAAAGTGGCGGTTCCCAGCGTCGCTCAGAACATGGCTGCTGGGCAGGAAAATATCCCTCGGGTGCATGACTCTCACCACTTGCAGCAGCAGCATCGACAAAGGGATTCTGTCACGTCCTCGAAGTCCTCTGACGCAAGCAACAGACGCTACGACCGGCTGAACCGCATTCCTGTCCTACCATCCGCCAGCTCGCAAGCACAAGTCCAGAGCCTCACCAAAAAGCTCGCTGCTCTCCCACGAGCGCTACGTCACGGGTCGCCAGTCCGTATAGAGCGTCACCGTAAATACCCGCATGTGGGTCAGGGCCCACCGGTCGATGAACAGCATAGCACTCTGCTGCATGTAAATTCAAACCATCGCGGTCTTATATCAGGACACAGAAGAAGTTCCGAACAGGCTGGGTCCCAGGCTCCCGGGCTGGCGCAGCTCAATTTGGATTTGCAGCAGACAAACGTGGATAAGGTTCGCAATTTGCGTAAAGTGGAACTTGGAAACGTTGGCACACAACCACAAGGCTGCATACGTGAGTGGACGGACGATGACACCGATGATTCTATCCCAGAGCTGGATGCGGACGATGTTCGTCTCATCACTGCCCAGTGGGCAAATGTGAGGGAAAGGAGGGACGCGCTGAGGGAGACGTTCCAAAAGCTTGGTACCGCAAAATCGTCTTTAATTGACATTAGACAGCGTAGGAATCATGTCTACGATAGTATGAGACTGGCTGTGCAGCAGTTATTACCAGAGCATCCTCACCTTGGCGTACTTCTGTCCGAGACGCAGAAATTAGATCTTTCATACCAAAAAGCAGAAGTCGGACTCGACGAGCTAGTGGATGAATTGCGAGAGGGAGAATTAAAGGTTGAATTTGAAGAACGCAGATTCTATACTTCCCTCCTCGAAAGTCCACCATCAACTGAATCAGAGCTTTCACGATCGACGTCTTGGGAGGCTCTGCGCGGCATCAAGGGCGAGCGGTCCGAGGATCAACATCCACTGTTGGAAGACTTACGAGAGTGCATAATGGAACTCCACATCGCGGAAGAGTTCCTTGAGGATTTGGAGATCCAAAAACACATTATTGCATCAGTTGGGGGCCGAAAACTTACCGATGATGAACGAAGCTTCTTGGATGAATTCGAAACATTGAGACATCAGGCTCGAGGTGAAATCGAAGACTGGAAGTCTAAAGCGAACCGCCTTAAAGCCGAGTGCGAGGAGATAAAGTTGATTTCGAAAGACTCTGCGTTGGGGAGGAGACGGTTTGATCTATACAACTTCACACTAGACGACATCTACCTAGAAGAACTCTCCATGGCGCCGGACTCCTCTGAAACGACACCAAAACCTTCGCAATTTGGGCTTTTACTCTCTAACCCCATGCATCTACTTGGTGCCCCCTTCCCCCAGACAGCAGAGATGTTTCTACGAGCCACATGTAGGCTTCCACAGGAGTTTCCTCACAGGTCAAAGCTGATGGAAGCCGCCAAAAAGGAATTCGGCATTGAATCGCTTATCGGCTCATTTGAAGATGAAGACAAACGGGGCTATATAAACCGCTGGCTCCTCCACAAGCTACGCCAGTCCCCAATGGAAGCTGAGCTGCTTCTCGTTTACCTTCGGCCTATGCTACAGGTCAACGACCTAGACCGTTGGCAACGAGATGTCTTGTTCTACTGGTCTCGGGATAATGCTGCGACATCGACAGACATAAAGAAATTCTCCAATGAAACGAGATCAGATGGAACCCAAGCGTCGACGATGACTTCCATGGACGCCAGAAGGGCTTCAACTGATTCACCTTCCCTGGGAGCATCGCCATGTTCCGACTCATCAAATATCATTTCATAGTTTGCTCTAGCATAGACTTAAAGGCTCACGGCAGAATTCCTCATTGTAAGCAAGGCCTAGGTTATCGAGGACACTCTTCACAGTACGAACTCTGGGTTTGGCGTAGTATGAGGTAGCGAATGATGACAATTAAAGTTCAACCTCATGCACATGCACTTATCTATATGAAAAGTTTGCCATCCAAATTGAAGCTTCTCCTCAGTGATGAATATGATTAGTTTGCTTCGACGGCAAAATTTCAGTGAAACTTGGGTCTTGGGGGTGTTGGTCAATGATACTACCCGCAAAGTATACACAAAAGAAGCATTGCACCCAAGAAATCGTATTCATCGTAGCTCCACGCTTCATTGTTGGGATCTGCGTATGTCCTTTCTGGTTTTGCTGGTTGTAAAGAGATTGAACTGGGCTATGAACGACTATCGGAACTACTGCAAATGGAGTACAGCGAGGTCTTCGGAAGGAGGCTACCGAAGGAGCCATGCCGTTCCACGTTTCATCCGTGCTGCAATTGCCACTGATTGCGTTGGCACGGGATTTCCATTACCGTCGAGCTGCAGAGAGATTCTAGCCACTGATCCTGCGTCGCAATGCTGAATCACGACCTTTGTACTTTCCCTCAACGGTACTTAGAACATATAGGTCAGAAGGCTGTACATCTTATGCATGATTGAACGAGTGAGATGGCAGCTGCCTTTTAAGACTGTGGATGGGCACCAATGCAACCAAGGCACCGAATGAGAGACAGCGATCTGAACGGACTGCATGTAAACCAAGCAGACTGAGACACCTATGTCCATCTCCCGATAGCAACGTGTGAAGGCATCATTGCGGTAATGTTTCTTTTTTCGTGTCTTTCCAGGATCCGTGAATGTGCCCACCGCTCTCTCTCAGCATCAGAACGCCAATGAGTCTTCCAGAACGCCTGGAAATAGGCGGCGACACCCAAGGCTTGGCACCACAACGCGTTGTGGAGCTCGTGATCCTACCCAACATGGAGCTGAATCATTCGCGATCCTGATCCTCCATAGGCTAAGTCCGAAGTCAGTGGTCCGGCAGAAAGGATAACATCCGAGGTAGGACGAGAGGCTAGAGCCCCGCGCGTGTCTGCTACCTCATGACGAGTGTTGGATTGGGGTTTCTAAAGCGAATCAGAAGAGTTCGAATTTGGTTGCGGCAGGCAAAGAAAGCTGGTTTGTGATTGGTGAAGTATTGAGCCCTGAGAGCGACGCTGAGGATTGCCCCTCTTCGCATTCCCAAAAGTTTGCAAACTTTTACTTGAGTCAACACTCAGATTTTAAAGGATAGCTGATAAATGATCTTTGATGCAGCGAAGCAAGTGACAAGTCATCTGCAAGGCACGATCCAGATACCGGGCTGCTGGGTTCCCGTCGACCTCGTCCACCGTTCGCAGCGGTTCGTGCCGGGGCCGTAGTTCCCGGGCGGAAAACGTGCATGGATCAGTCGCCCGACTATAGTATGATGTTCTTCGTAGCCTGAAAAGGGCGCTCAGCATGTGTATAAAGTCAGACCACCAGGTACAAGCTGCACTGTGAACATCTGGTTCCTTTCTTCGAATTATCAGCCGCGTTTCCTCGTTGCAAAAAGGGAATGGACTTTTCAATAGCTGCGACAGGAGCATTTGAACATGAGATCCCTTCGTGTGGCCTCACTTTGTGCAGATTCGGCAATATGAACCTTCGATAGCTCAAAGTCGAATACTTTCAAAAGCCAAAAACTCTAACTACTTTCTACGTACCCTGTATCCAGATCGAAAGCGCCTGGAATTCAGACATACTCACGGCAGTCCCTTAATAGATTCTTCCGTTGAACCTTATGGAAGGCTAAGGATTACGAAGCGTGCAACAGCCGGGCCAAGTCGATTGCTGATACAATTCCAGCCGACAGGAGTTTGAGTCCGCCACGATGTGCTATGATCTTTGGCCCTTGGAAAAGTACTCTCGTTGATACACCAAAATTACATTCCTGTCATCCCGCGTGACTGTCTTTCTCATCCTAGCACTAGCACTTGTAGCGTATCCTAATCTATCTATCTACTGAAATTTTTGGATGCTTAAGCATACTGCGACTTAATACTAACTAAACTATCAGTAATAAATAAAGATGACAGTGCCATGCAAGGAAAGTTGAGAGGAGGACTGTGGAAAAAGTTAGCTTTGAAGTATGAGAACTACGCCTGGCTTAGACATACAGATTCACTCAACCAGTTCAATTTCAGGCCAGATCTGTGAAGGATACTGGAAGTACATTTCTTGCAAAGTTCGTGTTTGCAAGACAATGTATTCCATTGGATTAGGACTCCCACAACAACGGCACCATTACCTTGAGGATAACTACATACGAGAATGATGAGGGTGGGAAACTTGACTTCGCCCTCTCTCAAAAGCAGCATATCTGGTCATAACTATGTTACGCCTACAATTAGCGCCGACGATGAAGTAAAATCTAGGCGAGCACATGAACTTGCCCTATGCTCAAGCAGTTCAAGCAGGCCATCAGTGATCAGGTTTGTAAGTACCACGATCTTGGTAATAAAGGCAGGGCCCCACTGGAAAGGACCACCTCACAGCAAAAACTCTAGGACTATTCAGAGATGACTATGAACTGTGTTGTTTTGGCGAGAAGAACTGAGCTGGGCCACACTCTGGTACCTGAGGGTGGAATTGTCGACTGTAAGTACCTGACTAACCTAGAACCACTAGACAGAAACTCTTCTGGAGTCCGGTACTGTGCAATATAGTAGCCTAGATTCCTCGTATTTGAAAGCATACACCACAGCCATGCGATCAGTCCCTGGGCTATATGTAGCAAAGACAATCCTATTTGATACAGTCTACTGGTGTACTTTGCCGCGTCCCCTCAAACAATTGAGGTTGAAAACCAAAGGAACGTGATCTGGCGGCTGTTTCACGACACTATGTATTTGATTGATGCCTGCATGCTTACATTGCTGCAAAAATGTTTGAGTGCTTTGTTTACAATTTACCTGTTGATTTTGAGGGTAGCGCCACTTCGCAATGTGCATCAACAGCGTATAGCCTTCACACTGCGCAGGCTCTGCCACCTCGGACATGATTCCATCTATCCTCAGTTATGCCGTCGTGGCTGAAGCAGGACAGACATCAGAGAGGATGGGGAAAGTCAGCACCAGGCGGAACACTGGAACTGGAGGGCGTATGGGACACATGTGATCCATTTTCTAGATTAGCTGTCGTAGAACTCGTCACGTAATGCATATGCCCCCCTTGACCGTGCCTCGTCCATGTGCGTTCAGGAACTTTTTATATTTTGGGAATCTCGCCATTTGCCATTTGCAAACCGCAATGCCTGAACCAAACCCATGCTTTACGATTGACCGCCTTGACACCAGCCTGTAAAAGCAATACAATCCTCAATTGAGACCCTATGCGCATCTAACCATCACCTATCCAGCCGCCAGCTTATGCGGCAGTGAGGGCCTTGCGGCGGGCAGCACCTCGTTGTCTCGAGCTCAAGTGCTCACGGCCGACAACATCCTCAGACTTCTGGACAACCTCCTCACCCTCGGTCAGGATGAGCTCGATGTGGCAGGGGTTCGACATGTAGGGGTTGATCTGCAGAGAGCATCAGTATTTGTGGGTTGCGCGCCAGGCGATCCGACGAAGGGAGGTCACATACACGACCGTGGGCACGGTAAGTACGTCTGCGCTGCTTGGGGGCCTGGTTGACCTGGATGTGCTTGACGATGAGGTTGGAGGTGTCGAGACCCTTGGCGTCAGCGTTGGACTCGGCGTTCTTCAGGAGACCGAGCAGGAACTCGGCGGACTTGACGGGCCATCGAGCACGGGAGACACCGAACTGCTTGCCTGCGATGGGGGAGGATTGTCAGCACTTTGGTCGTGTGTGGGATGAGCCCAGCGCCCGGGGCTGTCTGTCGACTCGTGTGATCATGAGCAAGGCCATTGACCACCCTTGTCTTCGTGGCAGCCCCAGGTCCTCCTCTTCCTAGCAACGTAGTTCAGGCAGTCGTACCTTGGGCGGTGCGGCCAGTGCTGCCGGCGTATCGGCGCATGGGGACGGCCTCGGTCTTGGTCTGGACGTTCTCGAGGAACTTGACGGCACGGGCGAGCTTCCAGCCGTTGATGGCCTGGGCGGTCTCGCGGGTGTTCTTGAACGAGACACGCAGGTAGGCACCGCGGGCGCGGGCCGACTTCGCGGGGGCGATCTCTGTGGCGGCGTATCGAACCTGTGGGTGAAGCCATGGTCAGTTCCTCCGGCCTTGACGTTGCATGTGTGTGTGTGTGTATGTGTGCAAGGTAGTAAATATTTTTTTTTTCTTCTCCCGTCTCTGGTTTGCGATGCGATGCCATGTATTGCCAGCAGCTGCTCCCGCTCCCGCCCGTTCCTCCTCTTGCCAATACTCGCACGCCTCTGTTCTCGCGGGGCTGTGTGCATGTGTGTGTGCAGATTGGGCATGATCGAGGGACGTACCATCTTTGCTGTTGAGTTAGTAGGAGATGGATCCGAGGAGTGTCGTCGTGAGTGTTCGGGTCTGGGAATGTGAGGTCAATCTCGGTGGTAGCCCAAGAGGAATTCAAGTTTTCCCGTGGAATTTTTGGTGGCCGTGGATTAGCCGAGCGGAAAGTGCCAACCCTACCAGATCGCAGCGCCGTGGCTCCCCGCCCTGGCCGGCTGCCATTGGCCAGCAGCCCGTGGCCCACTGGCCCCCGTCTCCACCGGGACACAAGCTGCACTGGACCACCTGTGGACGTGGGCCGCCCCCCACCAACGCCGCGGATTATCTTATCGCCCGAATTGATAGCTAGCTCCCCAAAACTTTTTTTTCCAAGCTCCAAAAGTTTTGTCTGAGGATTCGAGGCGACAGTGGAAAAAGGTTCCAACGACCCTCTGACTTGACAATCGTCCATTTTTTTCCTCACTCATTGGCCCCGCGCCCAACGTCAAATCACTCTCCCAACGCCCCTGACCGGTCGGCGCTTCTGCTCTTCACGCTTTTTACACACTCACAGCCGCAATGGGTTTCGCACCAAGAGGTCGTGGCGGCGCCGGTGGTGGTGGCTTCCGCGGTGGACGTGGAGGCGGCGGTGACCGCGGAGGTCGTGGTGGTTCTCGCGGCGGCTTTGGCGCCCCGCGAGGTGGCGGCCGAGGAGGCTTTGGAGGTGGCCGTGGCCGCGGTGGTCCCCCAGGCCGCGGAGGACGTGGAGGTCCCCCTGGCCGTGGCGGTCGCGGTGGTGCCAGAGGAGGTGCCCGCGGCGGCGCCAAGGTCGTTGTTGTAAGTTGAACATGTGCAGTGCAACATGCGCCCAGAGTCTGACCGTCTTGTCTTCTAGGAGCCCCACCGTCACGAGGGTGTCTTCGTCTCCAGAGGCAAGGAGGACCACCTGCTCACCCGAAGCGTTGCCCCCGGTCTCGAGGTCTACGGCGAGAAGCGCATCAGCGTTGACAGCACCGACAAGGGCGAGGATGGCGCCCCCGTGTCTACCAAGGTTGAGTACCGTGTGTGGAACCCCTTCCGTAGCAAGCTGGCCGCTGGCATTATTGGTAAGTTACGATTTGCCCCCCTGTTCGTCGTAATCATACCATGGTCGATGAATGAAAGACATGGTGCATTATGCGATCAGGCCCTTCGCCGCAACAGCCCGCCCACTAACCCCAATCATAGGTGGTATCGACAACATCTACATGAAGCCTGGTTCCAAGGTCCTCTACCTTGGTGCCGCCTCTGGCACTTCGGTCTCCCACGTGGCTGATCTCGTCGGTCCTACCGGCAACGTTTACGCTGTCGAGTTCTCTCACCGATCCGGTCGTGATTTGGTCAACATGGCCCAGAACCGCACCAACGTCATCCCCATTGTCGAGGACGCCCGTCACCCCATGAAGTACCGAATGCTCGTCCCCATGGTCGACTGTATCTTTGCCGACGTTGCCCAGCCTGACCAGGCTCGTATCGTTGCCCTCAACGCCCACTTGTTCCTGAAGATTGGTGGAGGTGTCGTCATCTCGATAAAGGCCAACTGTATCGACAGTACAGCTCCCGCTGAGGCTGTCTTCGCACAGGAGGTCCAGAAGCTGAGGGCAGAGCGCATCAAGCCGCAAGAGCAGCTTACCCTGGAACCCTACGAAAGGTTGGTACCATCCCCAGTCCCTCCCACCACTCCATTAGATACTTCGATAGCTAACAGCCGTGCAGAGATCACTGTATTGTCATTGGACAATACCAGGAGGCAAAGTAATGGTCAGCTAAAGATCGGATTTCGCAAGGATCCGTTGTGCTGTGTTTCAGTGTCTAATGTGTGAATACTCCCAGAGGGCTTTGGATGGCGCCTCGATCATCAGGCATCGGCGAAAATGGCGTTCAGGGGAAAATTAGGTCATGTGTTTGCTCAGTTCTATATGCATTTTTTTTTCTTCAATGGAAAGGCGTAAATACGGCTGATACCATTCATGAAAACACCATCGCTTCCACTTGCCTGGAAAACATGGTACTGTGATGATGCTCCCCCCGATGATATGACCTAGACGTCGACCCCTGCACACATGGACAGACCTCATGTTCGTGTCTCTGTCCTCTACAAACGAGTGATTAGATAACGCCGTACTCAATTTTCGCAGAACTGACCAAGGCAATTTTGTTGACCTATGCCTATCAATTTATCTTGGTATCATAACCACTAAACGCTGAGGCATGAGACCATCCTCTACCCTTGCAGACTCTAATGCCAACCGAGTCTCCAAAGTCTTCAGGAACCAACCGACTGACCTAGTCTTAGAAAATATCAGCACCCTCCGGCCTAGCCTCGCGAAACTGCCACCTACTCGGGTCGACATACTCGCTTGGATGCCCCATGTGTCCTTGGATGCCCAATCCTCCATGAGTCTCGATCGCGTTGGCACTGCTTGTGTGTTAGTCGACAGGAACCATTAGGCTTGATGGAAAGTGGTATCACTCACCTGCCCGTCTGCTCTGCCCCATGCTGCACTGCTGCTCCACCGATGTGCCACTGAGGCACCTGCTGTGTGAAGTGGACTGTATCTTGTCCCTGTTGCTGTTGCTGGTGCTGGTATTGCTGAAGCGCAGGCGGAGCACCGAAACCATTCGCAGGCCCGAGGCCCATGCCAACACCAACCCCTGCGCCATTCCGCTCCTGGCCTCCGCCCTGCTGCTGCTGTCGCCGGTCCAGCTCGGGTGACTGACCCGCCGGGCCACCGACCTCGGGGCTCGGGGACGCGGTCGAGCCACGCCCCTGATGGTTGCGACAGTTGGGGTCGGCGATGACAATGACCATCTTCTCGGTGGGTTCCCAGTCCATGGGCTCGACGTCGTGGCCGCGCGCGTCGCGGAACCCGACCTCGCGCAGCCACGCCGCCCACCCGCCCGACAGCTTGAGGAAGCACGTCTCGATCGCCCGCTTGAGCTCCCGGTTCGCGCGCCGCGTGCGCAGGCACTCGTGGCACGGCGGCGGGCCCGTATGCGCGCGCGGCTGCGCTGCCGCCAGGAGCTCCGTGAAAGGCATGTTGTTACTGTGCTGTGTTCGTTGGCTGTGGTTACGGCCGTTGCTGTCGGACCACGAGAAGGCGAAGGGGGAGGGCGGCTCGCCTCGGCCATCGTCGTCGTAGTCTGTCCCAGCCTCACTGAACCCGCCGCCAAAGGCGCCATCTTCAGCGTCCTTCTGTCCAGCTCCATTGTGAAGGTGATTTGTGGGCCGGTTGTTGTTGTTGTGTTTGATGTTATGGGAGCCCCCGCGCCCGCGGCCTCGGTCTCGATGCCCCCTTCTGCCAGGTCGACGGACACGATCTTCCATGTCATAAGTCCCGTGCTGGTTGTAGGTCCTTTGGTGATTCCTGCCGCTGTTGTTGCTGTGCTGGTGGTTGTTAACTTCACCTCTCCCTGCACCATTACCCCGGCCACTTTTCCTCTTCGACTTTCGCATATCGATAATGGTTCTCCCGGTGCTCTGGCCGGGTAATCAAGCCTTAGTCTGCAGTAGAAGTTGATTTGCCTGCGTAGGAAAAGATGCTTCACCGTGGTCTGATCTCCCTCACTGACCTGAGCATATGAAGTATCTCCTAAAGTACTATGACTGCATGCGAAGAAAGGCAAGCTAAGGAAGTGCAGTTAGGCATGGTTCACACAGATTATATTGGGCTAATTAGGAAGATGTACTATTCCATAGACCTAGTTGTGTCGTCTTTGAGGGCCTTGTACTTTCTGTTCGTTGTGTATCTTCGGTAGCCTGGTGTCTTTTGAGACCCGGATTGTGATGGTTACAAGGAGAGACCGAAAACAATAAGGTATTTCAATCATCAAAAACACTTAACCGCTCTGGTGGAAAGATATGGAGCTGCAAATTACCCTATTACATAACCCATCTGAGCCTAAGACAATCTAGAGGCTTTCTGCTGTTTCTCATGGAACCAAGGACAAGGAGAAAACTACTCATACTCAAGACATGTTTCATACTCGGGTAACCTTTCGTCTTGAAGTCGATCAAGAGCAAGTGGATTGAGTAATTCTTTACAGTTCTCTAGTATCGATAGTAACCCCCCTTCATTGACTGCATAAGATTTTCAGGTTAGGCTTTCACAGGAATTCACGATAGTGCCTAAGGTCTTTCTCTTAAAAACTTCCAATGATGCTCGCAGAAGCTTAGTTACATAATGACTCTTAAAGGAGCGAACGATCGATTAGCACGTCATCGTGACCAAAGATATTGCATACCCTAATTTACTAGCCCCAACACCTGTAATGATTCACTTCGAACAGGGAATATAGCATGACCAACAATCAAATGACTGTCACTGCAGTGTGTGAACCCTGAGGTACCTCCATGCCCTTCTGGTATACATATACATGATCAGGTCCCTCTGATAGACTGCTGTTTTGGATATAAACAAAGCATGACTGATGCCGCAAAGTTTGCGAGAGTGGCCGGATGGTCGTCCATGAACACAGCAAAAGTTCAAAAGCAATGATATAGGATTATATAGCTGCTCAGAAAGAAATATGTCTTTGTTTCAAATACATGGAGTCCCCAATTTGGACTCTGAAGCCATGTAACAACTTCCTGTAAGACATTGAAGTGTTAAAAGAGATTAAAGCTAAATAATTTGGCAGATGCTGGTTCCGTGCTGGGTTATAGTATCGGTAATCTGAGGCCATCGAGCTTACAATCTCGACAACTGTAAATTGGTATCATATTTAGACCCATAATTGCCCCGGCAAAGGCCGGACATAGTGCGCTGGTCCAGTTAACTGACTTGAGAGTTTGGTTTGGGCCTAAACCATCGTGATAGGCAATTTACTTCCTTGAGCTGTCAGAGGACGTGAGGTTAATAGGTTAAGAGCCCACACATCTTGATTTGACCGTCCCAAACAAGGACATCATGAAAAATTGGGAAAACCTCGAACGTTCCTTCTTCCATGCGACGCCAAGCTGATTCGCTGGCTTTCTGCTTTCTGCGAAGCATCGGTTGGGCCCATCCGTATGTCCAAGCCTTGACCACTGCAATGCCAATACGAAGCGATGTGACCGTGAGACTGCATCTGGTAAGTCGACAGCAGTTCACAAGGTCGGCCACAGCTGCGAGCTGTTTCACCAGTGACAAGGCGTAGCCAACTTGCATATCTTCGTCACAGCAGGATTCAGGGACCATAGACCAGAGGTCCAGCCAATACGCCACGTTGAAAGGCCTACAGCAATGACGGCAGGCACGGACATGCTATTACGCCATGTCAGAAAGCGAAGGTAACACTGCGCCCTCCGATTCCTGGAAGAGACTATCCGCCCATGTGTGTTTGCTCTTTGGGCTGTCTTCTGCTATCTGGCGAAATGGTTTTCGGGCAAATAAAAGCAGCTTCGTGTGACAGACATACTCAGCATCCCAGTAAATAAAATCTATTCTCACAAACCCGTCCAATTTGGATGAACACGAGCGATTGCTTTGTTTCTTTAAACGGAAGAATCTCCCAAGACCCTAGACTGTGGTTCCGCGCGGAACGGTGCTGAAGGCTGTAGCATGCCGATATATGCAGGACACAGGCACACTGCCTCTGCATGGAAGACAATACCTAGGTAGCTGTCATACCCATCACTCAGCTTACGAGTCGCATTGCGCTATACTGCAAAACGACGCCGCAGCGGGAGCCGGTGACCTGGGAACCCGGCTGCTACCGGCATTGCAACGCAGGGGTCAACAGCACCCCTCGGGTGCCGAAACGGGAACCTTTCGGTGCACAGACACACACCAAACATGAGGCGGTAAATACAGGTGTGATGGAAGATAAGATGCGAGTACCAGTGCTTTCACCATGTCATGAGCATTGCCCTCGGCTGGCGTTAACGGCTTGGTAATTCCTTGTGGATTGCTCTAGACCGCTTGACTAGGGAGAGTTATGCTAGCTTATTTTGGGCTCTGTAGCCCGGGTGCTAGTACGTCTGTCACTCTAACATGTAGTTAGGAGGCTTTCATCGAAGGCTTCCAATGTAGTCATGTTTGCCTATCTACATAGTAGGTGTGCCAGCGTTATCTGAAGGACAAGCCACCAGCGAGCGTAGTTCTTATGAGCTGCCAGTGAACTGGCGCTAGCCGTGAACATAATATTGAGGGACAGCCAGGCAATGTCTATGCATAAAGTGGCGACAATGTAGTGAGCAGAAACATGAACCGAACACCAGATATGAACGGTAGGTCTTGAAATGGTCGGTGCTCTTTGCAGATCAAATCTCTGAACAGAGAGTATATGAACACCATTGCAGATAAGAGGAAGCTTGTTGGCACTCAGATGCTGCTAACTAACTACAAGAGTAATGAATCTGGAAATCAAGCTTTCTTCCCAACGCTAGCAGAATAGGTACCGTAATCTGCTGGTTAGGCTGCCAGTAGCTAGCACCTAGCCTAACAGCCCAAAGACGAAGTTATACAATAATTGCCTGTACCTCTGTACTTCAGAGTGTATCTGCGATGCTAAGCTGGATGACTCGTTCATGATGGCACTGACTTCTATTGCAATGCAGAAAGCAAATACTTATGATATCTCGAAGGGACTGGCTCAAGAGCCACGTCAAGTGACCAGAGCGATTGCCTCCTTTGGACAATAGGCTTCAATCCCACCGTGCCAGCGTGTAACCGGAGATTACAGGTTCTGTGATCGGCCTCGATCTCACTCGTTCCCAAATCTGCCGACCCATCATCCCATAACTGATCTGGCCACCGGCAAGTGGGGGATTGACTGGAACCGTTTAAGTTACCACAGTTCGCATAGGGCAATGGATTAATGTTTATTAGTCTTATCTTGTAGCGTCGAAAGCTAAAGGACCATGTGGCAAGTAACTCCAGCGTCACCGAAGTACGTATTTCCTTCTAGGCTCTAGCACGATTTCTCAACGGTGTCATTGAGGCAAAAGTACTAATGAAATCAATGTTCAACGCTAGAATCTACCTGCCTTAACACATTATCAGGCAGCCGAGCTTTTGGTCCACTACTAGCGATGTCGTGCAGCTTGCCGGAAGCAGAAGAACACTACCATCTATGGTGTCGCTTGCCTCTGCAATCGTCGCCCCAATCCCTTTGAACGGGTCGGTAAACTGAGTCCTATCCTCCGACTGTCATACGCTGTCCCACAACAATCACCCCGGATAACCCAAGAGCAATTTCCTAACCTGAAGCCTGCCGGTCGGTCACCCGCCTTTTCATCTGTGGTTGGTCTTGTTGCTCTGTGGGCTTCAGGTGGCGTTTCGGCGCGAGTTGCTGTGTACAGACCGTCTTCCCGTCGACGCTTGGATAAGTGTAACAAACCCTTTATTAGTTGTGACAGGGCCTTCTGACTTCTCCAAATCGCCAAGGGGAGGTGGATGGCGGACCCCTTGCTTTGGATCGTGAACAATACCCCTGTCCAGCTATTCTCACAGGTTCGTCCCACCCCCGCAACCTGCCCCATGTCTCTAGTCCCCAGATGTCTAAGCGGGAGGTACTTTACATGGGTCAGAGGTACAACGGGAGACAGTCAATTACTAGCATCCTTGAACAGCCATGCTGACGTCCCAAATCGTGACAGCGTTCAGCATACTAACTAGTCAGTGGCGCTGGGAAGTCTTCCCACCAGGCCGGCTTGGTGTACCCCTGGTCCTGCTCGCTTGGCCAGTTTCCCTCCATGCATTTTGCCATGAAGACGCTATCCATGGGTCAAATGTTCACCTCCTGCGAATCTTCCCCATTTCCTGCAGGCTTCCCTTCCCGTTGATTCCCAAAACGAACGTCCCTGATTTTGGACTGGGTCAGTCTGTCATTGATGCTGCATAACATCCCTGCAACGCAACTGCATATGAAGCTCAGTCGTCCCAGCATTGGGCAGCCCTTGTTCTCCGTACCAATGCAAGAACTTGTGCTGTCTTCTTCCATGCTGTGACGCTTGCGTGCGACTTGCTTGTCTTCCTACAAAAACGACCTTCCCTGCCATCAGCATTCCGGACGGTGGTGAATTAATACAAGGTTGCGTTGTCCCAACAAGCAACTCTTGCCCAGAATCCTTCGCCCATTCAAGACTGGAGATCTTCGGCCTAGACTCAAGGTCTTCCTAGTCTGTTGTCTTATTTTGACATTACGGTTCTTCAGTACTAATCTTGGATCTCGGGAAGCGGGCGGTGGCTTATCCAAGCCTATACCATCACAGCCTGAACTACTACCGCCTGTTGCTGAACGGAGGCGTCTTGTTTCACTTTCCTCGCTGAGTCAACGAGGGCTGAGTATCGGCTTGTCATCCGCAGATGAGTCCTCACGTCCAAACTTCCAGCTAGCAGCCAGAGATATCCCTGGACATACTGCCGCATCTCTCTCGCAAGGCTTGCACATCCTCTGTCGACTCTTCTCAGCGAACACCGAATCCATAAGATGGCTTCACCGCAAGCTACGGAGCCGTTGACGCTGAATCAACAGTCTACCATCAATATCATAGAACGCACAGGATCAGTCTTCTCGTTATTAGGATGTATATTCATCATTGTTTCTTTCTCGACTTCGAAAGCTTTCCATAAGCCTATCAATCGTCTGGTCTTCTACGCATCGTTCGGGAACATGATGACCAACGTCGCCACGCTGATAGCAAGGGATTTTGTGTACAGCACCGACTCGATTGGGTGCCAGTTGCAAGGCTTCTTGGTTCAGATGTAAGCGAACACAGTCGCTCTAGGTGATCTGACTAATTGGTATCAGGTTCATGCCAGCGGATGCGTTATGGACTCTGGCGATGGCCGTGAATGTCTACTTGACGTTCTACCATAAATACGATTCGGAGAGGCTACGCAAGATGGAAGTTTGGTACTTTTTGCTTTGCTATGGGATACCATTCATCCCAGCACTTACATTTATATTTGTCTCAGCTCCTGGAAGGGGGCGTATGTATGCGGATGCCGCCCTGTGGTGCTGGATTGCGGGGAAATGGGATGTATTCCGTATTGCCACTTTCTACGGCCCCGTATGGTGAGTTGTGCGAACCAGTCCGAGTATTGAAAAGGCTGCTGACACAATAGCTAGGCTTGTGATTCTGGCCACCTTCTTCATTTACCTACGAGCAGGGCGGGACATCTACAACAAGCGCAGGCAACTGCGTTACTTCTCCAGCAGTCATGATCCTGAACCTCTT
The DNA here is from genome assembly GCF_022829205.1 of Neoarthrinium moseri. Taxonomy (NCBI): domain Eukaryota; kingdom Fungi; phylum Ascomycota; class Sordariomycetes; order Amphisphaeriales; family Apiosporaceae; genus Neoarthrinium; species Neoarthrinium moseri. The sequence continues at coordinate 226,530 of NW_026055151.1, read as the reverse complement.
ACGATGGATGACCCGTTCTCATCCAAGACGACCGAGGTCATGGTCACCACTGAGGAGGCAAGTAATGGACAGGAAGGTATCGACCTTGTAACACTCGATCGAGACAACACCGAGGCTGGTCCTTCACAGCCGTCGCAAGGCGGCGCATACTCCGTAACGATATCGTCGAGTGTGCGTCGTGACCCAGGTTCACATGCCGAATTCAGCCTTCCCGTTCAAAGCAATGTACAGATACAAGAGCCTTCTACAGCACGACCTGGCCGCCAAAAGCGCAGGGCCAACTTCGAAGCCAACAACGCAGCGTGGTCTTATGCGCGGTGCGCTATTCTCTTTTTCACAGCCATTCTGATCACCTGGATTCCGTCTTCAGCCAACCGAGTGTATAGTGTGGTACACACTGGTCAGGCGTCTCTGGTGTTGGAACTCATGAGCGCCATCGTCTTGCCTCTGCAGGGTTTCTGGAACGCCGTGATCTACATCACAACCTCGTGGTCCGCATGCAAGTACTTCTTTTCGGAGCTAGGGCATCACACGCGGCGCCCCAGCAGCACGCAGCTCACTGGCGACTACAACGACAGGAGAAATACAGCCTTCAAGATCCCCAGCCTTAAGGGGAGAACAAATTACGAGACGGAGAGCATGACGGAACTAGCGACTCCTACGAGGCCGAACTCGAATGATGAGCCAAAAGGAAGCATGTAGATCTACGCGCCGTGGCTGTGTGTCTTAGATAGAAGGGCTTGGAAACTTTAATTACATTCTAACTTCAATGTTTGGGATGCATTCGTACAATATAACCAACTTTAATCATTCAGCTGTCATTCCCATTTTCAAATGCTAAGTGTGAATAGCCGGGAAGCGCTGGAGGTTGGTCATGTTTCGGGAAATAGTGTATTAAAGAGGAAATCATAGTCATCCAGATAGATGCGCATAGGTGCCCAGATGTTTAGGTGTCTAGGAACTGCGGCCCCCAATATGACAAGCCAGCCCGGCCATAGTTTTTTATTTTCAGCAAGACAAGTAAGCGAGACAACCGAATACCATCTACTCGGGTTTGCCAAGAGTCGCGTAGAGAGGTGAAAGAGGACACGCCACCTCGAGAAACGAGATTGATGATGTTACGCCAACGGGTCGCGAAAAGGCTCCAAGCCATAACCAACTCTTGGTGCTCGCCAACATTCACGGAAGGATTACCAAGATGCCGAGGACTGAACAAACGTCGTTCTGGCCTCGGGACTGCCTCAGTCCATTTTGGATATCCGGAAGCTACCAGCGATCCCCACACCCACGTTTATGACGAAACCCCGAGACTCTATATCAGATTGGGCCTTGGCGACTTGGTCGCGTCTTGCATTTGGCCCGCCACCTACAGTAGCAAAGGTGCATGAAGGGGCGGCACCAGATGACGCCCAGTGCAGATGCCTCCCCCCGTACGCCTTGCCCCCGCATTCAGATCTGGTCGTCTTTAATATATCGCACATTGGCGTGCGGCACTGGTTGTCCTATGGCATTGGGGGGGAGCCTTTCGCGTTTGGGTGTGCAAGATCCACTACCTGTGAGGAACCTCGATCTCGCTTGTGCATCGCTTGCTGTGTAGGCAAATGCGGTGGCCGAAAACGTGCCCTCCACCTCGTGTGCCGCCCCAGATGGCCTTTTTTGGCCTGGCATCTCAGGTTGAAGGCCGTCGAGTATAGTAAAGACTTGTGGGCCTTGCATTAACCGATTGCATTAACCGGCGGATCGGCTATGGGACTTCCAGATAGGGTTCCCAAGGAGTTACTCTCGATCCTGCTTTTCCTCGTCGCATTCACTTATAGCAAAAGGTATGCAATTCGAGGACATTCTCACCGCGTGCGCTCAATTTGCAACGCGAATTCTCATACGCAAGTGCTACAAACGGCGTGCCGTTGTGATGGTGACAGCCGGCAAGCCGTTCCACCCTCAGCGAAATGTTATGTGGCGGAGGGTACCTGGGTTCAATGCACCGTACATGCAATATAGACCCAAGTACGTCAGTGCCTCATAGCAATCGACATCGAATGGACAACTTCTGGGATCACCACATTAGCATGCCAATACGTGGCGGAGGATTATGTCAACACAGTCGTGCGTCGTCAACAACATAGTGTAGTGTGAGTGTCAATACCCTGCATGCGCTGAAATTGTGAATGCCACGACTATTGATCTTCTTCCCATGGAAGCGATGAACGCGACGCCAGCCACTTGCTTGCAGGCCTGAGCGCAAACCATGGCTCATTGGGGCAGCTATCTCGGAATTGTCCGAGCATGGCATGAGACTTACACGCACGAGTTCCTATGATACAGCACACTTGCTAGCCATCCCCTGAGGCTCGTTACGACTAGGTAGGTAAGCTTGGCTGGAAACAGAAGCCAAGCTCGTGACCATGGGCTTCTTTCAGGGAGCCTCGCAACATTCGACGCATTTGCTACAGGCTTCAGAGGTCGAGATCGTTCGATTTTCCAGCCTTAAAACACTCCAAGCTTTGCCCAGCAATTGTAAGAATTTCCGTCGTCTGAGGCCCCTCTTCCCCGCCTTTCGAGCACACTTAGCCCCTTGGCTGTGGGCATGTGAAGCACCCCAGATTCCGCTCAGACATTTGGTCCCTACCGTGTGCCTGGGTTAAGGCCGACTTTCTGCATGCATCGACGCGCTCATGCGTTCAACAGTTCGCGTATTCAAGCGAGTAGAAGCACACTTGGTTCACGCACCCTAAATCGGAAGTCTAGTCATGGATGCGGCAATTCATTGTTTGTAAAACTATCGAAAGTCTAAATGCTGATTGCTAACGACCCTGACAGGTGAGGAATGCCGAGATACGTCAATTGTACAGCACGTTGCCATGGCCATCATTGCCTCGGTGGTATTGTAAATTGGCACTAGTTACCCTACTAGTTGGAGCAGCACACGTGGAGATCATAACTTGTCAGATTTGAATTCTGCAGAAGATTGGCGATCAATACCCGAGGAGCAGATTTGAGTTGTGATCTTAGAGTACTTGCGTTGATAAAGCAACCAAGACGAAACTCCTGAGTCATGTAGGCCCAAGCTGCTCATGGACGGTCACCAGAGCATGATGCCAACGACTCTTGAAGCGAAGGCTCAAATCTCAAGAAAGACTACGGCCGAAGGATCCTTCTTTATGGCCAACCAAGGCATCTCGTCTTGACACACAGACGCTGGGCAACCAGATTCCCGGAATCTGGATGGTGTACGACCCCTTACCCCAGGTCGCAAGGACATGCTGGTGGCTTGACGAGACACTTCGCAAAGGCGGCTTTTCCGTAAACAGGCCCTGGCATTTCAACGGGTGGAAGCGCCACCTAGCTAGATCCAGCTAGGCCTCGGAGACGGTTCTGGAAATGGTAACGAGAATGGACATTCGGCTCTCGGGTCACCCCTCTCCTTCATCAGTGTTGGTGTTGCTGCGAAAGCAAACCCTATTCCACGGTTCTTAGCCAAGTGGTAATTTCCGCCGCCGTGGGCAACTCATATAGTCAGGCCATGCTTCATTTTTACACTAGATGACGCTGCCGTCTACCGTGGAGAAGGCTATGTCCAGAAACTCAAATGTACAAGAAAACAACATAGCCCAGTGAGCTGAGAACGTCTCGGCGGCGATGACAGCCACGGCGAGGCTGAGCCACCTACCAAAGATGACTTGCGATCTCATGAAACTACAGGTGAAGCCACGGCGTTGTTAGTCGACATATCCAGGTCGAAGTTACCTTGACCGAAAAAATATCTATAAGGTGATGTTGAAACCCTGGACGGCAAGCCTCTTCCGACAAAGTCAACGACCTTGCCGAGGGCATGTTCAGTCCAAGCGGCTCCAGTCACGACGGCCGCGATTTTGAGCGACTGTCAGTGCCCGTTAGAGAACGCGAGTTCCCTCCTGACGGGGACCGGGATATCGAGAAGCCACTCAGCAGCCCCATCTCATGTCATTTGGCGAGGCTAGAGGGTCGGGATGCACGTCGTCAAGCCCAAGACACTTTTTGTACCTTTCGGTGGTCTCAGGTACCTTCGATTCTACTGGTGACCTTGTCTCCACGCGGTGGTCGTACACCCTTGTCTACCCCAATTGACAGGGGGTTATATGCAGAGATTTAGGGGAAACTTCCCGACCAACCGCGTCGACTTTTCTCCTCACTGCATCGACCGCACAGACTGGCAAGACTGAACTTGGGTAAGATGGGCTTACCAGCAAAAATGCTTGACATAAACCCGCACGTCGCATGTATCACCGTCCGAAGTGGTTGCATTTGAAAAATGCTTGGTGACAAGCTAATAGACTTGGAACCGCCAGCTCGGTCACTGTAAGTGATGCTCTTGCGTTAACTAACTACCGATAGGTAAGAATATCAACTCTCAACGTTCGGCCCGAGCTCATTCGCTTCGGTGCACCTCGGAAACCAGTCAGGGGTTCATCCATATTCTCATGTCCCATTGGGTCCCAAGACCACAAAGCGCAGCAGATCGGATATTAAGCACTGACGTTCAGAAGTACAGCACCGCAGCCTCAACAAACCAGGGGGAGGCGATCGCTTATGCGCGCAACGCAGCTCCGTCACCCTGGGCGGTTTCGGAAGCTCCTGCTTCTCGGTTGTGAACAGAGACCAAAGACGCCGCCGCATTGGCTGGTGATGTCTTCACCTCGCAGGCCCGATCCGTCTACTCCTCCCTGCCCAGGAGGTCCGGCGTGATATGGCTTGCATGTGGCCAACCGGCCGCCGTCCGTCTCAGCAACGCCCTGACAGGCAGCTGTCGCCCTCGGTATGGTGCACTCCCTGATGCCACGGTGATAGTCCAACGTCCGCCACTACTGTAGTGCATTGCGGGGTTGCACACACCGGTGAAGCCTGCCAGGGACCCCGTTTCCTGGGCCGTGGCGTCGGTGCCGCTGCGCGTAGGAAATCTCGACCCGATGGATATGACATGATATGAGCGGTGACCCGCAAAGATGCCGGTAATAAGGTCGTGCGTTATGTTTCTTGGCCAAAGTATTGCAGGTTTTGGTTCCTCACGGCTCGTCTGCAGATCAACCATGCTCCTCAACCTGCCTGCCTGCCTGCCAGATTATGACAGCAACCGAGCGTCTTTTCATATTGCCTGTCATTTCGGGCTATCGTGCAACAGGGCTCCAGGAAGCATGCCGGCACCCCCATGCCCTGCTGTGTACTGACATCGACAAGGTTCAGTCCGGGGTAGAGCAGGCGTTCGTGAACCCTTATTATAGTTGTTATTACTTGTCATAGCAAGGAATACGTTTCGATGCCACGCCATGGTCCGTCAACGCCGAGTTTTCTTGGGGGCAATCGACATCGGAGTCGGCTGACGAAGGCGATTGACCTTCCCAGCTTAGATTACGCGAGACCCGGGCCTGGGAACTGGGACAGGGGAAGGCTGTCGGCCTTGTGGTTTGCCATCAGGGGCCGTGGCTCACGTTCACTGCGATGCAACGTTCTAGACCCTGTCTGCAATACAGCACACTTGAGCCTCTAAGAGCCTCAGGAGACTACCTGCCAAATGCCCCCTGGGTACACGCTCTTGTCGTAGCACTGTTGTGGTTTGTTACATTTACGCAGTGTCAGTGAATATGCAAACAAATGCTGTCCTACATTGTAACTTCAAACGAGTATAACACCAACTCGAAGCTCTGCTTCTTACCGATGGGCTACCTCTTTGTTCGTCAATCGAGGGTGTCTCCGGCTTTTTCGCGGCCTGCTTGTAAGACAAAAACATATTTTCTGGTCACGGCATGGTGGAAGATTGACGGAAAGGTCAGTAGAGGAGTCGGTGTAGAGAGTTCAGGGTAGATTGAGCCAGAGAACTATTGCTATGCGGCTTATGCAGCTGAGTACAAGTTGAAGGCAATGTTGCTGATGCTAGATCCTCGTCTCAGTCTTTCTGTAATTGCCCGTTTATAGACAGACATTTTGTAGGCAGGTATCAGCTGCTCTCTTTCACTGCCACGACATGGGAGTATTTCCAATACGTGCCCAGCTCAATGCATTCGTCCACGATGTCCTGCTCTTCCCACCACCAGGTCTTGGCATGCACGAAACTTCCCCAGACCTCTTGCCATAGCATTCTCATGACGAGGCATCGCAGTTCAACCTCGATACTGCTCTGGTCTTTTACCCCCTGTATCTTGGTAAGACCTTCAGGGACCGCAGGAACAGACCTCGTCGAGATTGTGCTGCCCTTCCCCCGTAAACGTCTCACTGCCAACCAAGCGGGAAGGGTACGACTAGGAACAGTCGTACGGCACATCCTCTCAAGATTTATAGTGAGTTTGTCTATCATCCACTGACGTAATTTTGGTCCCATTGATGTGCTTTCCGGCTCAGGGTCAATGATAGTCAGATAAAGCGCTCCCCCTGGCGTCAAGCAACGATTCACTTGACGCAGAAACCGAGGAATCTCAGTAGATGCAAACAATGTCGGCATTGATAGACAGGTCACAGCTGAGAACAGCTGAGGGGGCAGCGGGTGTGACGCAGCGGACGCCGATATAGTGGGAACGAGTATCGGCTGAACGTTGGGGAAAAGATCGGGAGAAATGGGACTCGGTGAAAGATGAGATATCTTGATGTTTGGGTGGAGAGCAGCAAGGAAGGTCGCAGATGCTATAAATGCAGTATTAGTGACCGCTTGTCTCTCAAAATTATGGATAAGGCCGATGAAGCTAGGAGGCAGTTGCTGACCTTGCGTTTCATATACTGCCAATAGTCTGACTGTCCGTGGCGAGCTCGGTGCAGTGACATGAAAACTCTCGTGCCTGAAATCGGCATAGCCTTCGTGCTGGTGAAGAGCCGAGAACAACCATCGCTTCTTCGTCATCTCGATCTCCTTGTATACTCTGGCGTCCGAGGCATCTCCCATCTCGGATCTCATGTTCGCTAGCATGAGTTCCGGGCTTGCGGCAGCCATCATGCGCACCTCTCTTTGCAGTGTCGTTAGTCCTGGAGACATGTAATGGCCCTGTTCGCCGCGGATTCTCAGGCCTTTGGTCTTCTCATCTAGCGCTGGTGTTGAAATTTCCGGTGACGAAGAGCAATTCCACTCGTGAGGCGGTTTCCAAGTGTCAGGGTTACCAGGCTTCAACATCTCTGTACCGTACAGTTGGTTACTGCTGCGAATTCCTGACAGGAATTGCATATTGTTGCCTTGATGTTCAACAGGGGGAGGAGTTTGCAGCCTAGTGAGAAGGAGTGCAGAGTCAGAGTCGTCAAATGGCAACGGCGCCCTACGTAAAGCGTTAGTGAGTTCCTATCTGTGTATTATTGTCTAAGGAATCCATGCCCTTCCTCTGGCAAATCAGGTAGCGGAGGCGTGGCTGCCTTGACCCCATCTGAAGATATGTGGACTTCAGAAATCAGATGGTTGACATCGGTGTCCGAATTGCGTGGGCCAACAACGACCTGGGTGGTCTTGAGGATGAACGAAGATGGGCCCAGAGTCTGCACCAGATGTTCTGATCTTGTCGCAATTGAGCTGCGAGGCGAGCTCCCCTCCAAAGTACTCGAAGTTGCAAGAGACGGCTGTGTCCATTTTGAGGTAACTGAGTCTGGCCATCGAGAAACGTCAGCCACTGCCCATATTCAGTATAACGCACATACGGGGCGTACCTCGTGATGAAAGGCTGGAGTTACCATCAATGGGTTCAGGCTGCTGAACCGGTAGGTCTTCCGCATTCATGGGCTTCACAGTGGCACCAGGACTTTCTTGATGAGATAGCAGTCTCTTTACACCATACGCTGATATGCCCCTTTCTTTCGTGGCATCTGTAGCTGGCTCGGATGAGGTAGAGGTCAGGTCCAGTCTCCCTAGAGTGGTGAATTTCTTCCTGCTTGAAAACAAACCAAAGCTCCTTTCGCTGGACGCGGATCCGTTTGTGGATACAGAGTGTCGCGCGTTTTCCTGCTTCTTCTGACTGCTCCTCTCTCGAGATTTCCCTTCGCGCTCTTCGCGCTCTTTTCTGGTAGCTCGCTCGCCGACGAGCTCTCTATTATGGTCTGTCCAGTAGACATCGAACATGGCCACAGCCTGGAGGTAGAGACACAATACCCAGAACTGTTGTATGCGAAAATACGAGAGGCACTAGTTGGCGCGAGTTTGTGGCCTCAGTGACATTAAAAGCGTCCGTCGGTACTCGTGAGGAGTTGTTTGGAGAATAAGGGTGGCTGAGCGTCCGAATGATTCTTCACGGCAAAGAGACTTGCCTCTTAAGAGTCGGAGCTGAGCGATCATGCTGTGATACGGTAAAACTGTCCCACGCGCGCACAATGAGAACAATGAGAAGAATATTTCCCAACAAATCAGCACAGAATCAGCGCTCTTTGAAGTGAGAAACGAGGATTTGGTGAAGACAATGTTGGTGAGATTCACGGATACGCGATTGTTCACCAACACAGACAATCCAATGACAAGACAAGACGTGGAGAGAAAGAGAGGGGCAGGTGAGCCGATAGCGATGCTGAGGCCCATAAAGAGACAAATATCGAATGGTGAAAGGCAGGTGATTCAAATTCAGCAGCTTGGTTCGGACCTGGTAGGGAAAGCTGCAGAGGAAAGTGCGCGCTCTGCGGCAGAGGCACGTTGTTGCCCAGCACCCTTCTTCAGGATCGCCTGACCAACTCAATCTCCAGCTTTGTAGAATCTTGATCGGGGCATTTCTACTGGACTTGCCCATCGACGATATTCTTCTGATGTCTAAAACGGCATGAAACCGACGGTGCCGTCAACGTTTTGGCAGCTCTGCGATAAGGGACCATCTCCTGTCAAACAATTCCATCCGAGTGTGAGACACATTGATCACAATGCCAACACACCATGTTCTATAGACCTTGGAAGCTTGCTGCCATAGTCCACACCTACCTGGTACGCTGGAATCTCTACGCTGGGTAACAGCTTGGCTCTCACACCTGAACAAGGGATACGGTCAAGTTTCACGCAAATGGCGTCCATTGGTTCAGTGCAAATCAACGCGAAATATTTGTGCGATGACGCTTTACTCAACGCTGAAACACAACCTCGGCTTCGGGTACGGGTTTCTTTCCGCAGCTCCATGATAACCTCATCCAATTCAAAGGTTCTTTTTCGACTTCGTAGCAATATCTGTGGCCGAGATTGACAGGAATACAGAACCAACTCCACGGTTGCCGAATCAAGTGGTGTCGGTTGGTGTTTGAGGCTACGGTCTGTTATGATTCGTGTTTGCTACAGGTTCTGCAGTTTGCCCTCATTCTCGGCCCTTAGGCCACGCGAGCGGATGTCCAGTAGGACATGTGGAAGACGTTGAATGAGCCTCCAACATTTGCCGATGAGATGGTGGAAACTAGATGATGGAAGCCAAGGGAGCGACTCATCAGCTAACGTAATGGTGCTGCCGTGAATCCCTCGTGTCATTCTCGGCAAGCATGGTGTCGTATCCATCTGGCGTTCATTCAGCCCTTCTTGAGCAACGTATTGAGCGCTTCTTGGTATTGGCTCCTAACGCCTCTCCCTTAGGGTATTAATTGAAATCAGCTGAAATCGTTCGTATGTAATTCGATGCAGTACCGGGGTACAATGTTGGTGCGTTTCACGACGAACCACCTTGCGATTGGCTCGCAATAGCGATTATAAGATGCCGCGCCTTTGCTCACGGCACTAAATATAGATTATGTCCTCTGCAAGACTTCCGGAGGCTAGAGATCAATCTTCTACCAAAATCGCATACACTCACCCGATTCAACCTAAGCTGTCATTTTGCCCGCTGCAACTAAAGCAGCTCTGGATCCGAGAACCCCCGGATGGGAACAACACCACTGACACATCCGCCCATACAACCATCTGAAGGAACAAGGTCAAATCAATACCAACGTGGCAGATAGATATAGTATCTGTGGTATTATCGTATTGATGAGAGCTCTCTCTGCTACCACAAGCGCAGTAGTGACAAATCGCCATAGCAACTGTTCTATATATTATGATCGGAGCTTCTTCCAAGCCCATGTACGATTCGGAGAAACACAATGGAAAGACAGCATGGGTTAGGACGCAGAACAGGAAATACTAGCCTGTTTGCTACAGACCATGAAAGTCGTGTAAGGCTTCATTGGGAGAGCAGTTCACATCGCATTTAGGTATGCCTCTCTTTGTGGCGCACGGCATACACGACCCGGGATACACAGAGATGGCTGACGGCGCCGCCCTCATCCAATGTGAGTACCTATCAAGGCAAAAGGCCGGCCAAGTAACACAACGAGTGCCGTAGTCTTCGAGGTGCGCTACCTGTCTCATGCAGTTACCCTCAAATTTCCGCCTATCAAGGGTGCCCTGGGGTCATACATGGGCGTATCACAACGGGGGAGACGGTTGACGCATCCATAGTATGAATGAATGATCCCTGGCGGCCAGTACAGCCTCAGATAGAGGAATTCCAGTGAAAATGGAGGGTGGTGAGCCGTCACAGAAGTACTGGATTAAGAGATATGACTACTGTTGGTAAACACTGCTCTTAAGTGGGTTCGAAGTCTGCATTTGTAGGAAAACATGGTACTTCATTATCACCAGTAGAAGCCACCGGTAGTTGATATGATATATTCTACGTGCCTGCAGGTAATGCGCCGAGTCTCAGAGGTTGTGGAAGGCCGTTGCTCAACACGGTCTACTCAGACCCCTTGGAGGCCACTGGAACTGTCCCTGATATGCGGAATAGTACCACGATCAGCGACAAGAAGTCAAAGGGATCCGGACAACAAGTCATCGACCGGGAAAGTCAATACGCCGCACTCTAACATAACACGTTGTAAAACTTAAAATCCTACCCAATCAGTTATGCTCCAAGTCGCGAACTACGTTGCTTGAAGGAATACTGTCATGCTCATGAGACTTCTGCGCATTAGTCCTTGCAGTTATGTGGTTGCATTGGCTATGCGCCCGACGGTAGATTCAATAGAGCATCATTTTATTCTAAGTATAAGGCAGTTGCCCAGAGGCAAAGCCTGACTTTAGAGTGAAAAATACGTGTTTTGCTGATGCTAGGTTACAACGAAATATGCAACGCCGCCCTCGAAAGGAACAAACAATCGAGCCATCTTGCGTGTAAGGCGACTGGTCGTTGGAAGCTAGAAACGGTCATACAGTAGAGCCGCACGTATGCATCCATCTACAAATCGTCGGAGCTGTGCTACTTCCGAGCAGACTGTGAGTAAGCAAGGATTTTCCAATGGCAGGGCACGTCTGGCCGCAAGGGACATCATCAGACCATCGTTGTCGTTCAGCGAGGATAGATGGCCCTACCTACCCAGAGCCGATTTTCGTGGTCAGGACAACCGCGCCTTCCTACACTTCACGAGGTGGCACCCGTTCTAATCTTCACCTCGGCTTTTCCCCCTCCCTCACGTTTGCCAAACACGTTGGAAATATTCACGCGCAGCTCCCTGATTTATTCAACCGCAGGATCGTGGTCAAATTGTTCCACAAGCAATTTTAATCTTGTGGTCCCCGAGGCTTCGAGGTCGATGTCGCATCGGAGCACGTCGTCGCTAGCAACACCCCATCCTTAATGGGCATTTCAGTATTCTCTTTTTCCCTTCTCGGAACCTAAGCCTGCCTTGTCACCTCCAGCGACCGGCCAGAACATTCACGTCAAATCAACGGGCTGTTCTATCGCAACAAGCTGACAGCGCCATGAACACGGGGTCTTGAACCAATATTGACCTGTAACGATAGCCTCGACCTTCATCTTCACCTACGCGTTGTCAACCTGATTTCATTCGCGACGCGGCGCGACGTTGCAAACAAAGAGACCATCATGGGTTTGCGCGCCAGATTGCAGTTTTGCATCAACAAATTCATTGGCTTCGGAGAACGCGTCAATGAGTCTACCTTTGGCCGAGTCTTTCGCCTTGATGGATCTGGACATGTACGTCCACTTTTCACTCCCCCCATTGAGCTGTTTCACACCACATCACATGCTCTTGAAATGTTATGAAGGGAGCTGTAAACCACATCATGCCTTTTCTCAAGAGAATTTACCCTCGTGCTTCCACCGTTAATAATTCAACCTGACGCGAAGAACCTCTATAATGACCTGAGAGTCAATGAAGCGGAGGCGAAAAGATCAGTGTGCTAACAAGGAAAACAGCCAAAACAAATCGCGGAGGCGTCCTTCTGGAGAGAAATTCGTGCCGGATTGACAACCTTTGCCACTATGGCGTACATTATCGCTGTCAACGTAAGCCTGCCTTCCCAACCGTTGGCTCTGCGAAGCGGACAGAGCTTACATACAATACAATCTACAGTCCCAAGTGCTCTCAGAGTCTGGAGGAATTTGTCCATGTGAAGGTTCTTCGGACTTTTGCAAGAACGATGACGCATATTCGCAGTGCAAAACTAGTCAGTGGTCACCTTGATCCGGCCTTGTCCTCCAAAACTGATTTGTCGTCTGCAGTCCTGAAGCGCGATCTAGTCACAGCCACCTCAGCCATCGCGGGCCTTTCGAGTATCCTCTTCGGTTTCCTCACCAATCTACCTGTCGCCTTAGGGTAAGAAAAATCTATCATCACCTTCTCTGGTTGTTTTCGAGCTGACTGGCTTCAAGCCCTGGTATGGGCCTGAACGCATACTTTACGTATCAGGTTGTTGGCTGGCACGGCTCGGGCCTTGTCCCTTACCGCATTGCTCTTACAGCTGTCTTCGTCGAAGGATTCATCTTCATGTTCCTAGCCTTGACAGGTCTCAGACAGTGGCTGGTCAAGATGATACCTGCTACAATCAAGACAGCCTCTGGTGTAGGCATAGGATTGTTCCTCACTGAGATCGGCTTATCCTACTCGGCCGGCATTGGTGCAATCACTGGTGGCAGATCCACACCGCTTGCCATTGGAGGCTGCCCCGTTGCCTCACTTGACGCAAATGGAGAATGTGTTGGTGGCATTATGACGAACTCGGCTGTAAGTTCCAGCCAAATACCTGATCTAATGTCCGAAGTGGGAGAAGACCTGATCTTGAGTTTTAGTTGTGGATCGGCGTTTGTCTGGGGGGCATCTTGATTGCGTTCCTGATGGCTTTCAACATCAAAAGCGCAATCATGATTGGAATCACGCTTGTCTCTATCATGTCGTGGCCGTAAGTTCGACTGCACTGGAGAATTTTGTCAGTACGAAGCTTACAGCCTGCGTAGCCGTCACACGAACTACACTTACTTCCCGGATACCGAGGACGGACAAGCTCGATTTGACTTTTTCAAGCAGGTCGTTGCCTTCCACCCTATCCAACAGACTCTGGGTGCCCAACAGTGGAATCTCAGTGGCACCAGCGGCTCCCAGTTTGCCCTGGCTCTTGTCACGTTCCTCTACGTCGACATCATCGACTGTACTGCAACTTTGTACTCGATGGCGAAGTTCTGCAATGTGGTCGGCGAAGACGGCAACTTCCCACGCTCGACGGTTGCATACTGCACTGATGCGGCTTGTATCTCGATCGGATCCCTCTTCGGTTGCTCTCCAGTGACCGCTTTTATTGAGAGCGGTGCTGGAATTGCAGAAGGTGGCCGGACGGGACTGACTGCAATTACGACGGGAGTCTGCTTCCTGATCTCACTGTTCTTTGCTCCCATCTTCGCTTCTATCCCTCCTTGGGCAACCGGATCTACGCTCATTCTGGTAAGCCCTAGGATGGAGTCCTCGACGCCGTGCGGGCCAGCAATTACTGACGCGTACCTGTAGGTTGGATGTCTTATGATCCGCCAAGTCTGCGGCGTCAACTGGGCGTACATTGGAGATGCAGTCCCCTCCTTCGTAACCTTGATGTTTATGCCGTTCAGTTACAGCGTCGCCTACGGTCTGATTGCGTAAGCTACAACCTCCGTCAGTTGTGGCTCCGCATTACTAACAGTAGACAGGGGTATGTTTATCTACATCACTCTCAACACGATGATCTGGGTGGTGGTATACCTGTCAGGCGGCAGGATTGTCCCAGCCAATTATGAGCAGAAGGAGGTGTACAACTGGGGGATGGGCAAGAAGGACATGCCCACATGGATGCGCAAGCTAGGGAACGCAGTGTCAGGCAAGCGACAGTCGATTTCTGAGAGCAAAGAGGCTGTGGATCTCGTCGATACGGACAGCACAATTCGCAACAGCTCGCAACATGGCTCGGGGGAAGACAAGGACGCAATTATGCTCGCCTCCCATCCACAACACCGCCACCCAGAGTGTGTGCCAGAGTCGTGCTTTGAGTGCCGCCAGGCCGCGCCTTGAGGTGCCTCAAGCATGGGCCCGGCTCATGATCATCTGGTACCCTCCAGCTAACACAAGGGCGGTGTTGGAAAGGCGAATGGTAGTAATGAGGAATGAAACGATGGTATGCCTACTTGCAACTGCACCAGGAAGAGGCTGTGTTTAATGAGGGACGGCATATCGGCGAAATGTGTACGTCAGGTTGTTGTGGAAGGGACTATCTAACTTGGACCCGACGGACTTGCCGTGTATACCTGGCCTGAACCAGAAGAAAAAGTCGTTGACGCACGACGAGATGTAAGAAGAAGAGAAGATAGATTCGCCTTGGAGACATATGAGAGACCTGGATGTAGTGGCCAAGCTGCTCAAGGACGTGGGTCTTGGGAAAATGTCTACTTGACTTACATAGCTAGATGATGGGTAGCTTCGATGCAAGTCGTAATCTCCGATTGTTCATGATCTCCTCCCAACGAATTCACGGGTATTGAAACACACGCGCTGTTATAACAACATGCAATGCATCGAGGTGCTTGGCGTAGATCCCCGACCTGTCAGCTCACCTTGGGGTGGGTCGAGTTCCACCGGAACCCGAACTGGTTGAACCCCTGCAGGCTTCAGTGGTGTGGTCCCCCCGACTTGGGAGAGCTCGCGCGCTAACTCATTAGCGAACACGTTCCATCTGCGAATGCCCCCATGGCCAAGCCACATCGCCGACGACACGCAGCAACATCTTGACAGCCACGCTGCTTTGCGCTTTCGGCTGCCTCGCTCATTTGCCCCGGGCCGCTGTCCATATTCTCATGAAAGCCAAGCCGGCCCAGCCTCGTTTGCCGTAGAAGCAGCAATGGCCGACGCATTGGAGTACACGGCTCTGGAGACTCCTGAGCCGGCCACCGAGAAGGCCCCAGCCGCGTCCGGCTCCGAGACTACAAACAAATTCCAACATGCTATATCCGCATGGAGGAGTAGGTACACACCTGATGAGCCGCGCAGCTCCGCCGTTGCTGTGGCTGCTTGATCTGACCCGTTGCAGATGTGGACTTGACCTCCCTGGTCTCGACCCTGGACAACACGGCGTCGGACATCGTGGCCTACCAACGAGACTCGACAGTCCAGCGAAAGGACCTGGCCCAGAAGACGAAAGACTTCAGGAAGCTAGATGATGCGACCAAACTCACCGAGGTCAAGGGCCTGCTGAAAGGCAAGTATTTCCCGCCAACCCGGAAGCTAGCTTGTATTCCAGAGCGTCTGTCGGACAGATGCTAACCAGCCCCGTCCACAGCGTATCAAACGTTCATCGACCTTCTCACCAACCACTCTAAGGCGACCAACTCAGCATTCCTCAGCGTCTACGGCAAGCTATCCGATGTTCCCGACCCGTACCCCCTGCTGGAGGCCTCGGTCGACTCCATGCTGGTCTCCGAGGACACCTTGCCGAAGCTGACCGAAGAGAACCAGCACCTGCAGAAGAACATCACCAAACTCACCTCCCAATTGGAAGAGACCGAGTCAAAACTCCAATCGGAGAGCACGACGAGGAAGGAGCTGGAGGCCAACTTGGAGACCAGGGTCAAGGAGGTCGAATCATCATGGACCGCTGTCCTCGAAGAAAAGACGGATAACTGGGAGGCCAAAGAGAAGGCTTTGGAGGAGAAGGTCGAAAACCAGGAGAGGTTGATGACTGAGATCAAGGCCAGCTACGAGGTCAACCAGCGTCTGAAGGGAACCGGAGATGCCGACTCGGAACCCCATGGCGGCCACGTCACCAGTGCCGAGCTCGAGATGGTCAACGCCGATTTGGAGAGGACTAGCACGAGGCTGGCCGAGATCGAAGCCCGCAATGAGCAACTGCGATTGGAGCTGGCGCAATCGAAATCGCAGGTCTCGACCCAGGCCCCTTCACTGGATGATGACCCCGGATACATGCGCATGAGGTCAGAGAACTCGTCTCTGATCCGCAAGTTAGATACGGCAAGAGTGGAAAAGGAAGCATTCAAGCGCAACATTGACGCGAAACTCCGCGGGCTGGAACGCGAGGTTGGCCTACTGAAGGAGGAGCGCGACGGTTTGAAGACAAAGGTGCAGCAGTGGCACGATTACGACGATGTCAAACAAGAGCTAGAGGTGCTGAAGAGTATCGAGTTCGCGACGGGGGATGACGAGGACGACATAGTCAACGCTGCAGACTCGAATGGGTCTGCCGCCAAGGGCAAGGGGGATACCCTCGAACAACTACTACTAGCGCGGAACAAGAAGTTGAGCGATGAACTTACCATACTCCGGGTCTCGCATCAGGACCTGCAGAGCAGGTTGGAAAATCTACAAGAAGAGATGTCGAGGACGAATGCCGACCTCGAGCGGTCTCAGAATCTTAACGCCCAACTGGAGAATGACCTGGCCAACCTCCAGGCCGAGGGCCAAAACGCTTTCCCATCGGGAGCGTCGGTAGCGGGGACTTATACACGCTATGCGCCATCCATAGCGCCTGGTCGAAGGGGAGGAGGCAGGACCTCACCAACGTCCTCCATTATCTCTGGATTCAATCCCCGGGACGGTGGAGGTGAGCCCATGGGAGGCGGATCCGGCATGCTGCCCATGATTACAGCGCAGCGAGATCGCTTCAAGAAGAGAATCACGCAGCTCGAAAACGAGCTCTCAGACTCTCACCGTACAATATCCCAGCTGCGGCAAGAAACTGCAGCGTTGCAAAAGGATAACCTACAACTATATGAGAAGACACGGTACGTGTCCACGTACAACCGGGGCGGTCCTTCAGCGTCCACATCATCAGCCGCGTACGGGTCCAACCCCAACCCATCGACTGTTGCCATAGGCGGCACCGGGAACCCGGGCATCGCGCTCGACCGGTACAGAAAGGCGTACGAGTCCAACATCTCCCCCTTCGCAGCCTTTAGGGGGCGGGAGTCCGCCCGTGCCTACAAACGCATGAGCTTGCCGGAGCGTGTCGTCTACTCGGTGACGAGGATGGTGCTAGCGTCGCGGACGAGCAGGAACCTGTTCGCCGCGTACTGCGTTGCGCTGCACCTACTCGTCTTCTGCTCGCTGTATTGGCTGGGTACAACGGACGCCGAGCAGCATGCCAGCAACCTGAGCCAGGGTGTCGCTGGCGCTGCTGCGATGGCCGGTGCGGCGAAGGGCGGGTCAGGATCGAAGCATGGGGGTTGGAAGGAGGATTCTGATGTGTTCTAACACAGCAAGGAGCCAGACGGGGCGTTTACTGAGAGAATTTGGGTTAGTGAAGGGTGTATGAATACGTATAGTATAGTTACGCTGCAGATATCTGGGAAGGCTTGTGCTTCAATGGACACTATACCCCACATCAAGTTCAAGACTACCTGTCCACCTCGCGGTACTCGACATTCTGTTGTGCAAATTCGAAGATAAGATGACGGTGTGCTTGTCCCTGACAAATGAATTATTCAGAGTGTGATAGTAAGTGCTGCCCAGCCATTTAGGTTGCCCGCAGGTGCTTGGAGGGCGGCTGGATCTCCAATCTGGGAATGGATGGGTGTCTGGATGTGTGCTTCAGGTGAGGCCGATGCCTTTCTTGGCCGTGGTAAGGTCATGTGTCTGCGGCTTTGAGAAAAACCGTCCTGGTCACCTCTGCTACGAATACGAAGTGATCTTGTTAGACCAACGACGTGCATGCCTCGAGGATTGGTGTGGCTCGGACTCTTGACAAAGTGAGATATTTTGGCGTTCCGTCTGGCGTATACGCGATTCAACGATGATGGGTAAGATCTAAAAGAAAATGATCAGATTTGGAAGTATATCTCCAATCTCGGAGCCGATAGCAAATGGCCACTGCCCACCACGGAAGGTCTATTCATGGAAGCTCCCTCTCGATAGAGCCGCTGTTCCAAGAAGCACGAGTTTATTTCCCAGCTGCCAAGATACGGAATTAAGCATACTCTTGCCGTGGCTAGAGCCAGTCAACGTGGCCCAAGGTTTTGCATCCCTGCTCCCAATGAATCGCGGAGACGGGCATCGGTTGGCCCTCAGTTGCCCGAGGCGAGCCGCGAGAATACCTCTGCTTCCCATGATACAAGATCTGCATTTGGAAAGCAGGCAAACGGTGGACCAAGCAGCTTCTGACTTTTATTCACCCACCCCGACCGACCCTCCAAGACGCTCTACCGCCTACCTTTTCCAATGAACGCTGGATATTCTGGAGCCGCCAGGCCAAGGTTCTTCTATACTCGCCTGAGCGGTGGCCTATCAGATACGCCGACGCCGGACGGGTGGTCAGGGCCGCGGGAAGGATGCTCCCAACCTGAGACCTGGTGCGTTGGCACATGATGATGATATCGATTACATTTCTTACAAGTGGGGCGACGCACGATGTCTCAACGCAACACCTCATACTGCGCAGAGAAATACCTATCGAGCTTTGAAGTATGTCATGTCATTCTTGGTCGCAACGCCGTGGCCGTTTACGGTGCGCCGTATAGTAGCAATCGAAATATCGCCATTCTGAGCAACTAGCTCGCTCACTGTAACCAATACATCTGAACTTGTATATTCAAAGTCGGACGAGCGAGACGCCTGCGATGCGTCTCTGGGCAATATTGATATTGAAGAATGCGGTTCCACTCCAATGTAGCCATGCTCCAACCAGGATGTGTTGAAGAAAATCAAGGCCCAGGGAAGCGAGAGGTTGCGGGCGCATTTCCTATTGGCCGGCTGGTAAATGGGCAAATTGGCTGTCCCGGTCCAGATCTGTGGTTAATTTTGGCTCCCCCGCGGTTATTTCCTCAACGCTCAATCTATTTTGGGCTCTAAGCGCCATGGTCTGACTCCACCCGAGCGGGCAAATTTGGATCGATGGACAAGCATGCGGAAGCGTCGTCTTCCACATGCACCACTTGACCACCCTCCTTTCTCGCTTCGACGCGTCCAGAGTCTGCTGCAACCCTGCTGGCGCGCAGCCATTGGCCGGCGCGGAAGCGTACTTCTATCTTTGTTCCACAGGCCCAGCATCTGAGGGCAGCTTTAGAGAGCGTGCAGCCGAATATTGGGCGGGCCAGCGTGGTATTGGCATTCCCGTACGCATGCACGTCAGCCGTGAGCGTGAGTAAGAAGAGAGGCCCTTCAGAGACCCCAGAATGGCCATCCAGGGCGCCGTCCAGCGCATGCCTTGCTTCCTACCTGACGACAAGGCTACGGACCGAAGGCTTCCTGGCTGTCGCGTGGTACTGACGAGAGCGGTGTGGTCCGCCAGCTCGTGCCCCATGCTCAAGCTGCCTGCAGCGCAGTGCAGTTCAGTGCAGTAGTTTGTATGTCAAGATGACCTGACATTCTGCTCAGTGTATCCACGGTGGCTTGCAGCAGCGTTTAGAAGGGTGGTGTCTTACCCTCCTCCCCACTGATACATGGTGGGCATTCGGTATGTTGAACGGATGCTAGAGTCGTCCAGGACCCCTTCCGCGAGCCTGTTCTGGTATCTGGCAAGACTGTTCTCACCGTGACCAGCCCATTCCAGCGTCCTCAAACACAGTGCGTTTTGCCGCTGCGTGCCCTCCTCTCAGCCTCTCAGGCTACACACTTTGAAATTGTACGTCCAAAGGACTGGTGGAGTGGGTGGCCGACGAAAGGCGGCCCAGGCGCTTGCATGACGGGGTTGGGCCGAGGGCGTCTGCCAGTCAGAGCCCGTGGAAGGCCTCTGGCCCCCTGTCGCCAGCCCCTGGCTGCAGATCGCTTGGCTGACCCATACAACCACCCATGACGGCTACCCGTTCTCCATGGACAGGGGGAGGCCAAAGACACGATCCAATCGTCGGCCGTCCTCGCGCCCAGGGCCTCTCATCTCTCTTCCGCCGGCTTGTCCTTCCATGGCGACGTTGCCCAGGGCGGCTGCAGAAAACCACCTCTCCCCGGCGCAATCTAGATCGAGGTACCTCTCCCGCCAGGCTTCCCCGGTGGGTACAACGCCATCTATTCTCGATCTTCTTTCCACCACCCCCCGGCCAAGTCGTGAGACCAATCTGGGTCCCTGCAGGTGTGGATGGTTGAACGTCGTGCCGCCCGGACGAACCCATGGCATTTCTGCTGGGCCGTTTGTACTATGTATAATAAGAAATTCGGTCCCCTCCTTCAGATCGAACACATCTATTTACATACATGATCCTTCTCACATCGTGCTGGTGAATCTTTTCCATTTACGTTTCCTTTTCCTGTCTTTCATCTCAGTCTCAGTCTCAGTCTTTGGTTGTCTTCGTATTTGGTCATTGGGTCCTGTGATACGCATCTGTTTTCGAAAAGAAGGAAGGAACGGCTCCGTCACTGCCATCCATATACGACCACCACCTTATCACTTCGACCAGTCACCTTCAACTTCTCACAAACCCTCGCCACCGATCTCAACACATCAAGATGCGCTCTTCGATATTACTTGCGTCCGCACTGGGTGCCCTCACCACCATCGCCGCTCCAACATGGCCAGCCTTGAACATGAACGCGGCCATGCCAGGCTCGTTGGACACCGTCTCGGCGTACTTCAACATGCTGGCCAGGAAGGTCCAGGAGAGCAGACAGATGACTGTGGCTCCGGTCTGTGACCTCTCGAAAGCACAATTGCCTGAAGGTGAGTAGTCATCACTTCGACGATCGTCTCTTTAACTAATAACCCGTAGCTCCCGTACCACTTCCACCGGTCAGCGCTGGCTTGGCATTGAAGCACGTCGCTGTCGGCCGTGGCACGCAGAACTACACATGCGATACCACAAACGCAACCGCTGCTCCTGTCCAGGTTGGTGCAGTGGCAACGCTATTCAACGCCAGCTGCGTAGTCTCCAGCTACCCCGACCTTGCCAACATGATCACCAAGATGGCACTTCGGTTCTCCCTCACCGACGAGGAGGCAAGACTCGGGCCGAGCAACCTGGCCATCTCGGGCATGCACTACTTCACCAACACGACCACTCCCTTCTTCAACCTCGACCGGCCCAACTTGCAACTCGGCGAGGCACCAAGCGCCAAGCTGAACGGGACTAGTGCACCCGCTGATGCCGCCAAGGGACCTAATGGTGAGGCTGCTGTACCGTGGCTGAAGCTCAAGACCCGCGACGGCGCCACTGGTGATCTACAAGAGATCTATCGTGTTGAGACGGCAGGAGGCTCCGCGCCGGCGACTTGTGCAGGCATGCCCGCTACATTCGAGGTCCAGTACTCAGCACAGTATGTCATCACATTCTCGTCTATATCAAGGTCTACGAACGCTAATCAAAATCATAGATACTTCTTCTACTCAGGTCATAAATCTACATGAACAACGTCCCTCCATACCGCACTACGACGACATGACCAAACCAAAGGGTGGACTATGAGCATTGTATGATATTACGGAAGGGGGCCACGGGACACATTCTAAACAAGCACTTCATCCGCCTGGCGTTCAGGCGTTGAGGATTCCTACATGTATGGGACCCAGCGACGCTGGCAACCAAATTATATTACTTTTATTGCACCAAGGCTGGGACCGCATTTCATTTCTGCGCGCGGACTTTTTTTTGGATGCGTCGTTCGCGCGCGACGTTGCGAGGGGAAAATCTATGTTCATAGGCCCGTACCAATGGATCGATAATACTATACAATCCCTCCGACGCTTGATGGCCGTTGCAACTCTGTCGTATTCAACCGTGCCTTTTTCGACTTGTCTTACTTTGCATTGAGGCTCTTCCCTCACAGGTTTGCGTTTGGCGGTTGGTTCCAGATATCTTACCTGCATCCGGTGTTGAAACACTGCTACGCTGACATGGCCTGACTATGGTCGTCTGGGCTTGTCGCATCCGTTGCGCTGGGAAACCCCTTCAGACCTGGGCAGTGATCGGCCATGCACGCGATAAGATGCTCGCTGCAACCTTATCAGACGGGCTGCCATTCTTTTACCCCCCTCCCCGTCCCGAAATGCCATGCATAATAAAACGCCTTTGATATAAGCGTTTGCCTCTTGACGTACATGAGACCCCCGTACAGCGTTTCCGAGTACCGCTTGGAACCATCTGGTTCCTGGGCTAGGCAGAGTATACACACGCCTTTAGTCTTGGTTCGGCAGCTAACTTAGTGACGGGCAAGGGTGTCTGCTCTGCACGCGACAACGTCCCGCGCCCCCCGCGGAAACCGGATTACGCGAAGCTCATTTGGTTTGCCAAGAAACGTGCAAGTGAACCATTGTGCCCGTAGCTACTCATCCTTTCTAAGCTTAGTTAGTTGACATGATGAAGCTTCCCGTGCCTGGAGACTAACCACCAGCATACAGATGCACAAACATTTGCTATCAGACTGTGGTTCAACATATTTCGCTGTCTTTACCAGATACCAAGTTTGCCGACATCAATTTGCCGCGGGCTCACGCATCGTGGGCCGATAAAGAGTATGGTGCACCTGAAACCCCAGAATCTTGTCTATACCTTGCGACAATCGGCAGTCGGCAACCCAGACGGGACTACTCGACGCCGTCACAGGCTGTACTCGTCCGTTAGCCACGGCCAGCCAGGGTAAGCAGTGCAACGCGACCAAGTCGACTCATCCTGAAGAGCATCATGGCGCACGGCCACCTTGTGGAACCCGGGCCATCCATCATCCACTGGCAGGGCTGAAACTAAAGGGGGTTGATTCCGCTCGAGCTGGACCCATTTTGTGGGGGGTAGTTTCCGGCACATACACACAGCTATAGACTTAAGGCTGTGAGCAAGCCCTTCAGCTACCTATCCAGGTAACTGAGTAGGCTCAGCTGCAATGTCCTGCGAGAGGCACACGTTTCAGGGCATGATTGGCAATACGCGCAGGGGAGACACGAAACATCGTCTGAACTCGTCACAATTATCCCAATTTCGGTCTTCCCAGCCCACGCACATTGGAGCCAGTTCGGCCCGGGTGCACTGACCTAATCAACAGGACCGAGAGGCTCAGAATGCGTTTGTTTTGTTCGTGAGCAAGTATGGGGAGCTGCATTTGCAGGTGGATTGAACACTCGGCTTTGCCCTGCCCTGCTTGTATAGTATGCTTGTTGCTGCGCGAGTGGGTAAGATTCAACGCCGGCGTCGACTATGTTTTGACTGCAACGGGATTAGCACTTGACAAGTCCCAGGAACAGTGGGGTCAGGTTCTATACTCTAGCCTACTGTAAGTACTTAAGCATGGCGCCACAATCGACATCTAAGGGGTCTCGCTGAGTCCACCAACAAACCTACACCTGCCTCAACCCATGCCAAGGGGCTCGATTTTGGGATGCCAAGCTCTGCGCCGGATAGATTGAGGAGGAGTCACGGATTTGCCTCATCCAGACCCTTGGGAATCGCTTCGTGCCTGGGCCCCCACCCCCACCCACACACTTCCCCCAGCGTGGGTTGGCCCAAAGGAGCTGAAACGTGAAACATCCAGCCAATACACTTACACCGTTTGAGGTGCTGCAAGGAGTTTCTTCCCGACACTTCGTCAGTGCGCACAGCTCTGTTGCTGAGAGAGGCATAGTATACGCCTGCGCAGGGGTGGCTCTGTCTTTCGAGTTTCATGGTAACCTACAGTGCCTACGTCGCCGGCTCAGGTGGGGGCTGGGGCCCTGTCTGCCATTCATAAGCAGCCGTGCTGGAAGGCCAGTAACGCCAAGTTTGTGACGAGCTGTTCCCAAACGGACCCAGGAGGGAAGATAAAACCCTTCAGCGTGCATGGGGGACAGAGGCAGACGACCCTCGTAGGACCAGGGTCTCTACCACAAGTCCGAAAGGGTCTTTTCCTTGGCCTAGATACAAACAGACCATACTCAGAAGCAAGATTGAAACAAGCGCGATACGTTCTGGGCTCGTGTAAGTCTAGCGCGCGACTATTGTCTACATGTTGGAATAGCTCAACGTCTTTATGGGTTAATTATGTTAGACACAATCTTCCTCTATAGACAGTCATGGGTATTTCTAGACAATATTATTGTTGATAGATCCATTGGGGTATCTCCGGTGCTCTGTGTTCTATAGCCTACCAACCATATAACGCCCGGCTTGGTCGTGAAGGATGAAAGATCCCCAAAGCTCTAGTCTACAACCGAAACTAGACCATCAGTCCTATTGTCCTATCCCTCCATCTCGATGTCGTCGCCGCCGCCCTTCCTCCTGCTTTCTATGCGCTTCTTGGTGGTCTCCTTGGCCGCTTCGACCCACTTCTCGTAAGCACCATTGCCCTCTTTGAGCTTCTTGTCGACAACACCCTTCAACACAGCGCCGGCGAATCCCACAAAGTTGTGTCGCCGCAGGGCGTTCTCGAACTGCCAGTCTCGGCGCTTGCGCTCCTCTCGCTCGAGCATGTCCACGTCGCCAATGTCGCGCGCCTGTATCCGTAGATCACGCACCATAGCCATCAAATTGAAGCGGATCTCGGTGATGTCGTACCGGTTGATGCGCCGCTGCAAAACGTCCATGACCTTGGTTGGAAATTCGCCGGAGGTACAGGCGCCGTGGCTGATGGGCGCGGGCTGTAGGCCGTCCAGCTCGTAGAGCGTACCGTCAATAGGGGTGTATGCGACAAAGTGGAAGGCGTCTTCGGTCTCGCCACCCGTCCGCTGAGTCTCGTCCACAAATGGGCTGCTCTTGGCGAAGCTGTTGTGAACATCCCGGATCAGCTCGGAGTTGCTGAGGGCCTCGCCGCGAAACTCAGGCGGTAGCATCATGGTAAACTCCTTGAAGTCGCGCAGGGGCCCGCCCATGTCAATCTCCCCTTCCTTGTTCAGCAGTACGGATAGCAGGGCCTGGGTGCCGCATGCATTCTGGATGGTCTGGGCGGCGAAGAAGAGGCGCTCCGAGGCATCGCGATCGAAGGTGCCGTCGAGCGGCTTGTCTGTCGATGTGTATGGCTCGTTCGTGGGGTACTTGAACAGGAAAATGACGCCGTATACAGGGTAGAGTGAGGCCAGAGAGTCGGGCTCGAGGGTGAGTAGCTCCTCAAACTGCACGTCCTTAACACCCAGGTTGTCGAGCAGGTAGGTAAAGACACCCTAGACCAAGATGTCAGCGTCGCAATCCGACAGCACGTGTGGGCAGGGAGCTGGACGTACTGCGTCCGACTCGACTGTGGGAATGAGTTAGCCGTGTGATGACAACAAACATACTGCGCGGCGTTACTGACTGGTGTTCCACCCTCCACTCATCGTAGCAATGTGTGAGCTGGTGAGGCCTGGAGACAACGCCGACGTGTGTGAGAGTGTACGATCCAAGAGCGACGTCTAAAGCGGGGGCCAGAATGGCGTATTTGCTGTTGTATCCTCTCTCTCGGTTCTGGGGTCTTGCGCTTCCCGCTTTGTATATGTCGCTGTTGTGCCGAAGAAGGGCTTTGGTGGTTAATGCTGATGGTGATGCTGGCGGTTGCGTCGTGCTGGTAGAAAAGCTGTGGTGGATACGTAATTGCCCCCAAGCTCATGGAAGCTCCAGGCGCCGCCAGTCCCGCCAGGGCATGATCGGCGATTAGATAACGCTATTATTAGCAGCCGGGTCGACAGCCACAGCACCTCGAAGTGACGCTTTAGTGGAGGATGTAACTCCAACAACGCCTGGCCGCCTGGAGTATGCAACCTCCAACGAGCCCGCCAGCCTCGCCCTGACCCATCCCTCCAGGCTGCCAGGTTCCCGACCAGCTTTCCACATCCACGACGCCGTTCTATTTGCGCCTGCTGCCACGACTCCCTCGACCCGCGACCGCAGGCCTCGTAATGATGCTGCGCCATTGCAATGGCTTCAGATGCGCAAGATGAGGAACGCGCTCTGGAGAAACCCAAACGCACGCCGCTCGAGTCTGGGCCTTACGTCCTGCGCACCCTGCTCCAGGATGTCCCGCTCTCCGCCGAAGGCGCGGCTGACCACGATATCAAGATCAACTGCGTTGATTATCTAGGTGCGCACGCCACATGTAGCCCTCGGCGTCCAATTGCTAATGCAGGAGGCGTGCAGATGGCAACCTTTACGTCGGCACTTCTGCCTCGGAGCTCATCCATTTCGTCAAGATACCCCCCGACCCTGCCGATAAATCCCCCACCACCACCTTCGTCCAGGCCTCAAGACTACAGCCAGCCTTTGCAGAGCCGCCCGGGTCCTCTGGAAGCTCGAGACCTGGCGTCCAGCAGATCCTACTACTGCCGAGGGTAGGCAAAGCCTGTATCTTGTGCAACTGGACCGTGACCTTCTACTCCCTGCCCGAGCTCAGTCCTGTGTTTGGCAATATACAAGTGAAAAACTGTAGTTGGATCGGCGGTGTTGACCTGAACGAGTTTGGATCTGATCACGAGAACCCCCAAAGCTCCGGTATCACTATCCTTCTATCCCTGAATCGGAGGATCCAGGTCGTCCGGATAGGGGAAGATGCCCGTGTTATCAAGAAGATTGACTTCCCGGCAAGTTCCTTGACCGTCAGGCGCGACTCTATCGCCTGCGTGGCCGACTCGCGGAACTATGCCTTGTTGGAAATCGAGCGCCAGCTCAAAATCCCCTTGATGTCGATATCGTCCCTGGACGAAGCGCAGCCCGGCAACATTGTAGGCCAAGCGCAAGACATCTCGGGAAGTGATGGCGGTGGTATTTTACGGAGCGCATCCTCGGCGCAGAGCCGGCCGCAATCCGAGGTTCATGACTCCCAGCAGCACCGTAGGGGGACTAGCTTAGGAAATTTGATCTCTGGCAATCGACGGCAGGAGCAGCGTCCTGCTGACCAGGACGAGCCCGTCTTTCAAGAACCTCCCGAGCCTACTGGGAGCCCAAGACCGCCAGAACAGATACCCAGTCGAGATGGGACACCCCAGCCTCAGGCCGAAGGTCTCGGTCGGCCGGGAGCAGCTGCGAAGCCGAAGCAAGTCTTTCTGAAGCCACATATCGCCTCTCCAACCCCTGAAGAATTTCTTCTGGTGACTGGGACTGGGCCTCTGGAGCCTGGTATAGGCATGTTCGTGAATCTGGATGGCGACCCTACAAGGCCAACTATCGAGTTCGATCGATACCCCAAGGAGATTGTTGTTGACGGTGGCCCTGCAGACCTGTCCTCTTCCAGGCCAGATCTGGGTGAACTAGAGGAAGGGTATGTCTTGGCTGCGATGGGACGTGAGTTTGACGATGGGGTCCATAATGGTCTCGAGATTCAAAGGTGGGATGCCGACGGATCGCAGGCTGAGCCGGCCAAATACTGGCTCGAACCCCCCATAACCGATTCTTCGATTGTCATCCCGTCGCAGACTCTAGGGCTCCGGTCGCTCCTTGGCTCTGATGAGATACATTTCCAGGAAATCGTGGATAGACTCCGCCAGCAGCGATTCAAACCATTCTCAGGGGGGATCGCGGCAATAGAGGGATCGACCATGTCACTGAGGAGTATAGACTCTCGTACGGCTCTATCCATGGAACAGATGTCCAAAGAGAGGGAGCTCTTTGAAAGAGACAATGACTCGCAAGACGATGACTCTCTACCCGAGGGATGGGAGAGTAGTCGCAATGCTGAAGAGGAAGAGTTTGCTCGCCGGCTGGCTGGTTCTAGTGCCGGCTTGGCGGTGTGGTCAGGACACCAGATTTGGTGGGCTTTACGAAATCCTTTGATTCTGAGGCTAGATGCCCAGCTTGAGGCAGCTGCGGCTTCAGATATCAAGACCGTGTCTGAACGTCGAGAACTATTCGCGGTACTCAACTCATTCCGAGGGCGTGATGCCAAGTCAGAACTGGAGTTCTTGACGTTCAATTACATCCGGCAAAAGGCAAGCATCCTCCTCCTGACGAGTTTTCTGCAGGCAGACAAGGAATCATTCAGTGACCCAGAGCTACGCGCGCTTGAGGAAGTCCTGGTTGACAGCCTTCTCGACCCGCGAGTGGTCTTATCACTCATACCCGGTGTCCGTAATGAAGTGATAGAGACACGACGGGGGATCTGGATATTCGGTGGTGTAAAGACTACAGCGGATGAATACATTGCTACCGATGCGTTTGATAAGGGCAGGGCGGGTGTGAGCATCCTTCCGGCTCATACGCTGCAATTTTTGAAGCGTTTCCTCACTTCTTGGCGGCGGAAGAAAGGCTTTGGCAGCATCCCAGATGAAAACGAGGTATTCCGCACCGTGGATGCGGCCCTGTTAGCAGTACTCTTGGAGCTAGACCAACATTCACCTCCTGGACTGGCCAAGGGTAAGTCAGTACGTGCCGATTTGTACGACCTCGTCGACAACGGCGTCGACTGCTTCGACAGGGCTGAGACTCTCATTGAGTCTTACCATCGCCTATTTGTATTGAGTCGTCTCTACCAAAGCCGCAGAATGGCTGAGGAAGTATTGACCACTTGGAGGCGGATTGTCGAGGGCGAGCGAGACGATGGAGGCGAATTTCGGGATGGCGAACAACGTATACGGGAGTATCTCTCAAAGATCAGCAACCAGGCTTTGGTACAAGAGTATGGCGTATGGCTTGCCAACCGTAACCCAAAGCTAGGCGTGCAAGTGTTCGCCGATGAGAAGGGTCGTGCGCCGAAATTCGAGCCTGCCCACGCTGTCCAGATCCTCCGCCAGGACGCCCCTGACGCTGTCAAGTACTACCTTGAATACCTGGTTTTCGGCCAAGGCCACACAATCTACGTCAACGAGCTCATCACCTACTACCTCGACGTCGTCATTACACACTTACAGGCCTCGGCAGAAGCCCGCGATGTTCTTATCGCCACGTATGCAGCGTATCGGGCATTACGCCCCCTGAAGCCGACCTACCGTCAGTTCTTGACGGACAACGCGCCACCAGATGATGAGGTGTGGCAGAGCCGACTGCGTCTGCTCCAACTCCTAGGTGGTCCATACGAATACGACGCAAGTACTTGCAGGCAGCGCATCGAGAGTCTCGAAGCCACCGCGCCAGATCTGCTCGTCCCCGAAACCATCATATTAGACGGACGGGAGCGTAAGCACGAGAACGCCCTGAGGCTCCTCGTGCATCATCTAGGGGACTATGACACGGCAGTGGCGTACTGCATACGCGGCGGCGCCAGCATCTACAGCATATACCAAGCGACTCCCAGTTCCCCTCATCCCTCGGCGCCGGAGACCAGCAGAGCGCCTAAGCGGCGTGAGAGCGCACCACCCACCGAGGACCAACAAGCCCGGCTCTTCCGCGCTGTACTCAGCGAGTTCCTGGCCATCGAAGACGTCAGCGATCGCGTGGAACAGACCGGGATGCTTCTCGATCGTTTCGGCGGCTGGTTCGATGTCGACGAGGTGCTGAGTCTGATCCCCGACAGCTGGAGCGTCGATCTGATCGCTGGCTTCTTGATGAGGGCGCTGAGGAGGATGGTTGTTGAGAAGAACGAGACTACAGTTGCAAGGGCTTTGTCAAGCAGTCAGTTCCTGAGAATACAGCATGATCTGGTGGTGAAGATAGAAGAGAAAGGGCCTACCTTTGAGGGTGATTAGATGGAGCTGTCATAATCAAAGATAATTGTTTTAATCACCACCTTCCGCTGCTTAGCTGTATGTGACTTCCTTGATAGATTTGAAGCGAATTCACGCCACCGACCTAAAGGAAACATGACTAACTTCATCCCCAGAGGCCCTCTCTGCTCAATGTAGAGTCTCTTTAATTCCTCCAAGTTCGCATCAAGGGAATCGAACACTACGAACGCACCGCTAAATTCCAAATCAAAGATGCAAAGCGAATCCTCCCAGACCCTCCACAAGCCGCCCTTGGGTACCCTATGGACCAGCTGGCCGTTCTCCTTGCCACCGACATGGCCGCCGCCGTCTGCGCCCACCACAGTCGCCGAAAGCACGCCCATTGCCCCTATCTCATCCTGGACGACGACAACGGCATCGCCGCCGCTCGCGTCCACCACCACGGCGCCCAGCGACGACACCGGGTGGACGCACCACCAGAAGGCCGGCACCGTCATCGGGCTGGTCCTGGGGCTGTTCTCCCTGCTGGTCGCCCTGTGGCTCGGATGGCACCTGGTGCAGAAGCGCTGGGCGAGGCAGGAGGCGCTGGTGGAGGAGGAGGAGCGGGGACCAGGGAGACGAGCTGCTGCTGGATCAAGGGCGGCGGGCACATGACATGAGACGTATTTGAGTACACTCCTCTTTTGGTGGGTATACAGGATCGGACCACGAGAATACGCCAGCGTTTGGGGCAGGGGTGATACATAGATATATATCAGCGAACACGGCCGGCTGTGTGTTATCTCGTTTTCCCACACACGTCTTGCGGTGGAGATATAGCGTTCAGGCACTGCAGCGGTTCAATGGAATGAACGTGCTCGCCGCCCTTCCCATCCAAGGTCTGAGCAAGGCTCCTTTCCGGGTCTGTGTACAACTCTATACCATAGTGTAATTCTTGCTGCATGAATACTCCACTCTCATGATTTCCGGGAAGACATTGGGCTGCCGTCCGCCAATTCCCCCCGTTTTCCTGTGTATGCCCTGATCGGAACCGTGGTGGCGCCCGGGCATGATCTTCATGCGTGTGTATAAGGGGACGATCTCCCTGGGCTGCACTCCAACATCCCTGATTGACTAGCTGGGTCCATACTAACTTCGTGTGACGAAATCGTTGATTGGGGCCATAGACCTGCTCGGAGTTGAAGCGTCGGTTCTCGTTACGATATGACTGGTAATTCCTGGGTAGCCAGCCCCAGGTCAGCACTTGACGTGTATCTCTTACATGTAGGCTCGAGATGTGATCAAAACCGGTATCTCCCCGGTTGTCAAACCCGGTGTATAGCAAGCGAGGGATATAAATGGTCGGTAGAGACAAGGGATGAGCTTGTATTATCTGGGGAAAGAAAGGGAGAAGCTAATTCAACCGCGGGGGGATGACCTCTACCCATACTACCAAACAGTTGCCCATGAAACTTGTATATCCCTGAACCAAAAGCCAGTCTCCACCTGGCTCTCTCCAAATCATGCCCTTAGGCTCAATCCCGAATCAACAGAAGGAACATAAGGATTTTCATCGCGACATGAGAGTGGGTATGGGGGAAAAAAAGAGACCATTTTCTAAAGTAAATCTCGAGACGTCTACTTCTGCATCATGAGTTGCACAAACTCGTTGTCTAGAAGTCGGGGGGTTAGTGCGAAGTCGGACGCTAGGGTCGAGGGGTGGGAGAGCGGGCACGTACAGTCGATGCGTCCATCACCGTCCTGGTCAGCCTCGCGGATCATCTCATCAACCTCGTCGTCGGTCAACTTCTCACCGATCGATGTCATGACGTGACGCAGCTCAGCAGCCGAGATGAAGCCGTTGTTGTCGCGGTCGAAGACCTTTTACGGCAGCATTAGTATTGCGGGCGGCCGATGGCAGGTAGCAAACGGAGAGGGCGGGTTCCTTACCTTGAAGGCCTCTCGGATCTCCTCTTCGGAGTCGGTGTCCTTCATCTTGCGGGCCATCATGGTCAAGAACTCTGCGCATACATGTCAGCCTGAGCAAGGCTACCGGTGAGGCCAAACGTACCAGGGAAGTCAATGGTGCCGTTGTTGTCGGCATCGACCTCGTTGATCATGTCTTGCAGCTCGGACTCGGAGGGGTTCTGGCCAAGCGATCGCATGACAGTGCCCAGCTCCTTGGTGGTGATCTGACCTGTTCGGGGAGGGGTCGTTTAGTGGTACCATCCCGCTTGTTCAGATAGGGTGATGGTGATAGGTCAGGGAGAAGGAAGTTCGCGCGGATGAAGGCGTCATGTTGCCCAGCGAACTGTAATTAGGGCGTGAGGGAGAGGGAGAGACTGCGTCGGGGTTTGCCAAGCGACTCACCATCGCCGTCCTTGTCCTATATACGAGCAGAGTCAGCCAAGCCGTATGCGAGTGCGGGTGCGGGTGTGGTGCAGGGGGAGAAGGGGCGGGTGAACTTACAAAGAGGGAGAAGGCCTCCTTGAACTCGGAGACCTGCTCTTCGGTGAGAGAGTCGGCCTGCAGGTGAGGGCATCACGTTAGCATCTGGACAAGATTGCCAGTGGGCAGAGAGAAAGACAGAGAGAGAAGGGCCAGTCCAGGTGCCCCTCAAAGCTCAACCGCGGGGTAGGAAATGGCGGGGAACGGTTGTGGAAGCGAGGAGAGTGGGCGACGCACCATTGTGAAGCTTGATGTGTATTTGGGTGGTTGAGAGAGAAGTGTGGTCGTGGGTTGGGTTTGTCTGTCCAGAGCGTTGCTGCTGGCGGTCAGGGTGGATCGTGGATCGTGAGCGGTCGGCTTGGTGGCCTGGATGTGTGTATGTATTTGTTTGGTTTAGGGGGGGGGGGAAGGGGAGAAGTTTAAAGCTTCGCACCTGGTCTGGCGCTGGGTGCCGAGCGAGAGGGTCATGGTATGGGCTGGGCCGGGCTGGCAGCGGCGGCTTGGGGGGGCCAGATGGGGCCCGTCTCCCTGGCTTGCTGGCTTGCTGGGCCTTCTTGGATTCTTGGAGGGAACCCCCCCTAGTAGGCGGCGGCGCACCCAAGGCAGCCGGCGAGCCTGCCCAGGTGGAAACTGACTGCCCAGGTGGCTGGTTGGCTGCTGGGCTTGGTTGGCAGGCTGGCCCCCTTTCCATGCCCCCTGTCCAGTCCAGTCCAGTCCAGTCCAGCGTCCAGCTGTCCAGTTGTCCAAGGCAGTCAAGCACCTGGGCACTGGACTCCCCACGGCCACCAGGGACAGTGGACCTGGACGGGCGGGCCAAAAAGACGACTGCAGTGGACGGCGGCCCGCCAGTGTGGCCCGAGCGTTGGGCTGAATCGCAATGCAGTCAAGCAGTGAAACGGGCGACAGCTCCTTCATTCGCTCCTGGGGTGGGCTGGTGGGCTCTGTCTCCGTAGCACAGAGTACAGACGGGGTTCTGATCCAAGCTGGCCCCCAGAATTCATCACAAATCCATGCGCCTCATTCGACACGTGTGCAACAAGTTTGTTCCCAGGTTGCCAGGAGAAGAGACACGGGCGCAGGCACTACACATATCACGATACCCGGGTACCTAGCTTTGGATATTTTTACATCCTGTAACTTACGTTGTTGCTGGGCTGGGCTATTAACCAAGGACACCACCCACTGTCCAGGACGTACCGCAGTAGTTCCTCCAAGCCTGTCCAGTCCCGGCTCGAGTCTAAACTGCACTGGTCCTAGCCGACGGCCTGCAGCTACGTCAGCCTCAATTGACCTCTGCTGCTGCTGCTGGCTGCACGTCCGTCACCTCTCCCCGGAAGGCTGCCGCTGGATTATGTACACCATGTCCTGTAGATTATCACCAACTTCGCAACCCACGGCGCCCCCATCACGAACCGCAACCCCCCGAGACCTGCCCACCTGCTCCCCCGTCGACCGCGCCCGCGTTCTACTCGAGTGAAGGGGAATCAACCCCGTCTCTGGCGTCCGCCATGTGGCGAGACCGCACCAACCTGTAGGACTTAGACCCCTGCCCACCACCTACCGCCTACCACCGAGCTGCCCGCCCGCCCGCTCGCCCGCTCGCCGCAACTGCCCAATGGGAACCGCTTTGCTGACTATTCTCCCCCCTTGAAGCTACATCTCCTATCGCCAGTCCTACGCCCACCACCCCGCCAAGAAGACGAAATACTCCGGCCCCAGCGGGAATGGCTTCCCGGACTTCGGCCGCGGTGGCGCATCCGCCTCCGAGGACCAGCAGGGCCTCCTGTCCGGCGCCGACTGGGACGATGGCGATGCCGTCATCGAGATGGACCTGCTGCCGCCGCGATGGGCCGATATCTCGGACGAGGTGACCGACCTCCTCGCCGACGTGGCCCGCAAGTCGCAGGCCCTCGAACGCCTGCACCAGAAGCACGTGCTGCCCGGCTTCAACGACGACGAGGCCAAGAAGGCCGAGGAGAAGCAGATCGAGGACCTGACCCAGGCCATCACCAAGGGCTTTCATGACTGCCACCGCTGCATACAACGGGTCGAGCAGATGGTCAAGGACGGCAACATGACCAGGGCCGAGGAGACCATGGCCCGGAACGTGCAGACCAGCCTCGCCACCCGGGTTCAGGAGGCAAGCGCTGGCTTTCGGAAGAAGCAGAGCGCATATCTCAAGAGTAGGCTGATCGGACCCTGGGGCGCCCCCGACTACGTAGTGATACTGACACGTGATACAGAGCTGCGCGGCATGTCCGGGCTCGGAGGCGCATCCCCCACAGACAGAGCGTCAACGCCCATGGGATCGAATTACGCTGCAGACCCAGCACTCTTGGAATCGGATGCCGACAGGTCTTTCTCGCAGTCGGCCCTGCAGGCCACGACTCATCAGAAACTACTCCACAGCAACGACGCCGCCATCATGCAGCGCGAGAGGGAGATTGAAGACATTGCGCAGGGCATCATTGAGCTCTCCGATCTGTTCCGGGACCTACAGACCATGGTCATCGACCAAGGAACCATGCTGGATCGAATAGACTACAACGTGGAGCGCATGACCACAGATCTCAAGGGCGCCGAGAAGGAGCTCGTGGTAGCTTCCGGATACCAGAAGAAGACGACGAAACGAAAGATCATATTGCTCCTGGTTCTGGTCATTGTAGGCATGATCATCCTGCTCGTAATCAAGCCGAAAAAGAGCGGCGGCGGAGGGGGTGGAGATCCAGGGGAAACCACGAGTGGAGCTGGAGTCGAAGCATAATATCCCAGGCTTCGTTTGGGGTCTCCCGTGGCCCTGGAGCATAGGGCCAGACTTCAACCTGACGACCATTTGTTTTGTATGCATCTAGCGCTAATCTTCAAGCTCCGCGCATCAGTCGCGGAGACGCAGCGCGGGCTTTGTAACAATATAGATATGAGGAATTTGAAAGGATCGATGCATCCCCAAGGGGTATCGTAACAAGCAAGGAGCTTTTCTTTGGACACTGCTGTGGACTGGGGTTAGATGTTTCGCTGCCGGTAGTTATCACATCCATGATCACCAAGCTCCCCCACAGCGATCTTCAATCGAGTCTTTTACTTGGTGCGTTCATCGTCACATGGCTAGATGAACCGTATTCGAGGCACCCAGTCGAAGACGGCCTGTCACGTGATAATTTGGCGATAGCAAGACTCGGTTGAGATTCTGTAGATACCACGAAGACAACAAGATCACCATGTCATGTTCACTCCGGTCGTAACGAGTAGTCACCATATATATATATATATATAGGTACTATATGAGCTGACTAGGTTGGATTGGTGGATGTAATGAGTAAGGCCGCGATTCGCCATCCCCATCCCGGGGGCTCTGGGGCGGTGGAGACGGGCAGAAATAAAATCCATTATCGCTTCCGCGATAACGAACTGGGCCGCCCTAGGTGAGCTCAGCTCTACTCCATCTTGCGAGAACGCCAGACTCCCTTTGCCGCGCTGCACGTCGACACACAAGAAAGATGAACTCGTTACCAGGTGGCAGTGGTGCCGGCGGGCCTCCGGGCTACGATGCCAATGACCCCAACATCAAGAGAGTCCGTCCCTCCCCCCGTCCACCTTTGGCTACCCCTTCCGTCGCATCCTGACAGCGCCGTGCTGACCTTCTCTACTTAGATGCAAGCCATGATGGAATCCTGCTTCGGCAAGACCGTGATATCAGGAGTCATGGGTTTCGGCATGGGTGGTCTCTTTGGAATGTTCATGGCATCAGTACGTTGCGCCCCAAGCTCTCGCCCCCTCACACCCCACCCCTTAGCCACGCTCTCCCGACGGGAACGCCAGGAAAAGAAGAAAGAGAATCTAACGGGCCCTCTCCCACCAGATGTCCTACGATACGCCGTACCACACGCCCGGCGCGACCGGCGGCCCGCCCAAGGAGTTGGCGTCGCTGCCGCTGCGCGACCAGCTCAAGACGGGCTTCAAGGACATGGGCACGCGGTCCTACGGCATGGCCAAGAACTTTGGCAAGGTCGGCGCCATGTTCGCCGGCATCGAGTGCGGCATCGAGGGCTTCCGCGCCAAGAACGACCTGGCCAACGGCGTCGCCGCCGGGTGTCTGACGGGCGGCATCCTGGCCCGCGGCGGCGGGCCCCTGGCCGTCGGCGGTGGCTGTGCCGCGTTTGCTGCCTTCAGCGCGGCCATCGACGCGTACATGCGAAGTCCTAGCGATGATTGAGAGGGAGATGAAGAGGAAGGGAAAAGCCTACGAGCTAAGAGACGATATGTGTGCGACTAGAGTGGTGGAACTTGCGGCATAGGACAGCGCCACGATGAATCTTTGTGGCCTGCCAGGTTCGAGAAAGAGGCGAAGACAGGGCCTGTATGATGTTACACTGTACACTATGAGGGTTTTGGGGCAGGACGATCCCTCGAGGTCGTTTTTGCCTTTACGGCGCTTGATGATCTATTGCATAGCACTTCGGCGTTTTTGGGGGGGGCGGGTCTAGACATAGACACGGACAGCGACATCTCCACTAGATATCTTGTCCTACATTATAACCATTCAAAACTATCCAATCACCTGGAGATTGCAGATTCCCGCGGAGGAAGCTCCAAATATGTCATGCGGTTTCGAAAACCATAAGACAAATATATCGATATCTTGACTATCGATAACACGCTTGCTTCTTTGTGGATGTGTAGTGCTTCTTCTCTGAGCATTGATGGATGAACAAAGCCATACATACTGAGCCCCCCTTTTCAGGTGACTCCGTCGCCAGACCCCTGACTGGTCCTGCATTATCTCAAATTGCACCGAGCCCGTACGGTCTAATTCACGGAGGAGTCAAGTCTATTGAGCGTCATGAAGATACTAGCTTATAAGCGCGCTATACTTCTACGTTGGAAATATATATGGGGTATTCTAGCATTAGACTGGTCATCTCTATAGCAGTCCGCCCGAGTCCTATCTACCGTCTGGCTTTGCGTCAAGCAAAGCATATTCTTTCGTCTTCGAACCTTCCATAAAACGCCGCGCTAAGGAGAAGAAAGTAAAGACATCAAAGACGGACATGGCACCTCGTCGCTAATTTTTTTATCATTTGCTGTTCCCTTCATTATCCGAAACCAGATAGAAAAGCACTAGGGCGCAACTCCGCGCCCCGTCCTGTGCTGCGCAGCAGAGCCAGGAATCATCAGGCATCAGGGGGCGACCATGGATCACGACGACTTGTAGACCTGGAAGGCGCCAAACTCCCAGTAGGCGTTGGTGAAGGCCTGGGGGTAGTTGGCGACGTAGGTGGTGCAGTCGCTGGGGCAGCCGCTGTCGGCGTAGACGTTGCCGGCCCAGCTGCCGCACAGGTCGATGTTGGCGATGATGCTCTGGTTCTTGAAGTGGCCCGACACGGAGCAGTCCGTGTTGGGGAAGTCGGCGGCCGCCGTGCCCCACGAGCTCGGGTCCGGGCTGCCGCCCGTGATGTCGGCCGGGATCCCCGCCCGCGCGAACTGCCACATGCGGATGCCCTCGTCGCGCCACTCGACGGCCATGACGCCGCCGCCGCCCGCGTTGAAGTCGGCCCCGTACGACGACGACGCGCCCGCCACGCCGCACCCGGCGTTCGAGTTGGTCGCGTTGTTGCAGTCCGCCTGGATCGACGTCCCCGTCATCTTGCGCTTCACGTCCATGGCGCAGCCCGAGTCCGTGTGCAGCGTCATCTGGTTGTCCGTGGTGCCCACCACGTTGACCGTCTCCATGACGTCGATCTCGCCGTTGTCCGGCCAGTTGCTGGGGTCGCTCAGCCACAGCGCCGGCCACGTGCCGCAGCCGAGGGGCGTGTGCTTGACGTCGAAGATGAACAGGCCCCGGTCGTACTGCGTCTTGGATGTGACGCGGACGGAGAAGCGACCCGTCGATGCGTCAGGGCTCGAAGTGTTTCCGACCGAAGTGTCGACTTTCAAGACGGCTGAGCTCGAGGAGGCATAGGTCAGGTTCTGGGGATGCATGGTTAGTGATAATGCACAGTCTCGCGCTAAAGCAGAGGGGTGCTCACCAGTTGCTCAGCCCTGGCCTGAGGGACATAGTGCACAAAGCCTCCCGAGGGGTCGTATCCTTCAAAGTAATCAAAGTTGTCGAAGAAATCGGTGCCCGAGTCTAAGTGTCGGAGTTAGCCAGTGAGCGGCAATTGCCAAGGTTGGATGGATTGTATACACTTACACGTCTCTTCCAGGGTGTAAGTCAATTTGGTATAGTCGGGGTAGCGATTGGCCTTGGCAACCAGGACGCCAGCGACTACTCCAACTACAATTGCGACGATCACTGCTAGGGCCACGCCGGCCCATGTGCGCTTTCGCCAGTATCGCGGATTCCACCGCGATGGTTCGCCCTTCATGTCTCTAGGCGGTAGTTGTGCGTTCGCATATGAGGGCGGCTGTCCCGATAGCAGCTCGACGTTACCGTTAGCGTCGCGAACCTGGAAGGAAGCTGGACCAGCAGCTCTGCCTCCGTGCTCTGGAGTGTCCCAACCCATATTTGTATAGTCGAGAGAAGCCTTCTCCCCGAGTCGGCCCTGCTTCTCGGCTGGGAAACCCGACGCTACTACAGTCGAATTTTGCTGTGCCGTAGGGTCGCTGCTCGCGTGGAGCGACGTTACCGCAATTGTGGTAGTTCTCCCGGTGTTGTTCGGCCTGTGTGGCTGCTTTGAGCCTGGTATTACTGGTTTAGGGCCCTTCCAATACTCAAAGGGGGTATAACCGAGTGGATTGGGCTTCCGCTGCAGGTGCTCTTTTGTTGCTGCCTGGTACGAGATCTTGGTATTGGGTGGTGTAAGTGGTTGCATGGCGGTCGAGGGCTGGGGATGCCGCCCAGGCGAGTTTTATTGCTGGATTATGATCCGATCTCATCGAACACACCACAATTGCGACAGACGATTTGGCCCGAGACTAGCAACTCTGGTTGACAATACGGAGCCAACTGCGCCCTCTGAAAGTTCTGGGATCTGGGTTGTGGTGGGTGCGCTTTTTGCGGAAAACTGGAGCACGCTGACGCGTAGGGAGTAGCACGATACGCCAGGGAAGGCAATGAGAAGGGACGATGACACCGGGTAAGGCTCTACGCGGCGGGTGGGTTCCAACAAGTCGGTAAATTTAGTGAAGATTAGACAAAAAACAAGAAGATACTATTATGACAAGAAAAAAACCAACAACGATAGAGTTGGGCAAACCTTTGGACTCTCCGGGACGCCATGGTGGAGGTCCGGATGGCAGATAGATATTCTGTCAGGGAGGCCCAACGGTTTGGAATGTGATACTCTGGCTATTGCCTCGAGTTGCACTTTCTCCACCTACCTGGCACCCTTTACAAGCCCATTGGAAATTATGAAAAGTGACCGTCGTCAATGCTGGCTGTAGTTCATCGCCGCGTCACTGGACGAGCGTGTGCCAAGTCGAGCTTGGGCTGTTCAAGGAACAAGCAACTAGCACCAGGTGCAATGAAAGGTGGTATCGCGGTTGAAACATGCCCTTCATGATACTAACTAGTGACGGCAGTGGTGGGTGCCATGTCATGTCCAGGTGGTGACGACGCTTTTGAGACATCCACCTGCAAAGCTTTTCGAAGCTCTGTTTTAGGGCTCTTGGGGATTGGCCGGCCGCGCCGGGTCACCACGCTGCTCGTGTTCCAGATGTTCCAGACCCAGGAACGGCGCAGGGGTCCTATCGCAACTTTAGTCGTCAATCATGCTTAAGCAGGCGCTAATGTCGTGATTGGTTTTGCCACATAGCCACTGACAGACAGCACTAGGCTGTCTAGGTACTCGAGTACTTCCATAGAAGCCCATGCCAAGGCCGCCAGAGCGAGAAAACCCACTGGCTGTCGTAATATGGGCGCAGTAGAGTGCGTATGCAATCGTCAACATCGCATTGGCCAGAAGAGGCGAAGAATTGATCTCTCGTCTGGAGATACATCCGGGGACACAGAATCCAATGTCGGGACGAGGACCGAGCCCCCCCAACCGGCCCTCCGGATTTTCGTCCTTCGCATTGGCATCAAGATGTGACGTTCGTCCTCGAGTGATGTGCGTTTCACCCGGGGTGATACACGGCAGTCTAAAAATAATCGGATGATTCTTTACCGGTAGGGCCTGACAGTTTGGGAACGTTCCCCGGGTTGTCATTTGAGTCTCATTCAACCCATGCCTGTTCATTCACTGGCCTATTCGACAGGGTGGATGCTGGTCTTAAAACTCTTTGTAAATGCACCACAGCTACTGATCCTGATTTTTGGGTAAGACGCGAGAGAATATACTCAGAGTACGATACAGCCCCTCTTGGGGAAGAAACATGGCCATACACATCAGATGTCTGCGTTGGCCTTGCAGAACACAGGGTCAAAGTACTGGGCATATTCCTCCCACAGAAGAAGCAAAACAAGTTCTGAGGTTTATTGTAGTCGCCGCAAAATAGGCGTGGCCATGCAAAATATGGTATTATCTATCACCGGACTATGCTGATTTTGGTCCAGTATGATGTTGTACAAAACCCATGACTAACACCAGCCTGTCAAACGCAAGCGCCAACTTAATCGTCATCCTCATCGACCCTAGCACGCTTCGGCTGCCTGGAGTCTTCGTCTTGAAGTCCGTAGCCTCTCTTGGACGAGGAGCTCTGGTCCACCTGCTCCAGAAATTTGTCCACATTGAATGGATCGCCGGCGTCCTTCTCGAACTGGACCGGGCCTTCCCGAGCCTCCGCATCAGCAGATCCCTTGAACGTGCCCTTACCCAACACCTCACCGAAACGACTAGACTTCTGGATTTTGGCCATCTCGGCGTCTCCTGCTCCTTCGTCTTCGTAGTCTTCCGCATTCTGGCGAGGTCGATAGATGCTGCTGATAGCATCCTGTGCTGCAAAAAGGGGCTTGTCGTAGGGGTTATCCTCGTTGATACCGCTGTCAAACCCACTTGACTGGTTGAACAGACGAGAATCATACATGGTTTCGGCCTGCTGTGTCGGCTTTGCCAGGCCCAAGGCAATCTTCTCAGAGATATCGCGGTTCTGCTCGCGAGCCATGACCTGCATCCTCCTTTCTGCTCCCATGCGGGACTGGCGCAGTTTCCGTTCCTCCTCCTTGTGTTTCTCCTTTCTCGCCTGCTCTCGTGCCCGGACCTCGGAGTCCTCGCTATCGGAACCTGAGTCCGAGTAGCTATAACTGCGAGATCGTGACCGCGAGTCGCGCGAACCGCTTGGGGACCGCCGCCTGCCAGCAGCCGCCCGCTCTTCCCGAGCCTTCTGTGCGAGCATGCGTAGATTGTCTTCTTTTTGCGCCTTCTCCTTTTCTGCAAGCCGTTGTTGCATTGTTGCTCGCTGCCTGACTTCCTCGCGTGCATGTCGATCCGCCATGAACAGGGCCTCGGAAAACTGGGCAAATTTATCATTGATAGTGACATCCTGTAGACCACGGCCATCTGCGGCCAATCTCTTGTCCAGCGGAACGGTGAAACCCTTGGGGTTCTTCCAGTTGCTGATAGGCGGGGGTATCTTCCAATCCTCTTGATCCTGGGCCGTCAACTTCCTTGGAGGCGATCTCATGACCGGTGGGGGCGGACTGGGGGGTCCGCGAGGGATCTTCTTGTGCTTGAACTTGGGAGGCTCCATGGGGTCACGTTGCCTCTCGACGATCTTCATGATGCGGTCCTGCTTTTTGGAGTTGTCTCCCATCTGATTCGCGGGCGTATACCGAACAAAGGTAGGGTCGTTCCTCTGACCAATATTGACGTTTTTGGGCTTCTGGGCCGCCACGGCGCCGCTGACCAAAGCAGCCAACGCATTCTTGGTTCGCTCGGTCGTTTCGGCGACGACATCTTCGCTCGGCTTGGCCAGATCGATCTCGCCCGCATCGGCGCGTTGGCGGAGGGGGATCAGATCTTTGAACGAGGCGTGTACGATCCTGTTTTCACGGTGGCCCTGGAAGGTCGGCAACGTTAGTAACGGCGGAGATAGGAGGGAGTGATCACGGTGGTGAGTGAGAGTGCTGACCTGTTTCGCGATGGCGTCGTACTTGACTTTGCCGTCAGATGTGACCTGGATTGCGAGGGCGTTGCTTGTAGAAGAGCCCTTCTTTCCCATGTCGAGGGGATACTGAGCCACGGGGATCTCTGGAAAGGCACCGCCATCGCCAAAGTCCTCGGGCCCCCTGGGGCGCCATCCGGATCGCTGTCCGTAAGCGGGTGGCCCGGTCCTGCGCAGGACGATCTGCGACTCGTCTATCTGGCCAGCGCCGACGATTCGGGGCCCGCGCTGCTGGGCGTGGGCGGGTATCTCCTCCTCGTCGCCCGTGTATCTCGGTTTCGGGAGGGCCTGGGCCAGCGACGCAGCAATCGATGCCATGGTCGATGTTGCGTGCGGGCGGGGGTGCTGGCGTGCAAAGAACTGCAAGGCTGCAGGAAATTTTGGTGGTCGAGAGAAGCAGCCTGGCGTAGCTCTTGACGTGACTCTGGCCGACATGCACTTGATTTTCGGAGGTTGTGGCTGGGCGCCGATGAAAGTGGCTGGTGCCCAGGACGACCTTGACTTGACCTAGTCGGGATTGGCGGCGGGCTGCTGGGCTGCTGGGCTGCTGGGCTGCTGGGGTCGTCTGGTGGAGCCAAGGGGGTCACCCGTGGAGCTGTGATGTGAGCTTGTGGCCTCTTTTTATTCCATGCATATAGTACTTTGTAGTGGCAACAATTCAAATTCAT
The DNA here is from genome assembly GCF_022829205.1 of Neoarthrinium moseri. Lineage (NCBI taxonomy): Eukaryota > Fungi > Ascomycota > Sordariomycetes > Amphisphaeriales > Apiosporaceae > Neoarthrinium > Neoarthrinium moseri. Next base: position 183,735 of record NW_026055151.1, on the reverse strand, counting down.
CTCCCAAGCGCCGCCAAAACACTGTTTCCTGGGGTGCCGACTTCAAAGTCACAGGCCATCCATTCAATGCTCGAGCACAAAAGTCTGCTTACAATTCCCATATTGCATAACAGCCAAGGGCATCGGTCTAGGTCCCGTGCCGTCCGAGTCTATTATCATGATCACTTCCCTGGCTTGCCAAGCAACAGATACATGTGTGTACGCCTCGATACATACTCGCAATGTGTCCCCCTTCCGCCTGCCCTCGTGGCGGGTACGGTATAATACAACGTGTGACGCATAGTTCCAGTTGCCAATGAAGCCTTGTTTTCGACGCCATCATCAAATCGTGCACGCAATGAAGCCATTCCTTTATACGTAACCCTTTCTCGCGCCCTGCAAAACTGTCAGCTGTGGGGGTCTTGGCCGTCGACACGAGCCTCAAACCTACCTGGAAGAAGAACCTGACCACAAAGACCTGCAGGCCACCCATGCAGATGACCATGGCGCACTGGATGAGGCTGAAGTTGACGATTCTCTTCTCGGTGCTTCGGACGGTGCTAAAGTTGCGGTTCTCTCTCGTGCGGAAGTACTTCTGGTTCCTCGTGATGGTCGAAAGCTGTCCCGATACCTTGTAGATCGACTCCTCCAGCGCAGACGTCTGCTCGGGGCTGGTGCCTTGCTTGGCGGGCAGCTGAGCTCGAACCTCGTCCTCGACCTGTAGAGCAGCAGTCATCAGCACACGTGTCCTCGGCAGACTACCACCGAGGAAGCCTTACAGCGATTTCAAAGTCGACCACCTTGTCCGAGTATGTGCTCATCTCATTGTTGAAACAGAACTTGTAGTCGCCAACCTTCTGCGCGGTGAAGACAAAGTCGCCCTGGCGCTCCTTCTCGCCGTCCAAGATGATCTTCTCGTCGGGCCCGGTAACTTCGTAGTCGAGATCGAACGAGCCGCCGGATTGCACCTAAAGATCCCAGCGCGTGTCAGAAATAAGTCTATGGCTTCCAAGTCCGGAGGTGGCAGTCTTACGGCAAAGTAGAATGCGATCTTGCTGTTGTCCTTGGGCGTGTGGGCGTAGAAGCAGGCCTTCTCGTTCGCAGCCAGCTTGTAGGTCAGAGCGGTGGCGGAGACGATGGAGACCAGCCAGGCCAACAGGCCGACGGACAGCAGTGTGGACTTCATCTTGTCTGCGGGTGCAAGCAGGACAGCGTTAATTCGGGCAGCTTTGTCGCGATGCTCGAACGCCGGGATGATGCAAGTGCCAGTTCGAAAGCTGCCACGCGAGTCGATTCGGCACGGGTAATGGTAAATCCTCAGCAGCCACCTGCCCCCTGGCCGGTCCATCTGGCCCCTGAGTTCCAGGCCCCCCGTCTCGCCTTGGGTCGGCTGGCTAGGGGCCGCTGGGGGGTTCCTTTAGCACGCGTAGCGCGCTGGAGCTCTCTCTCCAATGGCAGAGGCGGCCTGAAAGCTTGGTTTCTTATCAGCCCAATCAGCAGCGCCGCCCCACCGAGCCGGTTGATTACAGGGGAGCTTGAGCCACAGCGCTCCCCCATGCTGTCCCCTGTCGTCACAGATGACGCTTTCTGACGCTCCACGCATGGCTAATAAGCTGTAAATGAGCAGCGCGAGAGAACCAGTTTTCGTCCAACATTGTTTCTTCCACCTCACCCTCTCACAAATGAGCGCAAACATTTTCCGTGCTATCTGGTGAGCTCCTCAGGACTTGCCTTGGCCAACTTTGGCTCGCGCTCTTTGCCGTTATACGCCTCGTACATGAGACCTTGACTTGGCCAGGCTCCCCAAGCTGTAAAGCTCCCCCGTCATCTCCATTCCGCCCGACTGCCGGGTCGAGAACAACCGCCGCCATGGACTCACAAACACGCGCCGCTGGCATTGCCTCCGCCGGTATCAAGATTGCTTCCTATTTCTTTTTGCGCTGGGTATGTTCCCTTTGACTGTCAACCGCACTCTGTGTGTCTTGTGCTGACCATTGCCCGCTGCAGGCCGCCTTACCGGTAAGTCCTAGTCGAGTTCGCCCGAACCGCGTGGCCCTGGCGAAAGACCCCGTTCTGACCTCAACTTTTACAGCCGTGCATATACATATCCTACGCCCTGTTTGCCATATATATCCCTACATTTGTCTCGCTCTTCAGGCGGGAGCCCGAGGTCGTCCTGGTTGATGATGTCGACGTCAAGGTGACGGACAGGTTGGCGAATGAAGACGAACTAGCCAATGGCGATACAGACGAGGCCGTGATCGAGGAGGAAGTCCAGGTCACCGAGGATATCTCTGTGAGGGAGAAGCCGGCGTCTCCGCTGAAAACCATCCTCGGAGGAATCCCGAGTTCCAACAGCAAGCTGCACTCGATCCTTGGCTTTCTCCTCAATGCGGCCTGCGTGGCAATGGTCACCGACGTCGTGTACCGGCCTCGTTGGCAGTACCCCACCCATGACCTGTCGTTCGCCCGCGTTGGTTATGTGTCCGACACCGAGGCTAAGTTGCTGATTCGCGAACCGGATCAGTCCAAGATGCCCATCTCGGTCCAGGTACATATCAAGGACGCCCAGCCGCCTTTTGACAACCCTCTTTGGCAGACAGCCGGCGGTGTTAAGTGGACATCGAACGAGACCGATTACACTGCCGTCGTCACCATTCCCCTGTCTCACTCGAAGCAGCGCGTCTATGAATGGACCACGTCAAACAACCATTCTGGCGAGTTCTTGTCCGCGCCAAAGCCTGGAAAGATGCCAGATCACAACGACGGCAAATTCACCTTCCTCGCGACTTCCTGCATTCTCCCTCGCCTCCCATACAACCCCATGGATCACGCCTTGGCCATCCCTGGAATGAAGCACCTTGCCAAAGTTCTCCCGTCTTTGGGTGCCCAGTTCATGCTTTTCATGGGCGACTTCATCTACATTGATGTCCCCCACCGTTTTGGGAAGTCAGTGGAGGATTACCGACAAAAATACCGCCAGGTCTATGCATCGCCTGATTGGGCCCCTGTCGGCCAGAACCTCAGCTGGATCCACGTGCTGGACGATCACGAGATTCTCAACGACTGGGATGCCAAAACTACCGGTGTGTATAAGACTGCTGTTGACCCTTGGCACCATTACCAGACCGCTGTCAACCCCCCTCGTGCTTCAAGAGCTGGAACCGCGGGTGTCGTGTCCCGCGCTGGTGCTACATACTTCTCCTTCACCCAAGGACCTGCCAGCTTCTTCATGTTGGATACACGCAGCTATCGTTCTCGGAACGGCGAGCCTTTTGAGAGCGAATACAAAACCATGCTTGGCCATGATCAGTTAGAAGACTTCCTTTACTGGGTTCGTCGTCCTGAGCCCAAGGGTGTGAAGTGGAAGATCATCGCTAGCTCAGTTCCCCTAACCAAGAACTGGCGCGTCAATACCAAAGACACCTGGGGCGGCTTCTTGCACGAGCGCCGTTTGGTACTCGAGGCCATGTGGGATGCCGGTGCTGCGGGATACGGCGTCGTTGTTCTGTCGGGTGACCGTCATGAATTTGCTGCCACGGCGTTCCCACCGCCAAAGGACGGAAAGTGGCCTGAAAGCGTCACGGTGCATGAGTTCTCAGCTAGCCCCCTGAACCAGTTCTATTCCCCTATTCCAACTTACAAGCAGAAAGACGATGAAGATGTCGAACTCAAGTAAGTTTTGTCGAGTAATCTAGAAAGCGCGCAATAGCTAACATGACCAGGTACATCAACACTGGAAACTCCAAGTTCGGATCTCTCTCGATCGAGAACCTGGCGGACGGTGAACGCAGCAGCCTTCATTATAGCTTGTACATTGATGGTGTGGAGAAGTGGAATACGGTTGTTGTTACACCGGAATTGGTCGATGGCGCGAAGCCCTCCGTTTCCTTCTGGGATAGAATCCGAGGAGCAGTGTAAGACCTCAGCTGAATGTTAGAACAGGATGGAATGGCGTTTGGTTGCTTTGGATGCAGGCTATTTTTGTAGACCACGCACGACTTGCGTCTGCATCAGGAGTTAGCAGGTGGAACACGGCACACGTCGACTCTCATTGAGTTTCCAGCAGTGCAGTGGTCAACCCGGATAAGAGTTAGATCGGTTTTGACTGAGTCACCAGAAATGCAAAATGGTTTTCTGAGAGGTCGGCACTTCTGAACTTTACTGAACCTGGCCACTGAATCGTTCGATACGTTTCTCAGGACGATGCCACCAGCAGCCCCGTCTATGGATTTACAATCTCCCAATCTGACAGACTTCCACTTTTCCGCTTGCTTAAGCCCTCTGTAGTGGAGCCATTGCTGGAGGGTGCAAGTGCCGACGGCCCTGACTCTAACCTGCTCCCAGACTCATGCCAATTTTCCTTAGCCATCCGCCTTCCATCATCAGTTGTCCGTCTGTCTTGCCACTCCGTCTGAGGTTGGGCTTCAGGAATTGGACAGATCTGTCTCCCCCGCTCAGCATCGGGCTGTCTGGCCCGCTGGTGCGCCTCGCTGGCATGATCGCGCTCACGAGACAGAAAGGCACTGGGGAACCCGTCGTTCGCAGTAGAGCCCGCCGGGGGCCCGGCCTTTGGTGGCTGTGGATACTGCTGTTGCTGATGTGACTGAGTATTCGTTCTCGGGTATCTGTTCGCTTTGTCGACATTGGTGCCGCACCACGCGCCCTCGCGGGCTTGAGTTGGCTGATGACCGCTTGCTGACGGCGGCAGGGAAGGCCCATCTGTTCCTTCGTTGGGCGCCTCGGAGACGGCGTACAGTCCCAGCCCGCCCAGCCCGCCCAGCTCTGGGAGTAAGGGTTTCGCGTATTTGCCAAGAAGGTCCAGAGCTTTCTGTATCGACTCGAGCTGCGGCATAAGGGCTACGTTAGCAGCCAAGTCCCCGCCGTCTGCGCTCTGGCCTTTGTACGCGTTGTATGATCCAGGAGTCCCGGCCACTCCGGAAGCCCCGGCCATGAACGACGGACCCTGCTGCGGCGGTGGCCCACCTCGATCTGTCCGATTGGGCTGATCGCCGTGGCTCTGAATTCCGCCCTCGGTTGCGCGGGATGCTTGACCCTGAGTGTAAGTGTATACTTGATCGGTACGCCCGTTGGCTGGTTTGAGAGACTGTCGGAAGCTTTGGGTTGATGTTTGGGCCTTGAGCCGCCGTGCCGGGGCCGGTGGGCAGTAGAAGTCGGGCGGCGTCTCCATGTATGAAAAGTCGTTTTCCTTCGAAGGCGACGTATCATCCATCCTCCTGTAATTATGCTGAGGCCCCGTCGCTGCGTACTGTGATCTGCCACCCTGAACCATCGGCTCCTCCTGCGGACCCATTGGGAACCGCCGCTGCACCGGGGGAGTGGGTCGAGGAAAGGTGGATGAGAGGCCACCAACACCACCACCTTCATCAGGAGAGATATCATGTAATTCTGGACGGGGCAAGGCCTGGCCATTTCGGTCCCGATCTTGACCTAGAAACGACATTGGTGTGCCAGCCTGCGGACCGTCATGGTCCTGGCGCCACTTTTGGTTCACCCTGTTCCTGAAATTATGCAGAAAGCTGAGTCGAGGCCTGTGGGCATACATCCGGTCTCGATAGAGCTTGATGCTCCCCAGGAGGAATAACAAAGTCAGTATACCAAAGATGGAAGACACGGCGATCACTCCGCCTCGTGGTAGAGGCTTTTCATAAGCCAGGGTACACACCATGATGGCCCCGGTCGAGAATATGACCAGGCATGCTGCGCAAAGAGGTATCACTCTGTGAGTGCAGTCGTGCACTGCCCCCACTGCTTCTATCCGGTCTCTCTCGATCCTGTCATTGTGCAGCTGAGCTTCCAGCTCGAGAGGATCGCGCATGATCGACCGCGTAAAGAATGCAGTTCCTCAAGAAGTTGGAACGTGAGAGCATTCATGTGCCTCTGAAGTAGTGTGTGTTAATGGTTAGTAGTGGGTAATGGGAATTCGTTCATATTCATATGATTAACCTGATATAACATGTTAGTTGATAATCGTCTTCACTCCAGGGCGATCACGGAGGACGATGAACTCTTGTGAATGTTCCATCAGGCTTTCCGAGACATAAAGCTCGGTACACATGTTCTGAGGTCTTCCCCAGGTATCGGAAACAATGAAGAGATTGTGAATGTACTATGTATTTCAATCACTATGAATACTGCTATCTAATCCACCGAGGTCTGTTCGAAAACACCTTCGAAGAAACATCCTAAAAGTATCTGGCTCAAAAGGGGTATAAGGGTAGGGAAGCTTGGGCTATCATGGCTCTTCGTTATTTGTATATACATCATCGGTAACTCCACCTGTCTTGCGACTTCCCAGGCACCGTTCCAGCGTAAGTCTTGTAACATGATTTTGGTCTTATCGGGGACACATGTTGTGGAATTTGACCTTGGTTCCAGAAAGAGAAAGACAAAGACGTTGCCGGCAGTTCTGAGGCAAAGCCATTCACCGCCTGAAAAGGTTGCTCCGGTGCATGGTAATAGGCGATGATTGGTTTCGGTTTCGGCTTGGGCTGCGGGCCGGAGCCGAGCATGCCCCAATAGTCTTGGCCGCCCCAGGTCCGTAGTTTCGTCAGCTGGGCCGAACTGGGCTGCAGCTTTCGCAAGGTCCTCCTGCGTTGCATTTGTGTAGTCACTGTTGGGTTTGTTGGCTTGCGCCTCCTCCTTCTCCAGCGCACCCATAGGTAGACGGCAACGCCAACAAGAGAGATGGCACCGACGGCGCTTCCCACCGCAACGCCTGTTCTGTTTGAAGTCTGTGTGCTTGCGCCGTTTATAACTGATGAAGAGGGATCGCTGGTTGTACTCGAAGCTGCTGGTTCACTTGGTGCCGGTACCGTCGATGTTGGCTCATGGGCCGCGGTTGTGCTTGGGGAAGTTGTAATTGGTGAGCTAGTAGGCGAGAGCACAATGGAAATTGTTGGAGTCGACTCCTCCACTTTTTCACAGTTGGAATCACTGTTGCATTTGTATCCGAATGGACAGCAGCTATTACCGCAACTCGGGAGCGACTCGCCAAGCCGTGTCGTATGAAGCGGGCTGTTTGGGAATGCCGTAACATTTTGTTGTTGTATATCACAGGTGATCGCTGCGATTAGATGACAGTCTTGGCCTTTCGGACAGCAAACTGCTGTGGTTCTTGAAACATCGGAAACGCAAACGGTATCGGATGGGCAGCAAAAGTCGGTAGGTAGCCCATTGCCACAGGGTGAGTCGCTACTGGTAGGGCAGGAACTCTGGGAGGATTGAGATCGAGGTGTTATGGGAAGAACTCCGTCGTTTTGAAGCAGTAAACTTGGTATTGTACTGCCTCCCACGCCTGTACTGATGTATAATAAGGAGACTAAAATGTTAAAGGAAGCCATTGAGGCCATGACGAGGGCATCAGAACATGAGGACTTTGAAGATTCCTTCACATACCGGATATCTGGTGTCACCTGGTATTTTATTGCCATTTACGAGAAGCATCAAAGGCTAGTTAAAATCTGCCTCGGGCCTCGTCTTGGCCTTAACAAAACAAGACACTTATAGCTAATACCCACAAACATGCACTGCTGGCGCTTGAGTCGATTATCAAGCCAATAAAGCTACGAAATTTGCCGCGATGCGAGCTAACATCTCCAAATCTGCAGGAGCGAGGCGTGTAAAACAGATATGATCCTGGCAGTCGACCTAAATCGCCGACCCGAGGTGTTGGTTCGAGCGAACTGCAAGTCTCAACAACACCTGCGGCCACGTGTGCAGCCCCCCCTCCCCCCGAATACAGGCTAGAGGCGCAGCACAAGCGCCCTGGGAGTGGCTTCCTTCGAACACGTTGGTCCATCAGAGCAACCCATCCATATGGGTGGGCGGTGATGTTGTCACCCTATTATTGGAGGCAGACCCAAGGGGTCGGGTCTGGCGTCTAATCGGGCACCAGGAGTGGTCAGCCCCACGACTAGGCCTCGGGCCGAGAGAACACTAAGAGGCGAAGGACCAATCTGCGAGGACTCTACCCTCTGCCGAGATCGTTTCGATGCTGACGCTGGAGGAAGGACAATCCCCCTGGGTTTCAAGTTCTCGAAATAGTGGTGTCCTCCCACACTGATCGAGAGCCGAAACTGGATATCAATGTCGTGGCGCAGTCTTTTGTTGCGCCACAGATCCATATAATCACAAGCTAACACCGTCTTAGCGCGAAGTTGTCGTGGCGGGCGCAGGAAACTGAAGTAATGCGCCTATGTAACCAACGCTTGCTTGATCCTCGGCTCTCATCGGTACCATGGTGGGTTCGACCAAGTTGGGTATTTTCAACTTACGCGTGCTTCACTTTGAGTATAAGCAGTGTACATTCGTTGTATAGGTCAACAGTGATACTGTAAGGAAGACACCATTCTCGTTAAACTACCAGCTACAGACTTTCCGGCGTCGCCAGTCCATGCAGTGTAGCCGTCAAGCTCGCTTACTCGCACTCCGCAGGATTCACAATGATCGTACGAGCTGCTCGAGGACGAGCACTCTTCTCGTAAGCTGACGTGAAATGAACGGATGATTACACACAGCTAATTGTGACACTGCTTAGAAGCCTTTACACTAGCCGAGCCCTCGCCCAACGGCCATGGATATTTCAGTCGCGTCGAAAATTAGGTGGCGTTCCCACTGTGACTGGGTCTCACGATCGTCTCGATTTTACGTGTGAAGGTAATGCGGGCTTCAAAAGAACGTCACTGTGAGTGTTCATTTTTAGAATTTATTCTTTGGAAGGCCAGCCTGAACTGATGCCACGACAGGCCAAGTATCTGGCTACGGTACGTCCCACAAGCTCCAAAGTAGGATTCTGTCATTGATTCGAATTCAGCGACAATTGCCGATGCAAATCATGCGTAAATCAGGACACGATGCAAAGGGGATTCAACACATTTGACGTGAGCTGTCGTATATACGTCAATGTGCATGCCCACATACTAATTGAAGATTAGTTACCTAAAGATATTCGGCCCTTACACGTCGAGAGTCAGGAAGCTGGCGTCAGAGTTCAATGTATTTCGCTCCGATTCATGACGAGTCTACTGGATTCTAACCTTTGGATAGGGTCTGATAATGCTCATGAGAGCTTTTACCCCTGGGAGTTCATCAATTCATACTTGAAGGCAGACCGTGTCGAGTCTGAAAGCTTACAGTAAGCCAGCATCGATCCAGCATCGATAAGTGGCGTGAATGAGAACTAATGGGAGCAGAGTCGAGTATTTTGGTGCAGATGGCAATTCTGAAGCGGAACAATGGCCGCCATCGGTGAGAAGCAAAGATGTTGAGAGCAACGAAACGGCCGCAATTGGTCAATTGACAGCCTTCATTGTGAGTTTTTATGAATGGGGCTACTTCTCTGACATGTAACTAATGCTGGGTTCAGCGACGTTTCGGGTTCTCATTCATCAAAGACGTACCATACGAAACAGGTGAGGCCACAGAAAAGCTACTGGAGAAGATTGCCTTCATCAGGCACACCCATTATGGGGGCTTTTACGATTTCATTCCGGACCTCGCACTCGCAGACACTGCTTACACCAATCTGGCTCTGGCGGCGCACACAGACACCACTTACTTCTCAGACCCCGCCGGCTTGCAGGCCTTCCATCTCCTGTCTCACACAGACGACACTGTGAAGGATGGAAAGATATCCCTCGGCGGCCAGTCTCTCCTTGTGGATGGATTCTACGCAGCGAGTATCTTGAGGGACGAAGACCCTAAAGCGTTTGAGATCCTGAGTCGTGTTAAGCTGCCATGGCATGCCAGTGGAAATGAAGGAATCACGATTGCTCCCGACAAGTTATATCCCGTCCTTGAAGTCGACGAGAAGACGGGCGCGCTGCATCGTGTCAGATGGAACAACGACGACAGGGGTGTCGTCCCATTCGACAGCGAGTACTCTCCACAGGAATGGTATGATGCTGCCAGGAAGTGGGACGCAATACTGCGTCGGAAATCGGTAGAGTACTGGTTCCAGCTTACTCCCGGGAGTCTTCTAGGTTAGTGTCCTCAAATCTGCATAGGATCATTTGACTAACCCAGGCTCTCAGTCTTTGATAATTGGCGTGTACTGCATGGGCGAAGCGCGTTCACGGGCGTGAGGAGAATGTGCGGTGGGTACAGTAAGTTGGAGCATTTCTTGAACAATCATTGTGATATTGTGCTGTGGTTTTGACGAGAATACAGTCAATCGAGATGACTTTATGTCACGATGGAGAAATACGAATTATCCCAGGGAAGAGATTCTACGACGGGTAGTCGGGTAATGGTACTAGATAGAGTGACCTAGCCATGGACACGAGCTAGATCGCCTCTACCGATCTATCGTCAGGTGCGATTTTCAGGGGCATCCCGCTCGCCTTGGTGTATAGAGGAGTGCGGGTTTTTTTGGTAGTCGCTAAGATGTTTGACCGCCGATTCGCCGGCTTGGGTCCATCAAATCTGCATGACCATCCACTCAGCCCCCTTATGCGCAACAAAACCATGGAGAAGCTTGGCGTAGATGGAGGAGCTAGCTACCCCGCCTACTGATATGCGACCATATCCCCAGAGGATAAGAGTTCACATTCTCACACCGGCAAAGGTAGAAAGGAGTACATAAGAAAGGAAAATTGATACTCTCTGATCCCGTGATCTTATCTATAGTCCCCTGAATCGTACGTAAGTGGCTATATGAAGACCATGAGAGCCACAAGGACGGGGCTCCAACTTGGGGCCAAAGTATAATGACTCGCAAGCACGTTCCCCAGGTCGCGTATGGCGCTTCACGTAGACTAGTTTTCCTACTTTCCTGGGGAATACGCGCTCCACTCAGGAGACGTCATATCGGACCGTTGCGTTGCTGGTTAGACGACTGCAGGATCCCATGGCTCGGCAGCTCCCGGTCGTGTCAGGTATTTATTCACGCAGCCACCTGGAACGTTACGTTGGCCCTTGTAGTCCTTGCTCTCTTTCTCGGTTGTGAATTTGGGCCAGGTCCGTTGTGTGAATCTCGTGTGCTCTGCGAAGGTCCCTCTTACATACGCTCAGATTTGCTTCTATATTGATCGCCGAAGATTCCTGCTAATCCGTCAAGATGGCTGACATGAAAGGTGGTCATTTCACACATGATGGCATGCCGGCGCCGTCTGCTGGCGGCGGCCTGGTAATGCCATTGTTTTCGCTGAAAGGGAGAACTGCCATCGTGTCTGGAGCCGGTGCAGGCATCGGCTTGGCCATCGCCCATGCCTACGCCGAGGCCGGTGCTAATGTAGCTATCTGGTACAACAGCAACAAAAAGGCACTGGATGAAGCGGCCAATATTGAAAAGAGATTCGGTGTCAAATGTAAGTCCGTCGAAAGCTGGTCCTTGGGGCACATGGGTTTCTGACTCGCATCTCAGGCAAGGCATACCCAGTGAACGTTCAGTCGTGGGAAGCGGTGCGTGACGCGGTCGATGAGATTGTGAAGGAGTTCAACGGGCGATTGGATGTCTTCGTCGCCAACTCGGGCATTGCCTGGGAAGACGGCCCGTTTATCGACGGGCCCCTAGATCGGATGCAGAAAGTCCTGGCCGTCAACATTGACGGCACCTTCTACTGCGCTCGGGCAGCCGCACTCCACTGGAGACGGCAGAAGCAGGAGGGTACTACTATTGATGGCCAAAAGCTGGAGAACTTTAGCTACGGCAGCTTCATCGCCACAGCATCGATGTCGGGCCACATTGCCAACGTCCCGCAAATGCAGACAACTTACAACGCTTCCAAGGCAGCGATCATCCACGCATGTGAGTTTTGGAGCAGTGACTATGTTATGGATCACTGCTGTTCCGGTAACTAATGCCGTCGTATAGGCAAGTCATTCGCAGTAGAATGGGTTGGCTTTGCTCGGGCCAACAGCATCAGCCCTGGGTATATCAAGACCGATATCTCCAACTTCATCCCAGCCGAGACGAAGGGCTATTTCAAAGACAAGATCCCCATGGGTAAGTGTCACGATATTCTGTCGCAATAGAGAAGCATTGTCGCAGGACTGACAACTCTCAACAGGTCGCGAGGGAGAGCCGGAGGAGCTGAAAGGAGCTTACCTGTACCTGGCTTCCGATGCCTCGTCATACACGACTGGAATTGACATGCTAGTGGACGGAGGCTACTGTGCAGTATAAGCAACGACTTTGGGGCTGTACCGGAATACACCATGTGGGTTTGTGGATTGGGCGGATTGGCGCGATATAGAGCAGCGACGATCTGGGGCACGTGCGATTATGTTGAATACCCAAGGTTTAGAGTAGAAGTCTCTCTTTTGAAGCTGCGAACGGTGGGACACAGAAATAGACTTATTGGGGAAATGACCGAGCTGTGACGCACTTGGATTTTACACTGGAGAACTGAGGGATGGAAAGGAGAGAGGTATAAGGCAATGGGACCATTTGCTAAGCCTGCGTGCCTGAAACTATGCGCTTTGTAAGCTGTCACGTGGGCGGGTTACATGCCGGTGCTGTGGGAGGCGGCTCTAGTTATACGTGATGATGAAGTCATCGCCACTGTACCATGATGGCTACGCTAAGTACACAGGCAGCGCAGGTAGTTAGGGACCTCACAACAGCATTTGGCAACATGCGACCAGTGCACGACAGAAGTCCCGTGCTGCACACAGAGGTCAAATTTAAGCTTTGGGATCATGTTGTCTATACTGACAAACAAGATTATAACATCTGACTTTTTGGGTTGGATAGCAGCAGAAGTCGAAGCCTCTTAAGTAAGAATGTACCAAACCAGGTACGCTCTCGCCGGTCAGACTCTGGTATTCAGGCCGCCGTAAGTGCCTGCTGGACTTTTTCCATGGGTCTGCAGCCAAGTATGGATTATGTGCTCGGTGAGCCTTGCTGCCTGGTGTCGCCGGCCGCCTTCTTTAGATCTTTGCCAATCGGGCTCTTCTCATCTGATCCAACTTCCTTGGTTACGTTAGTACGGCCGCTGGGCAGTACCTAGGTAGTTGTCTGTCCTCCTAAAACCAACCGCCAAGGCCTAGGCTGCCTCTTGCAAGATGCCTAACCTGAGTCTGTAAATTACAGGGTGCCCGACGGCTTGGGTAGCCTGGGTAGCCTTGGTGTATTTCAATCAAGACGAAAACGTCAGTTCTGCTGTCGAACCCGGTCGCGTCCAGTTGAGTACCTATGCAGGTTAGGTAGGCGAACGGTGTGTAGTTCGAATCCAGAGCGAGGGTTGCGTAACGAGCGAGGAATATAGGTCTATCGTCTCACGATCGAGGTGACTACTTGCTTCAGCGACACGGGTGGCCAGCCTCTCAGATGGATGTCTGTCTGTCTGAAATACCATTGGTGTCACGAAAAATGACCTGGCATCTGACAGCACGGCTGCGTTTTCGCTCGCATACCGAGCGCAGCGTACCGTAGCATCTCGCAACGAACCCATACACAGAATCTCTGGGCCAGTTTGGCTTGGCAACCCAAAGGACGTCCGGAATCCTGCAGCCTCTCATTGGCACTGTCTCGTGCCTGGTCACACCCTGCCACCCACACAACCACAACCACACCCGCAAACCCGCACCCACACCCACATCCACATCCAAACACCCGCCTGGAGTGTGGACTGCCAGCTCTTCTGCTGTGGTAGGTACTTAGGTACTGTAGTGAGCGACGAACCCCCCCCCCCCCCCCCCCCCCCCCCCCCCCCCCCCATCCGCCATCCGCCATCAGCCATCAGCCATCAGGGCCCATCGCTCGCTTCCCACGTCAATCCCGCCCGCACTTCAGCTTTAGCGCACCTCTCCCTCTCCTCCATCCAGGTCCAGGTCCAGGTCGTGGTTCAGTCCAGGTCAACGTAGAGCCAGCCCAGCCTGCCTCCGACAACTGCAGAACCCTTTTTGTAGAATTGCCCGCCTTTCTGTCACCCAACCTTGAACCTGCCCCTTCCCTCAGCCTTATTCACTAACCCCATTGCCCGTCACCGTCGCCGTCGCCGTCGCCGTTCCTCGCCGCGCCGCTTCTTGTCGACGACTGTGCACTGCAGCCATATCGCCTCCTGCCCGACCGCTCGTGCATTTCTACTGCAACCTGAACGAGCGCCGCCTCCACCCTCAGGCGCAACTCCTCATCGCTTTCCAAGATGGAGGCCGACGACGGTCAGCCGCCCTCATCGGTCGAGGAGCAGCAGCGCATCGCCCAGGTCGACAATGCCATCCGCGCCATAAGAGAGAAGAAGCCGGTGCCTGAGATCGACTTCACCCTCCATACTATGGAGGATGGAACCCAGGTCAACACCCAGGAGCGGGTTTGTAAAGGTACTTTGCCCATGATCAACCACCACGCCCCCTCTCCTCCCAATGTGTCCCTTGCCCAGCCCGCCCGCCCTCCGTCGTCGCCCATCTACCCCGCCGCCACCAAAAGAAAAAGGGATCAGGGGCCCATTCCACTCCCCGTTGCGCCTTGGCCATGGCTGACTGTCCTCTGCCGCAGATGTGCAAGCCCCGGCCACATTTACCCCGAGTGACGAGCAGTTCTTTGAAGACGAAACCCACTCCAAGCCCAACATCAACTTCCTCAAGCAGCATTTCTACCGCGAGGGCCGCTTGACCGAGGAGCAGGCGCTATGGATCATCAGGAAGGGCTCCGAGCTCCTCCGCGAAGAGCCCAACCTGCTGGAGATGGACGCGCCCATTACGGTGTGCGGTGACGTCCACGGCCAGTACTACGATCTCATGAAGCTCTTCGAGGTCGGTGGCGACCCGTCCGAGACCAGATACCTCTTCCTCGGCGACTACGTCGACCGTGGGTACTTCAGTATCGAGTGCGTCCTTTACCTGTGGTCCCTCAAGATCCACTACCCTAAGACGCTGTGGCTCCTGCGAGGCAATCACGAGTGCAGGCATTTGACCGACTACTTCACCTTCAAGCTCGAGTGCAAGCACAAGTACTCGGAGGCCATCTACGAGGCCTGCATGGACTCTTTCTGCTGCTTGCCCCTCGCCGCTGTTATGAACAAACAGTTCCTGTGTATCCACGGTGGCCTCAGCCCCGAGCTGCACACCCTCGACGACCTGAGGGCCATCGACCGCTTCCGCGAGCCGCCCACCCAGGGCTTGATGTGTGACATTCTGTGGGCTGACCCGCTCGAGGACTTCGGCCAGGAGAAGACGAGCGAGTTCTTCATGCACAACCACGTGCGCGGCTGCTCCTACTTCTTCTCCTACCCCGCCGCCTGCGCATTCCTCGAGAAGAACAACCTGCTGTCCATCATCCGCGCGCACGAAGCCCAGGATGCTGGCTACCGCATGTACCGCAAGACGCGGACGACTGGCTTCCCCAGCGTCATGACCATCTTCTCCGCGCCAAACTACCTGGACGTCTACAACAACAAGGCCGCTGTGTTGAAGTACGAGAACAACGTTATGAACATCCGTCAGTTCAACTGCACGCCGCACCCGTACTGGCTCCCCAACTTCATGGACGTCTTCACCTGGTCTTTGCCTTTCGTGGGAGAGAAGATCACGGACATGTTGATCGCCATCCTGAGCACCTGCTCCGAGGAGGAGCTCAAGGACGAGACCCCGGTCACCACGTCGCCTGGCCCTGCCTCCCCTCCGCTCAACGACCCGCTCAATGATCCCGACTCTATTGAATACAAGAGGCGCAACATCAAGAACAAGATCCTCGCCATTGGCAGATTATCTCGTGTGTTCCAGGTCCTCCGCGAGGAATCGGAGAAGGTTACGGAGCTCAAGACCGTTTCCGGCGGTAGGCTCCCTGCCGGTACTCTCATGCTGGGTGCCGAGGGTATCAAGAACGCAATCAGCAGTTTTGAGGACGCGAGGAAGGTTGATTTGCAAAACGAAAGGCTTCCGCCGACCCATGAGGAGGTGCAGAAAGCCGCCGATGAGCAACATGCTGCCGCCTTGGAGCGCGCCAAACGAGAGGCTGACAACGACAAGAAGTTGCAATCCTTGTCTCGGAGGCTTAGCACGTAAGTCCGCCCGGCTTTTTTTGATATCGAAAATGAGATACTAATATTACCCCCCAGTGACCGTAAGCGATAGGTCTGCGTAGTTATAGAGTAGCAGCAGTCCTTCCTCTGTGGATTGCTGCCGCACAGAGCTCAAAGCACCTTACTTGGCGTGGCTTGGACCAGTATAGGGGGAACCTTCCGTGACGTTATGACCTAGTTTTCGAGCGGGGTTGGAGGAAACAAGCGAGATCCCTTCGAACTCCGTCGTTGGTCGGGAAAACGCCAGCATAGACGTTGAAGCTGGAGCCACACAGGCTGCTGGTAGAGGGAGTCAAAGTGTTAGGGAATATTATAGGCAAAGGCATGAGCAGGATCCAATCTTACAACTGACCTAATCAGCTCGGTAAGCCGGGTGAACTGGGGTCTCCAATGATCAGTACTTGACTCTCGGCGCTTATAGCTAGTTGGGCTGTTCTGGTCTAATCCACGACAAGTCTGGCGAATGCCTGAGACAAGGAGGTGCGCCTAGCTCCAATGTCAACACATAGAGACATTATCAAGGCAGCAATTTAAAAATCTCATTACAAGTCTTTGACCAAACTTCACGTAATCTTACAGCAGGGTATACCGGTATACTTATCAAAGAAAGCTTGGAGATTATCCCTCGTTATGCATTAGGTGCACATTGACTCCACGGCATCTTTGTCAGGTTGAAAATGGGAGCTCTGATCGTATATGCCAAGAGTCGTGATGAGGACTCATCTTCAGAAGCGGAAGGAGGTGCTGCCTCAAAAGCCCATAAGTTTGGGAAGACGAATGAACGAAAACGCCCAATTCTTTTTAACTTCTGAGACTCTTTAAGCCCTATGGCTTGTTCACTGTGTAGACTGCCTTTGCGAGAGATTCGTGTACTTATTGCTGTATTACGCCAGCAATCCAACTAGTCATACGCGACGTAGAGGCACGCAGATCGCTTCCATTGATTCATATTATGTAGGTGCTGTAGTGTACGAATTCGTACTTATCGTACTCGAGTATTCAATGAGACCCCATACATAGTCTAGGTCTTAAAACCCATACTAACCTATGATCGGCACATTCTCCCCTCTTGTGACACTATCCAGGACTCACTCCCTACACCCGCCCTGGCATATAACATATCGTGCGGGTCGTACCTCTTTTTGATGGTCAGGAGTCTCTCGTAGTTTGTACCCCAGAACGTATCTTGGAAATTGGGCTGACGAAAATCCGCCTCGTTTACGTATGCGCCGCTGCCAGGAGTGACTGCCTCAAGCTCTGGGAGGATGACATTTGTCATCTTATCCTGTAGAGCAATCATGTCTTCCCACGGCGCCGTAAAGTTCCAAGGTGTAGTCAAGGTCGTATGCACTAGGGCCTCCCTCCACGCCGGGTGCACCGAATTGGTAAGGCTATTGCCAAATGGTGCAACATTGGTCCCGACTCCTATCCAGGTGACACTTTGCTTCACAATACTCTGCATTGTGTCGGAGATGTTTGCGACCACTGACCGTGGGATCAAGCGGCCGCCATATTGTGCAATGCCTACCTGAATATTCCCAAGGGGCAAGGGGCCGAAATACGTGTCATAATGGTCGTAGTAGTTCTTTGACTCGCTGTATGAGACCGAGTACACCACTTCGAGCGAGCCTAAACTCGCAATCAACGGGGCCATGATCTGTTCGACTTCCGCCTGGGTCTTGTTGTAGGCGTTGACGGGTGATATCATGAAGAACGTGTCGGTAAAGTAGTACACGACCATGGTTCCTGCATCGACTATGCTCGGGAGCGATTCGTGGAAAGCTTGGATGCCGGCAAAAAAACGGTCACTCGGGTTGTCTGAGGTGAAAAACGAGAGAGTGGCACCGCTGAACACCGCGTCCGAGAAGGCCTTCACCGTCATAGATACAACTATGCCATAGGTGCTTCCACCGCCTCCACTCAGCGCCCAGAACAAGTCGGGATTCTCGGTCCGACTGGCAATCACGAAAGTCCCATCGGCGAGCACCACCTCCCAAGCCAGAGTGTTGTCGGCGGAGAGGCCAAAGCTGGAGCTGAGCGCAGAATGGCCGCCCCCTTGCGTGTAGCCGCCGGCGAGGCCGACCGTGGGACACTCGCCGCCGACGACGACCAGCCCCTGGTCCCTCGCGGCCTGCATGATTTCGAAGCCTTGGACGCCTGCACCGAGCCTGACAGCCTTGCCGCTGTAGTCAGCCGACTCATAATCTGAGAAGTCGATGCTCTTGAGATGGTGCGTCCAGACGGCAAGAGCGCCCGCTCCGGTTGAGCGTCCCAGATAGTCATGCCCGGTGTTTCGGATCACGAAGCGGATGTTATTCTGCCTGGCGAAATCGACTGCTGCTTGGATATCGGGCACGGATGAAGCATCGACGGCATACCGCACGTAGTTCCCTAGTTCGCAAGGGCGGGACGTGGGCTGGAATGGGTCACAGCTCTGGTTGGCGAAGAAAGGCGCCATGACAGAGGACGATGAGTTCATACTGCTACCATCAGTTCCTAGCCGAATAAGCACACAGTATTGCTCTTACTGGATCTCCTCATACTGCCACCGGCTTTGCAGATCCGCACACGTCTCAGCGTTATAGTTTGGACTATGGCAGGGACTGCCTAACGGAACTGTGGCGATGAGCCGACCATTTACGGTGCCGTTGAGCGCATCCCATTTTGGCCTCGAAGGCCAACAGTCATCTCCCGGGAAACATTTGCAGCGGTTGGGGTCGGCGCAGCTAAGACGTGCCAGATAGATCACCAATGAGAGGATCGCCCACCGTCTCATAGTTGACTATTTGACGATGATTCGAGATCGGTTTGGAAACACGGGATATAGATCATAGGAGTAATCGGGCTATCCAAATGCTGCTTAATCCGCCATGGAATGGCAGTTAAGAACGAAAGGAGGGAACATTTGAGATAATAGAGACAACGCTAAGCATTCCAATTCTGGGTTTTGAAGGTTCCGCATTGTTTCTACTAGCTCTTACATAGTATACCCGGTCTCATAGGACGAGCGATGGGCTTGGCGAAATAGAGTCAAGGCCCCTCGGGGCTAGTTCTACTTCTGTATAAGAACGATGCAAGAGCATGGCGCGGGAGGACGCTGTAACTCCGCATTCTGCAGCGGTGTGCTCTAGACTCATGACCAGGGTCGGAGCGCTAATAGCGAATGCAACCCTGATGCTCACAGGCCAAGGCACAACCATCTTAACACGAGATAGTTTCCACTACCCACGTGAATCTGACCATGCCTGCGCGACTTTGAGGATACCCAGCATCCGCTTCATTCCCAAGCAGGCCACAAGGTTCGGCATCGGATCTCTCACCGGTGAATCATTTAAAAGCCCCTGTGAATCAACAGGTGTATAATTTTGACTTTCTGCGACGAAGCTTTTGGCTCTTGAAGAGCGAATATAACGCTCAGAATGATCCACGATGCGGAAATGGCAATGGACCGTCACAGATGGAGTTGTTTAATTTAATTAGGTTTGTAAAAGCTCTCGGATATGATGAGTGCGTAGCGCGTAATAAGCACCTGGTCAAGGAAGGTTGGTTGCGGTGGAGACTTAAGTATGGCGAAGTAACAGCCAGTAGCAATATGTCAGTTAATGAGTTAAACTTACTATATATAAGCCATGAAAAATGGTACATCTCTTCCGAAATATTCATCGCTGTATACTGGTGTGATACGGGGCTGTGATTTTTAGGTTCAGTGAGCAACCCAGATAGAACGTTACCCACAACCCAAGTATCTCCTTAGTGAACTCATATTATAATTTATTGTTAATTAGTTGCGCATATTGCTTGAACAACCTGAATAAACTAATCCAAAACTGACAACGATTGCCCACAACGGTTTCGGTAATCAAAATGGCATGGAACAAGGAAAATAAAAGTAGATGAACTAGAGTCGGTAATTCCAGTCGTCCGACCTGGATTTCGAACTATAAAACGCGCCGTAAACCGAAACATTTGAACCTGTTGACTCCAATGAGTCTCGAAAGATGAGACGAACGCAATAGACGCCCTCTAGAAGATTGCGAGGATATTCGGAGGGCTGTTTTTCGTTAGCTTCGCCGGGCGGCTACACACGGTCAATGAAGATAAGGCACATACCTGGCAACGCCACCAGGAACATTGCATGGCTCACTCGAAACGAAGAAAGTCCACCTCTTCTCCTTCCTGCAATGCTCTGAAAGCTTCTCGAGGTCAAAGAGTTCTCCGATCGGGCAACCCCATCCACCTAGCAATACCTCATGTAGGAGCCAGTCTTTCTGCGTTGGCCAACACTCAAAAGCAGGTTGGTCGCCAGCTACAGCCGAGAAGTTGTCCCAAATCCACCTGAGCATGTCTTCGCTCTGTTCGACACCCACGAACTTGTGTGGAGTTGTGTCTTGGAGCTCCCATATCTCCTCTTCGGTTTTCTTGCCGTACGCCGACATAAAGCCTAAGGGGTCGTGAGCATTTCACGCGATGCATCGTGCCCACAGCTGTTCACGCACCAGAGCGAATGAAAAGAATGTCTCCGAACTTGAGCTCTGTTCCCTGTGATTGAAGACATGCTTTCAAATCATCCAACGGAATGGGGGTCGAAGCGAACAAATCGTTTGACTTGACTTCTCCCTGAGCTTCTCTCCAGCTGTGATAGTCAACTAAAACACCACGTCCTACAATACCCTGCTCCGACCACGCTATACTCTGTCAGTGTTATGCAGTTTGAAACGTGTCAAGATGCCTACCCTGAATGCCATTGACTGTAGCATTATTCCCATCCTCACCAATCCCATGGATTTCTTCCATGGTGACTCCATTGTAGAAAAGCTTTTCCTTCTGAAACCCGAAATGGCGGAGACCATCCCACTGTGTCGAGACTTGCGAGTTAAATACCCAGACATCATCATTGACTGTTCTCGGTGGTTTGGTGAACATATCCTGGTGAAACTTGGCTCTTTCAAAAAAAGGCTTGCGCGACTGTGCATTGAGAGGCCAGTTGAGAGAGATTCTGGATCAAGTCAGTGACAGGCCCCATTCTGATATGGCACTCACCTTTGCCCTGTGTTTATCTCGCTTTTGGCGGCAGAGGCAACCCGATCATTGGTGAGGCGATTCAGGAAGCCCAACTCGTCCTTATCCCCGTAGAGACCCCAGGCGGAATGATGGGGATCTGTCTTTCTCAAAGGCAAGTCATCGAAATCCGGAACTCCATTGTCATTCACCTTAATTCCTGGGACTGGAGGAGCCATTCTGGATTGGGAAGAAAAGGGTTTCTGGAGTGTTTTAAGTAGATTGTAGTACGGGTAATTTACACAAAGACGACAACCTTCACCCATCATGGAGGGAACTCCATTATAATAGCAATACCAACTTCCCCCGCACGAAACCCGGTGCTGGCACGGCCAATACTTTGCGTCATGTCGAGAATTGTGACGACAACCGACAACAGCACCCCCGCATTTTCAATCCGTATACCTAGGTAACAATGGTAAGCGACTTGAAGTTTGTATCCACTAAGAAACCAAGAACGAGAAATTTCTGCTATCTTGGATGGTGTATTTTTGGGTCTCTATAGAAATATGAATAACGAGTTATTGGAAACTAACCTGTGTAGAAGCCTGTGACTGCATTACTTATACTGCCCTTATGAAGTATAAACGCCGCCGATAGTTATTCGAGGAAGCATAGCCGTTGCCATCGGAAAACGCAAACCGGACCCACACCCGACGCCACGCCGGAGCATTGCGATAACGGCCCCGATGACCCCCCTTCAGTCAATCTGAGATCCTGGCAACCACACACTACATCAACACATTGAGACCTAGATAATCTATGGTTTTCGGATTTGTGACACAGAGATTTGCTGTAAGTAGCGTCTTTCCTAGACGCTTATCATGTTAACATAGATCCCTGGAGCGCGAAGATAAGAATACCTACATATGTAGCTAATGGTACCTACTATGCTCGAATTGACTCGAGTTTGATATAGGCAACTGTTAACCACTTGAATAGGTGCACAGCCCAATGCTAACTGTTCATCAGCTTGAAGACTCAATCGTTTGACAAACTTCTTCTACTATCCTCTGTGAGCACGTGGCGCCAGTACAGGATAAGCTTTCATTATCAAGGCTACCGGCGTAGTGGGTGCGAACTCGGACTCATCCACCGGCGACCGCCGGGACAGATTGTGATCAGCCCACCGATAGTCGACGGCACCCATCAACAGTCTTCAATTCATTAAGGGATCTACTACTACTTGCGTGGCCTTTTAAGTTCTACGGCATAGGCATCAACTATCGGCAGGAGATCACCGGCCAGAGCAGTTGTCCGCAGTAAAGCGTGTGATAAGAGGGTTTACAGGGCTTCACAAGGCAGTAATCACTGCGAGTAGATGCTCTCCCACCGATTCAAGACAGCTTCGGCAAGATCGCAATCTGTTCCTGCCCTATTGCCTCCCATTTGGATCTGATATCGCAGAGAGATACCTAGACTGCCTATGCCTCGGGATCTTCTGCGTATTCGGCTGCCACAACTTTGACACAATTTATCAACATCGGAAATCATTAGTGAAACTCCAGAACTATGGTGACTACCAAGCTCGAGCTTCGAACAGCCCTCGGCCCCGTTTACAGGGATGTCTTGCTAACTCCCCCTCGCGACTGCACCGCGGACGAGATACCGGTCATAGACTTGGCACCCTTGTTCTCCAGTGAACTCAGCGAGCGCCAGAAAGTTGCCAAGCAGATACGGTCCGCCGCAGTCAACACAGGCTTCTTCTATGTTAGAAACCATGGCATCGCAGACTCGACCATTGCGAAAGCCAAGCAGCGAGGCCTGGACTTTATGAAACAGACTCCTGAGGAGAAAGACAAGTTGTCGTCCAGGAAATACAGCAAGTACTTCAACGGCTATACTGGCTATGCGAGCACCAATATCTCTCCGAGCGAAAGTGTAGACGTCAGGGAGTCCTTCTCTTTCAGATATTCCCCCGAGCTTGACCCAGATCACCCTATGGATATTTCTGAGATTCCAGCTGAAGTGAGGCCGTGGATCAGGGCTGAGAAATTTGTTTGGGAAGGCACTGCCCATATTCCAGACTACAAGAAAGACTGGGTAGCGTATTGGGGGAGTTGTTTGACTCTGGCTAGGAGGTTGGTCAAAGCCTTTGCGTTGTCGCTGGATCTGCCCGAAGATTATTGGGATGAAAAGGTCACCCATCCCGGTGCTGATTCTGTGTTCAACTACTATCGCCCAAGGACTGAAGAAGAGACGAAGCAGAAGTTTGTGGGCTTAGGGAGCCACACTGACCTGCAGCTCTTCACCCTCCTTTGGCAGGACAGCATCGGTGGTCTTCAGGTATTGACAAAAGAAGGACAGTGGATCAAGGTGCGTGCCCCCTCAGAAGTTTGCGCAGCATGTCTGCAGGTAACTAATACATCCAGGCCCCTCCAATTGAAGGAACAATCGTGGTCAACATTGGCGATTACATGATGCGTCTCTCTAATGATACTTACAAGTCTACTGTACATCGAGTTACTAATGAGTCGACGCTTGAGCGAGTTTCGATGCCTTTCTTCTTTGGTGAGGAAACTTGGCAATGCTATTGTGACTATGACAGTCTTGCGCTAACGGGGTATGGGGCAGGTCTCAATTTCAACTGCGTCGAGAGTGTCATTCCCAGCTGCGTGTCGCCTTCGAACCCTGCGAAGTACGAACCGATATCTTGCGGTGACTGTAAGTATACGGTGAAATATGCTTCGAAACACGCCGTGACAGCTGACGATTATTTGGCAGGGTGTCAAATGCGATTCAAGATTGAGCGTGAGGCTTTCGATAAGAAAGCAGCAGCTGCAAAACTGGCTCCAAGTGCTGTCGTCGTGGAAGTCTGATGCACTGGATTGTGACATTTGGCGTGGCTCTCTTAATTTTACGTAGTATATGAAGCGGCTATGGAGTTTGGCATGACGATATGCCGATAATCCGTAGCGAGTACAGCCAACCACAACTTACATCACATGTTAAACCAAAGACTTTGAAGTCGTCAACTAAAGGCGAACCGACATTTTCTCTTAGAATAACTCCAGTCCGACGCCAACTTCCAGGAGCCGTCATTGGCGGGGCAGTATCTCGTAAAACATGAAGATGTTGAAACTCAATGAGCCAGATTGCAGAGCCATGCAGAACCTCTCATAATTCGAGGCATGATATGAGCTATTATGTATGTTGTTCGCTGCCCCTGTTACGGCTTGCCGTAAGATAGTAGTGATGCATGCCACGACTGAACTACCATCATATGACTCTTTGAACCAGTTCGATCAGGTCGAAGAAAGATTCACGGTCTGGCTTCGGTTTCAGAAGACCGAGGCCAACGAGGAGCGTCCGTTTCTCTTCTGAATCTCTGCGGGCGAAGAGACTGGCAATCTGAACAGCATACAACTGGCCGGAAGACTCGCGCTCCTCACCACCGCCGCCGAGAAGGGTTTTCGGCGTCAGATGCGAGAGCGGCAGTAAGCTTGTATCTGGCAGTGCCATCTCGACGCTCGCTGATGATGGTGCTGAGAGAGGGACTTGGATCTAGAAACAACCATGAGCCGTCGAGCACAATAGACCCTGCCACAGAAGGCTCACCCATTGAGATAACCGACCCTCCTGAGACAGAGTGATCATGATCTTGTCGGCAAAGAAAGTGGATGTGGCTTGCGTCTCTACGCCGTCGATCAAGCCAACGGCCTCCTTGGAAGGGGCAGGGAATCCCTCGTCTTTCACGTCCGAAGGGGCCATTTCCGGGGACCAGTTTGTGATCTTGATGGAGCGGGGTTTCGGTAGTGGCAAACAGATACCCTGGATTTCTCTCAAACCTTTCGCATCGGTCCTTTAGACTCTTTGAATTGTGAAGCTCTAGGTTGAGAATTATCATGGGCTGAGTTGTGATCCCGTTCGCAGGTACAGCAGTAGGTTGCCCCGGTGGTGCGTTCAAGGTGCCAGCCCAGTAATACCTACGTTAAGTTAGCGGGTCATTGCACCCCCCATCCATGGATCTTCCAGTCCGCATCCACCTGCCCCACAACAACATTCACCTGCATCTCAGCGCCGTTCTGCCGGGCGGTCAAAATTTCAAAATCGCATACTCATTCATCGCGAAGCAATAGCTCACGCTGCTTGCACAAGCCAACAAGCATCAAATCGGCCAGGAAATTTTGAGAATGATACTGTAGAATTCAGCGCAAAAGATTGGCACGCCAACTGTCAAAGTGAGCAGAGATTCCCAGAGCGATTCGTCTTTATTCGTGCGAGCTCCTGCTCTGGACAAAGATCGCTCCACATTGGCTTGAATCTCAGCGGCCAAGATGCCCAAGAAATTCGTCCCACGACAGAGGAAGCACAAGGTGCTCGCAAGGCAAAAGGCCAGCGCAGGTGCTCAGGACGACGACGCTGGTTCGGCCCAGGTCGACAGCAATGCGCTGGAGATTATCCCTTCCAAGAAGGATGTGGAAACGAAAAGGCTTAGAGACGAGCTGAAGGATCAGGGCGTCAAAGTTACTGGGCAGAAGGCCAAGCGACTGGAGAAGTACATCGACAACAAACTCAAGAAGGACGAAAACCGTACCCTGCTGGCCAAGTTGGCCAACAACAAGGTCGACACTAGTTTGTTCTTCAGCACTCGCAACCTGGGCCAGGGCAAGGAAACGAAAAAGCAAGGATTGAAAAGGGCCCACAAGGAGCACCAAGCTGGCCTTCGTGACGACGAGGACGATGAGCTGTTCGAGAAGCGCGACAGCCCGGACAGCGATTATGAAGTGTCAGCCGACGAGCAGGAGGCCCCAATTCCCTCATCCTCCAAGACCAACGCAAGCCAGAGCAGCGCTGCAGACGTTAGCAGTGCGCCTTCCACAGCACCTCAAGTTACAAGCGCACCTCCGAGCACTTCTGTGCAACAGACGCTGCAAGTCGGCTCTGGGTTGAAGCGACCCTTGGAACTGGACGAAAGTGGACGTCCGGTCATTCAGAAACGTCAAAAACGTGGCGGTGTTGCCTCTAAGTTCTCGACCTCGAATTTTGTTCAGCCGAAGCACTCTGAGCCCAATGTCGCACCCACATCCACCTCAGAGGACGAATGGAGTGGATTAAGTTCCGATGAGGCAGACTCAGATGATTCCGAAGGCGTCGAAGGAGAATCAGGGGGCGAAGAGGAGGATGAGTCGGAGGTTTCGGATGAACAATCCAGCTCCGAAGACGAGGAGATGTCCGACGACGGCAGTGATGATGATGGTTCGACTGGTGGGCCAGACGAGAAGAGAGAACGCTCCTCCGCATTCAAGGCATGGGCCCATCAACAACGGAACGAGGCCCTGGGATACAAACCGGTAGAATCGACATCCGCTTTGCTGGACCTTCCGGTCATCAAGGACTTCCAGCCGCGACCCCTAGAGCAAGATCCCCTACCCCTCGAGTTGCAGCCAACGGAAAACCTCGCAAGAAAAGCGTATAGTGTCACGGTCGCAAGGTCGACAGAGATACAGGAAGCAAGACTAAAACTGCCTGTTGTGGCGGAGGAGCAAAAAATCATGGAAGCGATCCACAACAACAACATTGTGGTCGTTTGTGGTTCAACTGGTTCTGGAAAGACAACTCAAGTGCCGCAATTTCTTTTCGAGGCCGGTTATGGATCTCCCAACTCTCCGACGCCCGGCCTGATCGGCGTGACCCAGCCAAGAAAGGTGGCCGCTGTCAGTATGTCGAAGCGAGTGGGACAGGAACTGGGAGACCATGGCCAGAAAGTTGCTTATCAGATTCGATTCGAGGGTACGGCGGACGAGAAGACGGCGATCAAGTTCATGACAGATGGTGTGCTTCTCCGCGAAGTCTCCAGCGATATCGCTCTGCGCAAATACTCAGCTGTGATTATCGACGAGGCCCACGAGAGAAGCGTAAACACAGACATCCTTATTGGAATGTTGAGTCGTGTGGTCAAGCTGCGGCAGGAACTGGCGGACGAAGATCCAACAGTCCAACCCCTGAAGCTTATCATTATGTCGGCAACCCTGCGTATAGACGACTTGACCAAGAACCCAACCTTGTTCCCGACGCCGCCACCCGTCTTAGATGTCGAGGGACGGCAATTTCCTGTTACAATACATTTTGCACGCCAGACGCGGCACGACTATGTAGAAGAGGCTTTCAAGAAGATCACAAGAGGACACAAGAAGCTACCTCCCGGCGGCATGCTCGTGTTCCTCACAGGCCACGACGAGATTTCACGTTTAAGCAAGAAGCTTAGAGAAGCGTCAGGGGGGATGAGCACGGCAGCTTACCCAAAGGTTCGGATATCTGCCAACGATGCGCCGCTTGAGGTGGAAGATATCGAGTTCGGGCAAACAAACGACGCTACCCAAGATGATTACGACGAGATTAACTTTATCGACGAGGAAGATGGGGAAGACGAAGAGGATGACGACAAGGAATTTGATATCCCGGACGAGGAAGCAGGAACAGGTCCTCTGAAGATGCATATTCTGCCCCTTTACTCTCTTTTGCCGACGCGAGAACAGATGCGGGTATTTGATCCACCACCAGAAGGCTCGCGACAGATCATATTGGCGACCAACGTTGCCGAAACAAGTTTGACGATTCCTGGCATCCGCTACGTCTTCGACTGCGGACGAGCTAAGGAAAGGCGTTTCGACAAAGAGAGTGGTGTTCAGAGCTACCAAATCGGCTGGATCAGCAAGGCGAGCGCAAACCAAAGATCTGGCCGTGCTGGACGTACAGGCCCCGGCCATTGCTACAGGCTGTACTCCTCCGCAGTATACGAGAGGGACTTTGCTGAATTTGCTGACCCAGAGCTGCTCAGAATGCCAATTGAGGGCATCGTACTGCAACTCAAGGCAATGAGACTCCAGCACGTGGTCAACTTCCCCTTTCCAACACCCCCCAACAGACAGAGCCTGGCCAAGGCCGAGAAGCTGCTGACCTACCTCTCTGCCATCACACCCGAGGGTCAGGCAACCGACATCGGATCTACCATGGCCAGATTCCCTTTGCCGCCTCGTTTCGCCCGTATCCTTCTCATTGGGCACCTTCACGATTGCATGCCCTATACGATTGCATTGGTGGCTGGTCTCTCGGTTGCAGAGATATTCATTCCGGAGAACGTTGCCATACCCACTCTCTCCGATCGGGAAGAAGGGGCTTACCGCACTAACGAGGACGTCATCGCCGAGACCCAGCAGGCGCGAGCAAGGCAAAAGTTCAATCAGGTCCATAGGAACTTCCGCTCCCTAGACGACGCATCTGATGCGATCAAGCTGCTTCAGGTCGTTGGAGAGTTCGCCCATGATCCCACCGAACAGTTCTGCGAGAACCACTTTGTCAGGTTCAAGGCCCTCCAGGAGACCCAGAAGCTTCGGAAGCAGATCACCAGCCTTTTGCAGAAGGATATCCCGGCGTTTGCCAACCTGACCTACCAGGACAAGCTGGACCGCCCATCAGCAAAGCAAATCACGGCTCTCAAGCAGATGGTGGCCGCCGGATTCATTGATCAGGTCGCCATCCGCAGCGACCTGGCTCCTGTGCCTCCTGAGATGCACCGCAAGCCCCGCCGCGCCATCGACGTCCCCTACGTACCACTGCACCCCATCGACGCGCTCGGCGACGACACCATGGACCGGTCGGTCTACATCCACCCGAGCTCGTCGCTCGCGCACTTCAGCCCGCAGGAGTGCCCCGAGTACATCGTGTACGCGCATCTGCAACGCGCCACGCCGGGGGTCGACGCCGTCAAGCAGCCGAGGGCGCGCATGATCGCGCTGTCGGACATCACGGGGGCGCAGCTCGCGGCGCTGGCCAAGGGCACCCCGCTGCTCAGCTACGGGAAGCCCATCAAGGAGGTCAAGACGGATGACCCGGCCGTGAGGGAGGCCTATGTGGTGCCGTATCTCCGGGCCGAGAATACAGGCGGCCAAGGGTGGCCTCTGCCGGTCAAGAAGATCGTGCAGAAGAGGATCGCTGGCAAGGGTTGGGTTGCGCAATAAGTTTGGAGAGTCATATAGGGCGTTTAGTTGTCGGGTAGAGGTTACTTCATATAAATATGCCATCTGGTGGAATGCATGGGTGGGCCAAGTCGAGGTTCAAGATTAGACTTAACGGCAGATGCCAAAGACCGCTTCAATTCGCTGTACAAGATGCTATGTTCAAACCAAAACCGCTGCAAAAAGTGCATATCATACAAAACACTTATGGGTATCAAAATCCTTTTTCCCACGGCCTCTGCCTGAGCCTGCCTCCAACGCCTCACGTCGATGCTATGCGTGAAAACCCAATGTCCTCCGGGTTGCGGTCGACCTCGAATCGAACCTCCTTGCGGAGGGGCGAGGAGCGCAACGTGTGTGATGCCCGAGGAAGAGACCTCCCCGCCCTGCCGTCCGCCAACCGGCTTTGCCAGAACCGCTCTCTCTACGAGGGCGTGGCGCCGGGCGTCAGCCCCGTCTTGGTCTTTTTCCGCTTCGGCTTGGAGATGCCGCTGTTGGGGGTCTTGGGGGTCTTGGCCTCCTTGGTCCCGTCCTTCTTGTCGCTCGGCTTGGCGGCCACGGGCGTTTTGAGGTTCGTCGTCAGGGGGTTCAGTGTCGGGGGGCGGGTGCGCGGCCGCTCCTTGCGCCCGGTCGAGGACAGGTGGAACTCGCCGGGCTTGCCGGTGATGGGGTTCTCGTCCATGTACTCGCCGCCGTACTGCATCTGGATCATGAAGGACTGCTCGGCCAGGCGCGCGTCCAGGGTGCCGGACTGGGCCGGCTTCTTGGCCTGGCCCTCGGGCGCCGGCGCGGGCGTCGCTTCCTTGGAGGCCAGCTGGCGCTCGCGGGCGTTGGAGGGGGCGGGCAGGGCCTTGTACGAGTGCCCCTGGGCGGGCGACCACTTGCGGACCTCGTCGGCGGCGGGGAAGCACTTGCGCAGGGAGTCGGTGATGGTGGCCAGGCGGAAGCTGAGGATGCTGGCAAAGGTCGGGGCCATGTAGATGTTGTAGCCGACGACGTAGTAGGTGGCGTGGACGGTGATCTCGTCGTCGTCGCCGGGCCGCTTCCGGCGGGTCTGCTTGCGGATGACCCAGACGCCGGTGCCGGTGCCGGGGGCCATCTGGGCGGGCTGCTCGGCGACGATGAACTCGACGCCGCTCATGGTCTTGAGGCGGCCCTCGAAGGCCTCGCGGGTCGTGATGTACTGGTACATGGCCGAGCTGAACATGGCCTGGTTGGCGACGACGGCGTTGTTGGACGTGTTGTCGAAGAAGGGCGACTGGGCAAAGTAGAAGAGCACGCTGTTGCTGTGGATGCCCTGCATGGAGTCGGCGAGCTCGGGGTGGTGCCACTGGACCTCGTCCAGGGGGATCTCGCGCGAGGCCATGGTGAGGTGCTCTGGGCGCGCCGGGGTAATGCTTCTCTCTGGGTATGTTCGTAGGTCGGGCGCGCGGGTTTGGGCGGAGGGCTGCCGCCAGAAGGGCGCGTGGTGAGTGGAATGAAGGTGGTGGTGGAAGTGAATGAAAGCTGAGGTCCATGGAACTGTCCGAGTTGGTCAGCTCGAGCTTCAATTGGCATGTGGGGCAGCCAATGGGCAGTCAATCAGCACGTCAGCTCGCTGGAGCCCACGCTGGAAGAAAAGTCCTTCAGTCTAGGGTCCCTGGGAGATGCGCTAGCTCTGGACCCCAGAACACGCCTAGCAAGCGCTAAAGTGGTTGGATCGCCCCGCCCAAGCCTCCAGCCTGCCCTGCCAGCCAGCCTCTCTCTCAATCGGCTCAGTTCACATCTTCAGCACCTGATTCAGCCTTGCCTCCATCTCAACCTCCACCTGCACTCACACATCCTCGAGAAGCTATCATTGCAACCCACCATCAACGGGAACAGGATCCAGCACCCGTAGACTATGGATCTCGTATCTAGCATCCGCAAGTCGGGTTCCCGCGGCGGCGTCAACTTCAGCTGGGACGAGGTCGCAGGTTCTGCCCATCGCGAGAACTACCTCGGCCACAGTCTGAAGGCCCCCGTCGGCCGCTGGCAGCAGGGCCGGGACCTCACCTGGTACGCAAAGAATAGCGGCGCCGACGCCGGTCCCTCGGACGAGACCGAAGAGGAGCGTGAGGCCAGGGAACGTCGCGAGGAGATAAAAAGAGTCAAGGAAGCCGAGGAGGATGCTCTGGCGCGTGCGCTGGGCCTCCCCCCGCCCGTGCGGAACTCGTCCGGGGCCAACGCCGTGGAGGTGACCAAGTCACGCATCGGTCCACAGCCGGAGGACAAGGAGGAGGGAGACAAGCCACAAGACGACAAGACGTCCTCAAGGAAACACAGACGGCATGACGACCCTGAGAGGCGGCATCGGCGGAGACACAGAAGCCGCAGCCGGAGCCGCGACAGGCGGCGCGACAGGTCGCCCAGGAGGAGGGACGAGCGTGAGCCACATCGGTCAAGGAACGAGCATCCCGGAAGAGAGCGAGGGCCGAGGCGAGGAAAAAGCCGCGAGCGCCAGGGCGACCGGCCACCACGGCGTCATGACGATGGCCGCCGCAGCCACCACGACGACAGACACCATCACCGTGATGGCCGGAGGATGAGTTTCAGCCGGGACGACGAGGAGAAGAGGGCACACCGAAGTCATCCCCGGAACAGGAGCCAAAGCCCTCGCGGTGAAGCGCCACGCAGGGAAGAGCAGCCGAGACCGCGGTCTAGGGATAGGAGAAGAAGTCAGAGTCCTGGCCAAAGGAGGTGAGGACTACGCTGTCTACAATTTCCATCGTTACAAGAGTTTCTCTTCATGATTGGGGAAACCAAGTTTGAATCCATGAGCAATGATCTTCATCTGTCCTCAGTCAACAACAAAGCTGGCCCTGGGCATGGTATCCCTGCGATCCACTTAATTGTTGAGCATCATCCCCATAGGGAGGCAACGAGGCCGTCGTCGCGGTATAGCGCGATCTAAGAAAAGACAAGTAGGCAGAGTGTCTCGAGCAAGCCAGGTAGAGACTACCATGACTAAAGAACCAACCGTGTGCGTCGCCATCGACTATGGTCGCGATCTACGTAGCTGGGCACCAGGCAAGTAGCGAGCGTCGAACTACAGGGCTCCGATACTTTGGAATAGCCCAAAATAAATGACATTCAATCAAGAGCCTACTTCTCTTGATGCACCCTCTTCTCTACCCTGGCCGCCCTAAAGTATTGCGCGTGTTATACACCCATGGGACTAAGCGAAAATAGGGGCCAGGGCGGACTCCATACGGGGAAGGTACTCGGCGCTGACTGCCGCGAGTCAGCGCGCTAGTACAGTACATAGAAAAACTTTGAGCCCGAGAATCTAGGCATTGCAATTTGGACCTTTTCTTCTTCCATTTTACTCCTCAAGTCTTTTCCATGGAATGACAACGAATCTGTCTCAGGAGCAGCTGTTTGTATCAAAGCTCCAGGTGTTAGCAGCATTTGAGTGGCAGTTTCTAACACGCATTTGAAGATGCTCACCTGCCATGCAGACTGGAAGACTGAAGGTCAGCACCACAGCTAGGTACGTACTTCGTCCTGCGACAGCCAACCTAACGCAGCGCACGTGGAACCTTACCGACAGGCCGGACACAGAGCCAAGGTGGCTGTGGCGCCTGTCAAATAGTGCGCAATAAATCCGACAATTCTCCAACAAATACCTCCTTGGTGTAGTGGTTAGCACTATGTTCTTATACTCGTTACGTTTGTAAGAGATATGCATGGGTCGCCAGTTCAATCCTGGCAGGAGGTAGCCTCTCTATAAGGGAGTTTTTTGCTTTTTCTCGCTCTTCCCACCCGACGGAATGCATTCTTGATGGAGGTCAAGATGTATATTTTTCACGTTCATGATCGATGCCCACGGCATACTTCCTTAGAGCGTCCATACGACGAGCAAGCATGAGCCAGAGAGACTGCCAAGATCCGGCCAGGGTTCAAGCTCGGCGCGCACTCCTGCTTCCAGCGTCGTTCGTTGACTTGTCTATCCATCATGATTGCTGCGCGCGAGATGCTCATCGTCTACATGGAGGTACTCTGTATATGCCTTGAGGCATCCGAATTTCACACCGAACTCTATTCGCGACAAAGGGATTGATCGTACACACATGCAATCGTAGTGGCCTTCAGCAGCGTCCCAGGCAACCAGGGCCTTGTGGCGGCGGCGGCGGGCGGGCGGACTTTAATGGACTTTAGCGATAAAGCTACTGTAATCGAAGAAGCTCTGGACCCTGCGAGCGACCCCCCAGGGCACCAATCGGCATCGTTTCGAAGGGGCCAGGGGGCAAGTGTCGCATCGTCATTCAGTCAACTGGGAGCCTACGAGTGCTGACCGTGGCCACGCAAAGGTACAGTTGCCTTTGGAAGTCCTGGCTACTGCGTCGGTGGGATTTGATACTTCCTGAGTGCTCTCGTCTATTTTTCTCTTTTCCGCGTTTGCATTTTCCTTTGGTTGCATACAAGATCGTTTTACGTCTAGATCATTCTGAAGCCTTCGCATCTCGCTCAGCCTTGTGCCCCGACTGTCTCGTGTCTGAGCATCCATGGCTGCAAAGCAGACGGCCAGTGGCGTGTAGATATATCGTCTCCAATCATCCGACATACCCTCGGTCGCGCTTGTGACATCAAATCCAACGTCGCAAGCATCGAGTCTTCCGAGTTCCACCGAGCGAACGCGGCCTGTGGTCGAATGTCCATTGTGCCTGCAGGCGTCCAGGGACTGCAGTTAGAAGGATGGACTACAACAAGCTCCGCGCCGCGGCGCTGAGCCATGGAGAAGACGAGGAGGCCGTTACGGTCGACACGAGAGCCCTGATCGACAAGGTCCTGGCTAGGTATTCTGGGGAATGGACAACCTTGAGAGAGCTCATTCAGAACGCCGCCGATGCGCAAGCCACGACGGTCAAGATCAAATGGGAGACACTCCCCTCCACCTCCGTACCTCTTCCGCCGAACGCAGATCGTTCCGACCTTCTCAAGCACACGATACAACATCATACGCTGCGCCGGCTGGTCGTATCCAATAATGGTCAGCCCTTTGCCAAGACCGACTG
The DNA here is from genome assembly GCF_022829205.1 of Neoarthrinium moseri. Classification (NCBI taxonomy): domain Eukaryota; kingdom Fungi; phylum Ascomycota; class Sordariomycetes; order Amphisphaeriales; family Apiosporaceae; genus Neoarthrinium; species Neoarthrinium moseri. The sequence continues at coordinate 149,718 of NW_026055151.1, read as the reverse complement.
GGCCAGACTCAAGAGGATCGCCGAAGGAAACCCGGACGAGACCAAGATTGGTGCCTTTGGTGTCGGCTTCTACAGTGTGTTCGCCGACTGTGAAGAGCCCTTCATCAGCTCCGGTGGTGAGGCTATGGCCTTCTACTGGAAAGGCAACGCTCTTTTCACCCGGAAACTTCAGCTCGGAGAGGAGCAGCGTTCCAACGAGACGGCCTTCGTGCTGGACTATCGCAACACGACGACTACCGTCCCCAACGCCTTGTCTGTCAGCCAGTTCCTTGCCACCAGTTTAACCTTCGTTGCCCTCCAGCATATCGAGTTCTGGATAGACGACTACCAGATCCTGTCTTTACACAAGAAGACCAGCCCAAGCGTGGATGTTGCGCTGTCCCGGGACGTCGAGACGACGACCAAAGAACGGCTGATGAAGATCCAAAAAGTGGATCAGGCCAGTGCCCAGATAGACGCGTCTTATATGGCCGCCATAGGCTGGAAGCCTCGAGTGACCGCCAGCCGAGCGAATGAATCATATGGCTCGAGTAATACGGAAATCCCATCTCTGAGAAGCTTCTTCTCCAGACTAACCACTAACACGTCATCTGCCAAGGCCAAAAAAGCTGCAGAAGAAAAGGCTGTTCAAGAGGCCATCTCGGAGGATATTACGGCACTGTCAAATTCCAGTATCTTTTTGAGGGTCACTACTGCTACCATCAAGACATCGGTGACGGCTAGCTTTGCTGCGGAGCTGGAGCGTGCCACCAAGAAGCCTCCGCCGAAACTCACCAAATTGGCCATCCTGACTTCTTCGTATGATGAGGTCCAGGCTTCAGAGACCTCGAGTAGCTCCGGCAACATGTCCAAGGCTGCCGATGTCTTCGCCTCTGTCTTGCCCACAAAGAAGCCGGGTGGGCGTATCTTCATTGGATTTCCGACTACGCAAACCACCGGCGCTGGCATGCACATTTCCGCTCCATCTGTCATCCCGACGGTTGAACGTGAAGCCATTGATCTCAACGCCCGATGGGTAAGGAACTGGAATATTGAGATGTTGCGCGCAGCCGGCATCATGACACGACTTGCATATACGAATGAGATGAGCGAACTTCAACAGAAGCTCCAGCGCTCTGTCGAAGGCGCAAATGCAAAAATTACCCCAGAAGCAATTGCGAAGCATCTGCCCGAAGCACTGCATGTCTTGAACTCATTCGCCTTTGGGGATTCAACCCCAAGCGGCCAAGTCTCGCAAATTATCGAGGAGGCCTTCTGGACATCGTACAAAAGACCTCTGATCGAGATTTATAGTACACGTGGTGTCCGCATGACGACTCAGGTGCGTATTGATTCCGAGGAACTCAGCAAGTTCGTTCCCGGAATACCGGTCATCCCTATGGGACTCAAGGAGACCGAGTTTGTGAAAAAATTGATCTACTACGATTTGCTATCACACATCACTGTGGATGATGTAAGCAAGGAGTTATCGGAATATCCCATGAGCAAGGATCAACTTATCGCCTTCATACAATGGGCAAGCAAGAAGGCCGTCATGGGTGAGCTCAGTCCCACGGAAAACGCTCGTCTCCTAGATTCTGCGATCGCGACTCTTGGCGATGCCGGCACCGACCAGGGTGGCATCATCACGCTGGGCAGCATCAAGAACTATGTTAGCCCGAACAAGATACCCGCTGGGCTCCCTATACCTCCAACTACAATACCATTTGAATTCACCAAGCATGCCAATGCTCATGAGCTCAAAGCATTGGGCTGGGAACCCCTGGAAATCGTACCTTGGCTAAGGTTCCTGCTCGAAACGCGGTCCAGTAGGCCGGAGGCTCAAGACATTACGAAGACTTCGAGTTTTGCCACTCAGGTCCTGACAGTAATATCGAAAAACTGGGAGAACCTCAGTCAGAGCTCTAAGGACACAGTGACTCAACTTCTCAAGACGAATACCGTCATGCCGACCAAGCTAGGGATGAGAAAACCGACCGACTCTTTCTTCCCATCCGTGAAGCTTTTTGATGACTTGCCAATCATCTCCCCTCAGTGCATGTCGATGAAAGACAAGTTCTTGTCGGCTTTAGGGGTTCGAAAGACAGTCGCTCTAGATATCATCTTCCAACGACTTCTCAACACATCTTCCGAGAAGAGTGCAGGGCAAGCCAAGTGGAGTCATGTCGAGCTGATCAAGTATTTGGCTTCTGTACGCGCAGATATCCCTAGTGACGATTTGAGGAAGCTCAAGGAGTCGCGCATCTGTCCTGCCGAGGCCGGTCCTGCAGGTCAAGAGTCCTCTCAAGGCAGTGCTCAGTTGTACAAAGTGTCAGAGCTTTTCGAGCCCAAAGGAGACCTTAGGCCTCTTGGTGTCAAGGTACTGCAGTGGCCAGAGTACTACCGACGAGCCTCCGCGGAGGGCAAATTTCTTGCAGCATTAGGACTTAGGGCCTATCCCTCTGCACCGGAGCTTGTGGAATTGATGTCTTCGCCTGAGCCTGAGCTCAGGGCATACAGTATGAAGTATTTCATACTGAACCATGCCAGCAATAACTATAGTTCATTCGATATCGGCCAATGCGAGAAGTCGTTTCTTCCACTTGAAGGAAACCCTAAACAGCTCGTCACGCCGAAGAACTGTTTCACCAACACAAACGCCTCCATACTTGGCTTCAACATTCTCAAGAGAGACCTCCATGAGCATGCGTTGAAGTTTGGTGTCAAACGGGACCCTCACATTGCCGATTGCATAAGTTGGCTCCTTCGCAACATACCTCAGACACCGCAAAGTGCGACACCCGTCTTCGAATATTTTGCAACTCGCATCACCGAGATCGGTGGCTCACAAGACTCTCAGCTGTCAAATGCGCCAATTGTACCTGTAGTTCGCCAAAGACTCGCGTCTAGCCTCTCCGAAAAGACTGGCGGCACTGTCACACATGTTAGTCCCAGGAACTGCTATCTTGGGAGCTCCACGACGTATGGAGACATCTTTGACTTCGTGGACTTTGGGCAGCAGGCGAACTCCTTCTTGTTTCGCTTGGGGGCCAAACTTGAGCCGACCAAAGTGGAAGTTGCCAGGATGGCGGCATCTGAACCAGCGCGGTTGCTCAGCGTTCTCCAGAGCTCAGAGAAATACCTCAACCTGTTGAGATCTCTATCAGAGCATGTAGCTGTGCTCAGGAAAGACAAAGATCTATGGAAGAAGATGAAGACCGCACCGTTCCTGTTGGCTTTCAAGGAGATCAGCCCAGCCAAGGGTGATGCAGCTGACATTGATGAAGATGATACGCCCGTCAGACACTACCAACTTGCTTCACCGGAACAGATCGTTATTCTCGATGACTATATCAGCTATCGATTGTTCAAAGACGGCCTGCTCTGTGCGCCGGAGGAGGACGGCCTTGAAGATCTTTATGCAGCTCTTGGGTCGCAGAACTTGGGAAATTTGGTCACAGACGAACTGAAGATCGGTCTGCGTAGCTCCCACCAGGAGGGAGCCGTGTGGCTCCGGAAACATGTCGTGGAGCGATCCAAAATCTTCATCCACGAGTATTCCAAGCATGCTCGTGATCCGATCAAGCATGACGCGAAGTGGCTTGAAAAGAATCTCGCTGTACAGGTCGTGGGAACATTAGGTCTACGAAGAACTCTCCGTGGGCGCAACCAGCACACCGAGAAGAAGTCCGCTGCCGCAGCAATCACGAATCAGGGGCTTGTCTTGTACGTTGCCTCGGACCGACCCAAACCCGATATGTATCAAGTCGGGTATGCGATATGCCAGCATATCCTTCACCGTCCTTCCCAGCAGGCGTATACGTTCTTTGAACCTTTCCTAAAGCTTGACCTGCTTGACCTTAGATCCAGAGGTTATAACGTGGACAGAATCTTGAGGGTCAAAGCGGCTGAAGCCAGAATGGCCGAGGAGGAGCGGCGCAAGGCCCTGGAAGCTGAACAAGCCCGGATGAGAGAACAAGCACAGTTCCAACAACAGGAGCATGCTCAAACTGCGCAGGCGGAACCGGCAACGCCTAGAGAACGGAGCAGAGCGCCGGTAATGCCCGGTTCATTTGACAGTCCAGAATCGCCAGCGGCCCCGGCACACGCTATACAACAGCAACAGCAGCAGGACGCCGGTGCAAACTGGGGTAGAAATCTGTTCTCCAATCTGACCAAACGACTGGGCTTGGATGAACTCGTTGACAACGATGACGAAAGGCAGAAAAGTAGGGGTGGTCTTGATGAGAATGATGGTCGTTCCTCCACAGAACAAAATACGCAGAACACCAAGGGCACCCTTATGCAGGAAGGCGGGGCATCAAACGTGAAGGACAACCTGCACAGAGCTATCGACTCTACAAGAGCATACGGGTCGTCCAGTCTGTTCTCGCCACCAAAGACTCAGGATGTTAAAGAGCAAGCCACGTACTGCGACTCTACCAGCAAGAAGGACCTCTACCGCGCTGCCGATGCGTCGAATGGCATGCCTGTCTTCATGATGAAGAACCTACAAGTGGACGTCGAGCAGTTCCTTGCGCAGAACCACAAGAACATCAACGCGTTCGCCGTTCTGATCCGGCAGGTCGGGGAAGTGTACGGCATCAAGTCCAAGGCGCTGCACATGTTCTACGACGACTCCAACAACACCATCGCCTTCAACAGCGTCGGCAGCATCTTCTGCAACCTGCGCTACTTCAACCAGCTGCACGCCTCGACCATGGACGACGGCGAGAAGAGGGCCGAGGCGGCCACGTGGTGGTGGGTCGTGGTCGCGCACGAGCTGGCGCACAACATCGAACAGCTGCACAACGCGCAGCACAGCTTCTATACCGAGAGCTTCATCCAGCAGTACTTCCCCAAGATGATGGCCAAGGCTAGGGAGTTGCAGGCCTCGGCACCGGCGAGGGCGTTGCCCGCCGCTGCCGCACCTCCGAGTCGGCAGCCGCCTCCGTATAGCGAATATTAGCGTGTAAGAAACATCAAATTGCGCATCCATCTGTCACTCTCGCATGTACGGAGCCTTGGAGTTGGGAACAATTTGCGGCATTTCTTCGTTTTGCTTTGGTATGCATGGCACGGGGCATATATAGAGAGTAGCTAGACAGCCATCCGAAACATCTTCGCTCAGCTCGATCTGTATTGTGAACCAGGGTTCTGGTCAACGTGCTATGTGAATGGTATCTCGGTCTAAATACACGGCGGAACAAACAGCCCGCGGGGCCGATCATCGGCCGTCAGGCGCTCGTCCCCGCTGGCGCGGCCGTCTCGCCCGCCTCCGCGGGGGCTCCCTCCGCCTCCCCGGAGCCCTTGGTCAGGCCCCTCTTCATGAACGGGCTGTGGAACAGCTTGTTCCAGTCGTGCAGCATGAACGAGTTCATCTCGCTGAGCTGGACCTCGCCGCCCGCCCGCTCCCGCATCTCGGCTTCGTACACGTCGACCACCTCGGCCTGCGACCGGCCGCTCGGGTCCACGAGCAGCTTGACCAGCTTACCCGCGTCGTCGAGCGCGTGGTTCAGACCTTGGCCTCGGTCTGGGTGGGGATTGTGTTAGCCATCCATGGTTTCCATAGATCGGGAAGAGCAGTCCCGGTCATGAATTCAAGGGAAAGGTCAGAACGGTAGACTCACGATAGGTCATGGGATGGGCCGCATCGCCTGCCAACGTCACCAGGCCCCCGTGGTTGTCCCACTCGTGTTCCTTTAGGCTCGGGTCCCAGTTCGCGTTGCTGGTCCAGTACACCGTCTCCAGGTCGTCGGGCAGCCACTCGTGGGCGCTCTTCAGGGGGTCCGCAAAGACCCTGCTGCGCTCCTTGGCCTGGGCGAGGCGCTCGCGGACGCCCATGACGGCGCTCTCGGCGTCCTGCTGCTCGACGGGGGTCTGGCCCGAGATGTAGAAGCAGAAGCGCCAGTCCTCGGGCCGCGCCGGGTCCGGGGCGTCCAGCATGGCCAGCATGCCGAGCATGTTGTCCGGGTGCGCGATGACGTTGATGAGCGGGTGGTACGAGCGCAGGAACAGCGCCTGCTCCCGCGTGAAGCTGGCGTTGATGAAGGTCGCCGCCAGCGGCAGCCGCTTCGGCTTGGCCGTCTCGGCGCCCAGCAGCAGGCTCCGCACCTTGGAGTTGCTGCCGTCGGCCGCGATGACGAGGCGCCCCCGGGCCTCGGTGCCGTCCTCAAAATGAGCGACGGCGTACGGGGAAGCATTGCTGCCATCGGTGGTGGTGGTGGCGGTGTTGTTGTGGTAGGAGAGCGAGACCAGCTTCTTGCCGTAGACGATATCCAGGTCCTCGGCCATGAGGGCGCGCAGGCGGGAGCGCAGGAATCGGTAGAACTTGGGGAAAGGGAGAGTCGTCATGATCTCGCCCGTTGCGCCGTTGAACATCTTGGCGATGTCCAGGTCCGGGGTGGGCGTATTGGGGTCGACCTGGGCCTCTATTATGCGCGACCATTTCGCCTCGCCGAGCAGCTCCGCCAGGGTGGGTGAGGACCACTGGGATATTTTCACTCAGTCATTGCTCGTATGTGGTCTCGACGTTCAGTTGAAGCTTGAAGATGGCAACCAGTACGACTTACGTGACATGCTATAGCCCAGTCGCGCGACTTCTTGTCGTCGCGAAGCTTCACGGAAAGGTCCTTCTCAAAGACTTTGTACGGGATGCCGGCCTGATACGATGTTAAAAACCTGTTTATTACGACTGCCCGTGCTGGGGAGGAACTCACATTCTTAAGCCCATTCGCAATGGCAAGTCCACAGCTGCCTAGGGGCTGCCGTTAGTAAGGGCGATGGGTTCAACCAACTGGGGTGGCAGATCTCCATGATATGATGTGACGCGATGTGACTTACCCGCGCCGATAATGAGGACTGGCAACTCCTGGTCTTGTGTGGCGTTCGCAGCCATTGTGCGACGGTGATGGTTTAGATAGCTAGCCCAGCGGTGACACGAAGCGGATATGGTGAGACCGTGAGAGAGCACCGCTGATGTTTGAGTGACAGCGGGCCTTGACAGAGAGAGAGAGGCGGGAGGGCGAGTTTCTCCGGAGGGAACAGGCGGTTACAGCAGCCGCAGCAGCAGCAGCAGCAGCAGTAGTGATAGAAGTAGCAGCAATAGTTCCTTGGCCGTGATTCACGATGCAGATACAGGAGCCAGTGACAGAAGCGGGGCTATCCCAAGACTCGTCCTACCCTTCGCGACAACATGGGGTCCGGACGGTGGTGAAAGGGGGGCGAGCTATCCACCCCTGGCCGTTTGCGCTAAAGATGGCTTCGTTTCTTTTTGCCCATGGCACGGGGAGAAAGCAATGCTCATACCGTCTGCCCGGGTTGTTGCTCCGCTTCTCTGTTGGGGAGGGCCAGGTTCGAAACGGAGCTCAGCGGTGGACCTCGGCAAGGCAAGCATGGAGCGCGCGGAGCAGTGCTCGACTCTCGTTGAGGTTGCTCCGATGCAAGGGGATCAGATCATGGACCGGATGACGGCGCAGAGCTGGCCTCCTTGCCTCGCCCCTCGGACGGCAGGATGAATTGGGGACGGCCCAGGAGGGAGGCCCGCCGACGTGGATCTGGTCGCTGGCGCGCAAATGGATGGGAACTAAATGCGCGGGATCCCTGCCTACCGGCAGCTGGTAATTTAAAAGGGTCGTGGCGCGTTGGTCCCAAAGGCCGAGCCAACAAAGATGGTGCATGCCGGCGTCGTGAGCGTGGACTGGGTCTGGGCAGGGTGGTGCCATGTGCCAATATCATACGTAGTATGCCAGGTGCAGGAGCAGCCGGCGGGCGGACGAAAAGGTGTGCGTCGAGTAACTTCACTCGTACCATAGTAGTGCGGATCAACCAAACTCGAACTGCTGGCAAAGTCGTCGTGATGTTCCCCATCTGGCAATCGAATCAATTGGCCGCCAGTGCTGCCGTAAGTTACCCGACCGCCCGGTACCGATGGCGTGGTACTCCTTAGACACGATAAAAACAAAAAAAAAGCCCCGACGAGTTCCCATTCAGGCCCTTGCCCTGCCTCCGACTGGCTCCTGTGTTACCAGCAGGACGGTACGCTACCGGCGGCGCTCCTTTGGCAGCGGGGCCTGCCGCCTTCACTTTCTGTCAGTGCCCAGTGCCCAGTGCCCAGCAGCCCAAGGGGGCCAGGCCCCAGGATTCAGCTCCCGGCACATCATCTGCCGCTCCCCGGGCGCTCCATCTTTTTCTGACCCCGTCAGGTCCGCTTCGGGGGTTCGGACGAGAGAACAGAGACAGAGAGACCCCTTTTTGGGGGCCAAACGCCAGGCGGGGCTCGGACTCTCTGCCATCTGCAATCCTCGTGGATTCGCTGATCGCTGCTTGGTGAGGCGTCGTCGACTGATCAAGGATTGGCCAGGCAGACTCGGACTTCTTTCTCTCCAGCTTCGGTCGGCCACAACCCGATCGGCGCTAAGCGCACAGTTTGACGAATGCTTCCGCTTCGCAATGTCTCGAAGCACACGTCCCAAGGTGACCGAAACTTCTGGTGGCATGTGCGGCGGTCTGTGTAGCTCTGCGTAGCCCGTCGACGTCAGAGGCAGTATCTGTCCTGTGCTGCCGTCGACAAGCCGCTCTGTGCGGAACAGTCGCGCGCAACAACCTGTTGTCATATGAAACGGCTTTCATCTCACAGCCTTCATCTCGGTCGTCGGTCGCTTGCAGGCAAAGGAGCTTGTTAGAAGTCAGGAAACATGACTCGAAGATCGGTCTGTCTGTCTATCGAACGAGCTAGGACTCGACGACCGCGCAAGGGGGCGTGTGCGTGCTCATTGCGACAGAAGCTGCGCACCCCGTAAAGTTGACTCCTCTCATCCTAGACAGAAGACGTTGATGCAACAAAGTCTGCAAACGGCCATCACGCGCTCTCGATACAAGACGGGCCATCCACGTCGCCACAGGAAATCAACCGTACAAGCCGGCACTGCGGAATCCTTTGGACTGTTCTATCACAATGCCGAGGGGACGAGTCCGTCACCGTAAGCTACATACGTATACAGCTATCCAATCGTGACGGGACCGAAGCACGTGGACCCTTATGCCTTGCATCATGAGTGTGATCCTTTGATACGACCCGTGGACGTCGGAGAGCCGTGCCCTGATTGGCACCGGGGCACCGGTTGTCGTACGCCCATGTGTCCAGTGCAACCTCAGCCCTACCATGCCATCATGTATGCAGGCCGGCACCGACAGGTTGTCTCTCGTATCGTCACACAGATTCGACAAGGGAGCCACGCGCGTTTCTTCTCCCAGGTCGGTTTTGGACTGCATACCTTCAGGCTCCCGTATTACTGTAGGAATGCAGAGCGCAGCGTAGCATCAGGGTAACTGTACCGTTGTTCTTAATGGCACCCCATGGTTTTGCCAGTTGTGTCGACTAAATTACGTAGGATCTAGCCAGTGCTACGTCTTCAGCGACTGAACTCTGGCAAAAAATAACGGCCAACACGATTTGTCCAGAGTTCTTGGCTGTCTGAGACACCCGCTGAGATACACCTGCGCCCATCACCCTCTGCTGATAAGCACGACTCGGCTCCCGTGGCTTCGCCTACGTTTTGGGGGTCGCAGACACTGCTGTAGTAAACAAACTCTGTATATCGGCCATCATGTCACGGGTCGGTTCGCAGCAGGGCCAACGCAACCACAAGGCTATCCGATCGTTGAGTTTCGAGTGACAGACCGCAGTATTCCACCTCGTATACTCGAGCGGCGCGGAGGCTGAGCTTTGTCGGCCCCGAAACAGGCGCAATCGAAAGGGGGGTTATTGCGGGCGTGGGGGCGGGCAGACTCTGGTATACTGTATACTCACGGCACCCAAACTCCTTTCCCAGGCATTCACTGAGAAGCACCGACGTAGGGCCGGAAAAAGATCATCGCATTTTTGACAACGGGCCCAGGACCGGTGAGTTGTAATGCGTAGGAACCGTCGTTCGGTGTAGAAGTGGTGCGTGTCCCTTCGTGATTAGGAAACAACACCACCACCAGGCACTTTTAGAAATTCGCTGCCAAAATCGGTTACCACCCAGTCGCAAAGTACCAGCCTGGGAGAAAAATGCGATTCTGTGTCTGCAGCTAAGAAACGCAGTCACGCTTACCACGGATCTCACCTCAGGCTTGTTTCTGGTAACAATCAGTCAGTAACGTCGAGGGTACGATTACCTAGCCGGGCCTGGGCTACAGCTGACTGTGGTCGAGAATGTGCACAGTAGGACGGATAGCAGTAACCCACCATGCCTACCAGAAGGAGGTAATGGTAACGAAGGTGGAAACCCGTGGCTGTACCGTGTGACGGGAGTCAGCCACTGGAGCGCGGATGTCTAAGCCTAAAAATAGTGTGACTAAGGTATGTAACGACTGCTATACAAAACTGCGCACCGTCAGCACTAGCGGCCCCCAAGCACACAAACCCGGCGTTCTGGTGAGTGAGGTTTGGGTACGGCCCTTGGGGCCCTGGAATCGTCGAATCGTCAAGCCAATGCCAATGTCCTTCGGGGTCCATGGGCTTCAGTACCGTGGCTTGTGTCGCAGCCTGTTGTCGGCCCCCTGGAGAATCCCCACTTTCGGGGGAGGTTCAGCACCTATCGATGAGGTGCCCGGCGTCCCGAGCTCACCTCGCCGAAATGACACGGCGACCTCGCGTACATTGCTCTACTGCATACTTCCATCACATTCGATAGAAGCGCGCTCTCACACTGCGACAAAGTGATTTCACATCAGGTATACTCCCCGGCTGACTCATAGATGTTGCTAGAGCTGCGGCGACTCGGCAGCGCAATTATGCCGGTTGACAAGGCAGCTGTTCGGCCTTGCCCGAATACTCGTTCATGGTCAGCTGGATGAAAGGTTGGTGGTACATATCCGCAGATCAGCTTCCAGGTAGGCACACCTTGTGCCTGCTACGTGCAAGATTTGCGCAATCAGTCATCTCGATCCGGTTACCTGGGCGATGGCTATTTTGGCAACTCTGATGGGGGAAGATAAAACGTTTTTGGTAACGGGAAAGACACGCTGGTGGGGGTGCCTGAGGCTATTCCAGGAAAGACAGTACGTAGAAGCATGGTCCTTTCACCATGCAGGAGTAAGATTGCAGAGTCATCGGCCGTCGGTGCTTCGCCTGTGATACGCTCAGCCCTACATGCAGCCGGCCCCCAAAATTAGAGCTTCTCTGTGTTCTTTGGCCCTTCCATGCCCTGCCACGGCATACGGATATGCTGCGGCCACCTCTGCTCGCACTACCTCTCCCCAATCGGGCACAGACGTGCGCTCCCCTGCTTCCAAATCCGTCACAACGCTCCCACTGGACATCTGCACGCCTGACTACTCGGGACCGTTGAGACATGGCGATTGGCTGGCCACTACCGCGCTGTCCTTTGCAACACACCCCCTTCCCACGTGTCTGCGGCTCCAATTGCCGGGACATGAATCCTACCGACCGGGGCTGTAAGGGCCCCAGGTACCGTCTTGGCCTGAGGTCATCAAATTGTAGTGACTGCTGGAGCGTAAGACACTACTCGGGCGCAGGGGTCTTGGAGTCGAGGCTCGGTTGCGGCGCGGGACGATTCCCTCGAGATAGGCAAATCAGGAGGATGAAGAAAGAATATATAAACCTTGGGGAGATTCCTCTCCAGGGTCCAAGTTATCATCATCATCATCAGCAGCAGCAATCTCATAAGCATCAGAACGCAGACAATCCAAACATCCCACACCTCCAATACCTTTAAGAGTCAACCTCCTCTCATCCTCTTTCACCAACAGTCCACTCTTCTTCACCTACTATCATCCACATTCACAAGTCACAATGGCCGCCTTCACTTTCACCAGCTGCCCCAACACCGTCGCCTTTGGCCGGTCCGGCTACAACAAGGACGGTGACAACGAGGAAGACAAGAAGTGCTTCGGCCGCTCGGGCTACAACAAGGATGGCGACGACGAAGAGGACAAGAAGTGCTTCGGCCGCTCGGGCTACAACAAGGACGGTGATGACGACGACGACAAGAAGAACTTTGGCCGATCCGGCTACAACTAAAGGGCCCATCAAAAGATCATGGAGAGCCGCATCGTCTCGAGCGCCTCCTTGATCTCACCCGTCGTTGCCGACCAACGATGGCTGATGCGGTCCCTGTCGCTATCACTCGCCACTTCGCGGCAGCACATGTACCATGACCCCCATGTACCATCACCGGCATCATCATTCCCTTTGTCGCATTAGACCGGCGTTGCAGTACTTCCCCATCATGGCTAGACATGTATTTCTATCCCCACGTACCACCACTGGTATCGTTGTTTCCTTTGTTGCATTAGACGGGCGTTGCGAGACTTCATCTTCCTTCCAGAGTTGTATTTTTACAAGACCATGTACGATAGGAGGAGTTGCATAGACCTAGACCGACACCGGGACCATTTTGTACCACCAAAAAGCTGCATTAGGGGCGTTGGGAAGACGGGTAGACTTTGATGGTATACTTTGATAGATAGAGGCGTTCTGGGGTTTCCAGTATGACTTATCTTGACTTTGGCGGGCATTTTGAACTTTAGAGCAGTACAAATTCAATCATTTCCCTACACAAAATCTGTTCCCATCGTTAGCATAATCGTGCACTATGGGAAAACGAATCGGGACTTTACTTTTCGAAGATGACTCCCAACACTTCCTCGACGTCGCCAGCTTCACCACGTCCTGTGATGCGTGCCAAGCAGCTAGCAGCATACCGAAGATCTTCTGCGGCCACGACAAAGTTGAGCTCGTCGATGACATCGTCCGAGGTTGTGTTGCCCACGTAGTCTTCCAGATGCTTCCGGCATTGGGCCAGGAGTTGTCTCTGGCGTTCGGTGACACCATGGAGGTCTTGTTGGTTAGCCGGCAAAGACGTCATATCCGCAAAAAGGGTGCCCAGACGGTCAGCTACCCCTTGCACACCACCCGGGTCCTTCGATGTCGCAGATAGGGTCAGAGCCTCGCTGCAAGAAACGAGGAGGGGCTCAGATGCGGTTCCACCGTTGTTGCGCAGCACAGAGGCGCGGAAATCCTCGATCAGGTCCTCCAACTCGTCCTTGGGGAGCATATCGCGCTTGTTCAGGACAACCAAGCCTCTCCCAACAGCCTGGAGTAACTCCAGCGTTTCTTGGTCATAGTTGATAAAGTAATCCCCCGAAGGATTCCTCTCGACAGATACCAGGACAACCACGATGTCGGATTCCAGCGCCTTGGCTCTTGCTCTGCGGATACCCTCTAGTTCGACAGCACCGATAGGGCTGTCCTGGCTGCCTGTGCTTCGAAAGCCGGCAGTATCAGCAAAGGTGCAGAGATACCCGCGGATATCCAGGTGAGCCTCGACAATGTCGCGCGTCGTGCCGGCTTCGCCAGAAACGATCGACGCCTCTCTTCCCACGATCTGGTTCATCAAGGAACTCTTGCCCACATTGGGCGGTCCGAGCAGGGCTATGCGAATTCCGTTCCTCAACAGTTCGCTCCTTTGGCTGGCCACCTCGTGTTGCTCAATGCTCGCCAGTATCCGCTCCACCTGCCGCGAGACATTCCCCAGGAGATCTGTTGGCGCCTCGTCAAAGTGCTGGTCTTCGGAAAAGTCAATGATAGCCTCCACCTCGCCTCTTGCTTCGAGCAGTTGTTGGCGCCAACTGTCATAGGTTCTCCCCAGAGCTCCCGACGAGCCACGGACGGCTGCTCGCCGCTGCTGCTCGGTTTCAGCAGAAAGAGTGTCGCTCAGTGACTCTACCTGCGCCAAGTCGAGCCGATCATTCAAGAAGGCACGCTTGGTGAACTCACCAGGCTCAGCGTAGCGTATGGCTCCCGCAGCTGGACACGCCGGGATGGCCGATAGCACAGCTTTCACAGTAGCACTCCCGCCGTGTACATGAAGTTCAAGCACATCCTCGCCGGTGACCGTCTTGGGTCCTGGGAAGAATATGACCACGGCATCAGAATCCAAAATATCTGTCTGATTTGATAGTGGATGGTACAAGGTTCTCACACTGGCCAAGCGTGGCTTCGGCACAGGTTTCGATGGGCAGAGATGTTGATAAATCTAGACTTGATTGTTAGTATTAGTTGCGGGCAACGAAAGGATCTGTGCAATTACCTCGGCACAAAGGCGCCCGGAAATACGGATCACAGCTATGCCAGCTTTCCCATGGGCCGTGGACAGGGCGTAGATGGTGTCACTCTTCTGGCCAGCCGAGAAGAATGTCCGATGACCTGGCAATGCCGTAGACCCGGGAGGCCCGAAAGACTTACTGCCTGGCCATGGTCGTGCCCCGGGGGAAGGCTGGTGGAGCTGGATATAAGGCCTGAATGTGGGAATGAAGCTGGGTTTCAATGCGAGAGAGCTTCGGCCTCTCGGAAAACGGCGAAGCATTGACTTAATCCACGGCCTTCCAAACTATGCAATGATGTCGGGCGAGGCAAAGGGGCCCAAGGGTTTTCAGAGATTGTCAAATATCAAGTCGCAAGATGGAAGTATAGGTGCATGAGATGGAAGTATAGAAATCAAGGGATACCTAGGTGTCTCCATACCTCAGTACACATGAGTTAACTAACGGGAAAGGTATACCAAGGTACAGACAGGCCCAGTGGCTAGCAAGAATTAGATGCCGCTGATTGGCAAACGGCACGGAACCAGAGCGCGGGAGTGGGGCGGACTAGCCTCACCGCCCTGGCAGATTCCGGGCAGTCTCGAAATTTTTCTGAATTGCTGGCGATGCTTTTGTTAGCTGTGGCTGCCCCTCCCCAGGAAGACGACAGTACATACCACTTTCGCCAGCACCCTTCTGTTCGAGCCCCGACCTCCAACCTGCCGACTCCAGACCAGGGACGAATCGCACTTCGGTGAGGAGCCCTCGACAATCACGAAAATCGACGGGTTTAGTCGACCGAGTCCTGTCGTGCCCGCTCCGTCAGACGCTCGACCAGAGCCTCCAACTTCACCATGGCGTCGGACGAGATTGTCTGGCAAATCATCAACCAGCAATTTGTCAGTAATATGCCTAGCCAACATCGGATAGGGGCTCTTTCGCTAATCAATGAGTGTTGCAGTGCTCGTTCAAGCTCAAGACGACCAAGAACCAGAATTTCTGCAGAAACGAATACAACGTCACCGGCTTGTGTAATCGTCAATCATGTGTACGCATATCCGTCTTGCCAGCTCAGGCGATGTGTGCTAACTCGAACACCAGCCTCTTGCGAACTCTAGATATGCCACCGTGCGGGCTCACCCTACCAAGGGCACGCTGTACCTGTACATGAAGACAGTGTAAGTCCACACCCCTGTTCTGTGCTCTGTGGTTGCAACCCACCAACTGACAGTGCTTTCCCAGTGAACGCGCGCATCTTCCATCCAAGCTGTGGGAGCGTAGGAAGCTGTCGGCCAACTACCAGACGGCGCTGAAGCAGCTCGACGAATGGCTCCTGTACTGGCCCAAGTTCTTGGTCCACAAGTCCAAGCAGAGGCTTACCCGCCTGACCCAAGTCGCCATCCGCATGCGGAGAATAGCCAAGGAGGAAGAGCGCCTCGGCGAGAAGGTCGTACCCAAGTTGGCCCCCAAGATCCGGAGGCGTGAGGACACGAGAGAGCGCAAGGCCGAGGCTGCGGCCAAGCTGGAGCGCACCATTGAGCGAGAGCTCATGCAGAGGCTGAGAGAAGGCGCTTACGGTGACCAACCCCTCAACGTCAGCGAGACCATCTGGAAGAAGGTGCTCAACGCCATGGAGCGCGAGGGCGAGGGCACGCGTGACGAAGACATGGACAATGGCATCGAGGACGAGGAGGAGGGCGAGTACGAACAGGAGGAGGACGAGGAAGATGGGGCCGTCGAGTATGTCAGCGATCTGGACGAGAGCGAGGATGATCTGTCGGACATTGAGGATTGGCTCGGAAGTGACGCAGAGTCGGAGCAAGACGAGGACTCGGCGAGCGAAGACAGCGACGACGACGACGACGAGACGGCGGCCAGCAAGAAGCAGAAGGCGGCCGCCGGCGACAAGAGGAAGAGGGGAGAGCCTGCCCGCAAGCCGAAGAAGGTGGTCAAGCGCAGGCGCGAGATTGAGCATGAGCACGAGTACGAGCCCCGTGCTCGGGAGCTGGCGTTCTAGGTCGAGGTCGGACGTGTGCCGAGTTACGTGTACTATTCAGCAGTCCTGCGGCCCGCTGCCGGTTCTTGCATTGTGGGCGTTTATTCATGATACCAGACAAAAGCGAATTCCACTGCCCTGATTCTAGACTTGGCCGCTCCGTCTCGTGATAGCCTTGTTTTATCATAAGAGTATCCAAGTCTGGACAAGCATGCAGGTGCAACAAGACGTAATTCAGATTTATCCTACGCATAGGGCTGTATATACAATTGCACGCGAAGCTGTGTGCTGTCACTGCATCTACAGGCTGCGAGGTCCAGTGTGCAAAGTAACTTGGACACTTTTTCAGTCCTTTGTAGTCGTCAAACCCTGGGCACTTTGACTGGGATTAGGTGCCTTGCGATTCCATGGGGCTTTCGGACTTTTGGGGGATGCTTGCGGTCCATCTCAGGGATTTAGGCGGGCCCCCAAGGCCCCCAAGGCCCCTCCCCCCACTAATTGGGCACCCGCAGCAGTGCTGCATTGATTTCCATGAAACAACAGCCATCCAAGCACGAGCTGGCGCACAGTCAAGGCGCACCCACCCCGAAGTTACACCCTCGTCCTCTTCACTCCAGTCCATCCCTCCGACCGACCACGCAAATTCCTCACGGCGTCTCCGTCTTCGCCTTCGTCTGCGTCTTCAGCTTGCAGACATTCGACCGCCGCTGCAGATAATCGCCGCTGTCCACACGACTTCCCTCCGCGAGCCCTAGAACGAGCCCAAGTCATTCGCCGAGTCAAATCCCCGCCCCTCTCACCTCGTAGACGCAGCTAGCCGGCCAAGTATCACTGCGTGTCTTGCTTTTTCCCCAAGCCCGTGTTCTGTGTCCCTCGTCCGCCGGTCACGCGGGCGAGCCGAGCGTGCAGCCATGTCGGCCTGGTACTCCAACATCCTCACCACAACCACCTCCCGCATCAACAACCTCCAGCGCACCTTTCTCGGCGGTGAGACGGACGGCGACACCGAGGACGACACCCATGTCTGTCGCGTGCTGAGAGGATACTACACAGAGAAGGGCCGCCCCTTTCCCGGTTGGCTCCCGCCGGACCCCAAGGCCCCTCCGCCTGTCCAGCCCGTCCTCGCCCAGCCGGGCGTCGGGTCGCGGTACGGCGGGCTCACCCAGCAGGGCGGCGGCGGCGGCGGCGGAGGCGGAGGCGGCCTGAGTTCGCTGTGGGACAACAACCCCGTGTCACAACCCCAGGACCCCCAGAGCCTACGGAGAGGGAGAGGCGCACCGCCGCCTATGCGCTCGTCGGACCCGAGGCTGAACCCGTTGAACCCATTCAACCGCAACTCGGACGGCGGCAACGGCCGAGACGACATCCAATCCAGACCGCTGCCCAGCCAACGGGCGGGAAGCTATCAAAGTGCCAACCTGGCGCAAACGCCGACACCACCAGCAAGTTCGGCCGGCGGCGGCGGCGGTACGGCGCAGGAGAGGTTACGGCAAAGACTCTGGGGCGGCTCCAGGACGGCCAGCCCGGCGGCCAACAGCCCCTTTCCACCACCGCAGCA
This sequence comes from Neoarthrinium moseri, assembly GCF_022829205.1. Classification (NCBI taxonomy): domain Eukaryota; kingdom Fungi; phylum Ascomycota; class Sordariomycetes; order Amphisphaeriales; family Apiosporaceae; genus Neoarthrinium; species Neoarthrinium moseri. The sequence continues at coordinate 132,094 of NW_026055151.1, read as the reverse complement.
GGCTAGCTCGAGAGGCGGCGGAAGCACGGATGACTACGAAGGCCGCTTTGCACCAGGCGGCATGTATGACGGCGGGTCGGGCAGCAGGGGAGGGGACAAACCGTTCGTGGCGGCCAACTCGCCATGGGCCAGCAACGAGCAAGATTTCTACGGCGGTGGAGGAGGAGGAGGAGGAGGCGGTGGCAGCAGCAGACCCGGAGGCCTACCAGGAAGTAATAGGAGGGCGGGCTTGCCCAGCGGCCCCCGTATGAGATGATACCAGCCCTTATTGTGGCAATGTGGAGCCCGGCGTCTAGCTTTTGACATTATGAGACGGCAGGACCGTGGCAGGAAGAGGTTTTGGAGAGCATGCCCAACGACTGGGGATGAAGTATTGGAGTCGAGACGTCCGCCCGAAGCGGATGATGAGCCTGCGGTGGTGTCCTCGAGCAGACTACAGTAGTATACACGATGGTTGATCACCTGTTCAGATGCTGGCCAAGCCAGGATTGTATGCATACGTTGGTGATTCCAGACGGTCCATGTCCATCCAGAGCCTTCGCCTACTGCCAAGGGCCGTGATGCTGCCGCGATGGACCTGCAGCTCGTCATGACTTACGTAGGCTGTAGATCCAGCAGGATGCAATAAATGGCTGCCTTGGGGGGTTGCGTAGTCGCCATGCTCGACGCCGGTACGGCTGCATAGCGGCTGAATCGTGAGCTCCAAGGCAGAGCTCGACGGTATGGCTGTTGGTGATGTTCCAAATCGCTTGAGGGACTGGCTCTAAAGACTGTGAGGCAAGATAATGGCATGCAATCTGGTGTGCAAGCACCGAGATGCTGTCAATAATACCATACTAGGAAAAAGGCCATCCGAAGCCACGGCCCACGGCCATAGCGGGCTGTACAGTACATTCGTACAGGTGCAAGCATCCATTAACCACGCAGGCCCATGCAACCCGCTGGAGCGACCCCTGCTACAATCGTCCCATTGTTGCCGCAGTCGTCGGCGCACCGATGACGAATCCACATGGCGATTGCGGCACGTATGACCAGCGCGGTGGTGTGCCACCGGGGGCAAGCTGACCAGAGGTTTCCTCTACAGCGGATCACCGGGTGTTCTAGTGCTGTCCCAGGGTAATCTATACCTGGCGCATGTACCCCGCCCCTAGCTCCCTCACTCATAATGCCCAACTAAGCACCCAAGTTTACTTAGTAACTAACTTAGCCTTAGCTTAGCGAACGCCTGCAGGCAGCCAAAGAATTGATGTACTGTACAGCCCGTCCCGCCGTGGGCTCACATGCATGCAACGACGGTCCTCGTTCTACCCTTACATCTCCCTTGCCCGGCAGACTACCTAGACATGATAACAGCCCACGGACACCAGACCCATAGACCCTGTGCGTCTTTATAGATCTTATATCAACCCAAAACTATATCTCGTCTCTCGTCTCCCGTCTCCCGCCTCTCGTCGCCGACACCAGATCCTGGGCCAGACGCCCGCCTACCCCTCCACCGAGCATGACGTCAGCTCCCCCGGGCGCTGATAGGTCACCCACCGGCTCCTTCATCGCCATGTCGGACGACAGCGAGGGCGAGTACGATACCATCACCCACACTGAGTCCGGCCGCGGCGTCAAGCTGCTCTACTCCAAGAGCAAGGTCTACATACACCCCACGCCCTCGGCCAAGGACAACATCCCCGGCTTCGTCGCCCTGCTGCAGCAGAAGTCCACCCCCGACGGCCGTCCCACCTCCTCCAGCTCCCAGGGCTCGTCCGCCCCGCGCTCCGCCGATCTCCTGCTCGCCTGGCTGCCCGAGTCCAGCCTGGGAGACGCCGCCAGCATATATGTCAAGGTCGACTTGACCGAGGGCGACTCGCCCCCGAAGCAGAGCTATCTCGTGCCCCCGGTCCCCACCGTCACCACCCACCACGGCTCCATAGGCCACTATGCCTTCGCCATCCCCGTGAGCGCCATATACTCGCTGCTGGTGCGGCCTCCCAGTCTCGGCTGGTGGTTCGGGTCGGTCGTGGTCAACACGCGCGCCGGGGACAGCTTCCCCGCCCTCTTCTTCCACGACAGCGAGTGCCAGTCGACCATCCTGCAGAAGAAGAAGCGCGCAAAGGACAGCTTCGACCCCTTTGGCGAACATGGGCAGATGTTCTGGGGCGGCGACGAGGTGCTGCGGTGGCTGAAGCGATACGTGCCCATCGAGAGGAGCGGCGCCGAGCCCAACATCTACCTCGTCGAACCCACCAAGGAGGACAGCGAGGCCTTCGGCGGCAAGCTGACCACGAGCACGCCCTCGCAGATCGGAAGGAGGGATAGCGCCCGCGGCATGTCTGTCAGAGGCGCTGCCGGGTCCGGTGCTGCCGGGCCGAGCGGACAACAGGGCGATGCACAGATGGAGCCGTTCATGAAGTTCGTCAAGGAAACCGGGTGGAACATCATGGAGAAGTTCAGCAAAGTCACCACCCTCACGAGACGGGCCGCGCAGGACGTGCTCGACAATCCCAGGGTGCCGCCCCAGGTCCGGCGGCTGATGGGGAATCCCGAGGTGCAGACGCTGCAGGACGAGTTCGACAGCGCGAGGATATACCTTGCCCGGTGGGCCATGGGCATAGCCGAGCAGGCCGAGCGGGACAAGAACCAGAGGATCTGGACCGCGAGAGATGTCATGGAGATGGAGGACACGGACGTCGGCGAATTCGAGCTGCTCGAGACGAGCACCCTGTCGTTGGAGGAACGCAGGAGGCAGGTCACCATGAAGGAGTGGAGTACCTTCTTCGACCCCAGAACGGGCAGGCTATCCGTCACGATCGACGAGGTCAAGGAGCGCATCTTCCACGGAGGTCTGGATCCCGAAGACGGGGTGCGAAAGGAGGCTTGGCTGTTCCTGCTCGGCGTCTATGACTGGTATAGTACATCGGAAGAGCGCAGGGCCCAGATCGCCTCGTTGAGGGACGAATATGTCAAACTGAAGGCGTCCTGGTGGGAGAGACTCGTCGATTTAGGTGGCGAGGGCGAGGAGGGGGAATGGTGGAGGGATCAGAGGAACAGAATAGGTAAGTTCTTCCTACGGGTCGTGATCAGTCAAGTATCTCTTTTTAACTCACGACTCCTGTAGAGAAGGATGTTCACAGGACTGATCGCACAGTTCCCATCTTTGCGGGGGAAGACATACCGCATCCTGACCCGGAGTCTCCTTTTGCGTCGTCGGGCACCAACGTCCACATGGAGCAGATGAAGGACATGCTGCTCACCTACAACGAGTACAACAAGGACCTCGGCTACGTCCAGGGCATGTCCGACCTCCTGGCGCCCATATACGCGGTGCTGCAGGACGACGCGATCGCCTTCTGGGGATTCCAGCACTTCATGGACCGGATGGAGCGCAACTTCCTGCGCGACCAGTCCGGCATGCGGAACCAGCTCCTGACGCTGGACCACCTGGTGCAGTTCATGGACCCCAAGCTGTACCTCCACCTGCAGTCGGCCGACAGCACCAACTTCTTCTTCTTCTTCCGCATGCTGCTGGTCTGGTACAAGCGCGAGTTCAAGTGGATGGACATCCTGCACCTCTGGGAGGTGCTGTGGACCGACTACCTGAGCAGCAGCTTCCACCTGTTCATTGCCCTCGCCATCCTGGAGAAGCACCGCGACGTCATCATGGAGCATCTGCAGCACTTTGACGAGGTGTTGAAATACGGTATGCCTCCTTCCCTTTCTATCTCCAGCTGGCAAGCTTGATGGCCACTGTAATGAAGAAAGCAATACTGACCAGAGAGGTCGCCAGTGAACGAACTCTCAAACACAATAGATCTCGAATCCACCCTCATCCGCGCGGAGTCGCTGTTCCGCCGGTTCCAGCGCCTCGTGGACGCCATCGACAAGAAGCAGAACTTCCCCGCGCCGCGCGTCCGCCAGGCTTCATCGCCGTCACCGTCATCGCCACCACCGCCTGCATCCTCAGACACCGCCGCCGCCGCTGCCCCGGCAGTTGGCAGCAGCAGGGATACGGGCAAAGCGAAGGAAGAAGGCCCCAAGAAGGTCATCAGCCCAGAGCTGCGCAAGCTGCTGAGCAGAAATGTCGAGGTGCTCCCCCGGAAGGTGGTGCACAAGAAGGGAGACGGGTTCACGGCCGAGGCCAGCAGGTAGAAGGGGTAACTTGCAGACGCAGGGTTTTGTTTTGTTTTCGGAAATGGAGTTTAACTACCGTGATAAAAAGAGGAGGGATGGAGGGATTGGTCGAGTTGCACCAAACATGGCTGGCGTTACTGGACACAGGGGGCAACGGAGCATGGCCATGGTTTTTGAATTATCGGAGTAAGGAATCACGACTTGCATCAGACTCATTACTTCACCTGGGCATGTTCTGCAAAGATGACGGATACGAGCCGAGAGGCTTACTGATTTGATTGTACAACTGTGACCGTTTATTCTGTTTTCCTCTATTCTACACCCAAGTCAAAAGGTATCTTACTCTGACGAAGATCGCTTCCTATCACGGCCAGGATAACAAAAATATGGCGGGATCTTTCGAATGGTCGTCGTCGTCATCATAGCTCGTCATGCCCCTCGGGGTGTCCCTCGGGCTTGGGGGCCGCCAGGTCGGGCATGGCCATGATCTTGACGACAAGGCTGGTCCAGCCGGTGAAATGCTGCGTGCGCTGGCCCTTGCCCGTCTCCGGGTTGTACTGCTCCCACGCGAAGCCCGTCTCCTCCCAGCTGTTGTACACGGTGTCGATGATGTTGCCGCGGAGGCGGGCGTACAGGTCGGTGGCCTGGGCTTGGTACGGCCCCTGTTGCAGGGCGACATTCTGGAATGGAAAGGTCAGAAATCACGGCTCTGTCTATGGAGGGTGTCCCACACTTACGTAGAGTTGCACGATGGCAAGGTAGTTCATGTTGATCCACACAGGGCTGCGCCAGTAGTTCTCATCCGTGCCGTAGAGTTCGTCCTTCTTGCTCAGGCTGCGCAGGCCGAACGGACTCCAGAGCTCGTTCTCGTCGCCAATCAGCTTGAGGAGACTGCCAAGCTTGGGATCATCATGCTTCAGGAGGCCAGTCAGGAAGGGGAACAGAGTGACATAGCCCTTGTGGCAGACCAGCTTATTCTCTTCAAAGGCGTCAATGGTAGCGTCGCAAAAGCAGTCGTCTGCCTCGGACCAGTGAAGATCGACGAGGTTGTGCTCGATGTTGTCGAGCACCGCGGCATAGTCCTTCGCATCGGCGGTCTCCCCGATGGCCGTGGCGATGGTGTTCAATGTCTTGGCCATAAGTCCCATCCACGAGATCAAGTCGAGATGAAGCTCGCCCGGGTGCGGGGGCTGAGGCCGGGGGTAGTCGTCCAGACCGCTGGTCAGAATGTGCTGAATGGATCTACCACGCCATCGGTAGCCTTCTCTGCTAGAGTACGCCTCTCGCTCATAAGACTTGATGTCGCCGTACTGTGTCTTCTTGAACCAGTAGAACTGGCGGCGCAACAACGGGTACAGATCTTGCAGATATTTGAGGCCGAGAGACGGGTTGTTCAGAAGAGCACTTTCGTGGTACAAGCCCTGCTGCGAAAGAGGATCCCTCTTGCCCGCTTGGGTACCATTCGCTTTCTGGAGCTTCTCGAGGAAGTTCTCGATGATCAAGAAGAGAGTCGGGGGGTTGGCGTAATGGGGGTACTGGACTTGGAATTCCGCGGGAACCTTGCTGCGGGCTTCATCTCCCAGAATCTGCTCGCGAGCGATCCAGCCGTCCTCATCGATGAGGTTGTACCAGCTCTTCACGATCTCCATGGTCAAGTCGATATCCCACTCGGCAATAGGCATGAGGTGGAAACCCTCGTCCCAAAGGAAGCCGCGCGGGAAAAAGGGTCGGGACGGAATGCTGCTGAAGAGCTCAAACGGTCCTTCAGGCTGCTCTAGACGGCGCGCTCTGGCGGCGGCAGTGTCCTCCCAGAACCCTTCGTTCTCCTCATCATATTCAGGGGCTCCGGATCGATCGACAATATGGTTGCCGTAGAAATATCCAATACCTCCGGCAAGGTTGGAGAGCATGCTGCGGCCAAATTTCTGGTACTTTTGTGCCTCAAACGGCGCCTGTGGCGTGAAGATGTTCAAGAATCGCTCACTGAAGGACTCGGTAGTTAATTTGATCTCGCGTGTCAAATCTTCACTGGTGACATCTTTGCCCGCAGATCCGCTGGTAAAGAGGATATCGAACTCGAAGGCACCTTCAAAGACTTTCTGCACCATTTGAATATTACCCTTCCCAGGCTGATTGGTAAGCTGATAGACCTGCCAGGGAGGCGGGGCGTTCTCAGCACCATACTCCTGAATGATATTGTCCACGCCTTGCTTCAGTTGCTGGTAGAGGATTTCCCTGGCTCTCCACAGGTGCTCCTCGGGGACGGTGAGAGACTGGACCGTGGTCTTGTCCAGATCACGCTTGTTGGAGACGGGGTGATTGCTCAGAGGGTGGTCGCCCGTACCCTTGGTCACGACGATCTTCCAATCGCCCAGAGCCTGCGAAGTGCCGGTCAGGGTGACGTCGCCATCGAAGCCGGTCTCGTCTCCGTCGTTGACAACGTCGACCTCGTCCCACCGGGGCTCGGAGCTGAGGTAGAGGACCATGGTCGACTTGAGGCCCTCGGGGGCATCCGCTCGGGGCTCGCCCTTGATGCGGGCAGCCCAGCTGCCGCCGTGTCCGCCGCCGGGGATCTTGACAAACGAAGTGGTGATGTCGATGTTGTTCTGGGTGTCGTGGATGGTCTGAACGCCGCCCTTTCTGGTGTCGTACTCCTCCCAGCCGTAGCCGGCCATGCCCTCATTCTGCTCGCAGGTGTAGCGGAAGCCTATGCAGGGGCCGAGGGTCAGCATGACGGATGCGAGGTGGACAATAGCACGGCAACGGCCTGCTTCCTGGACTTACTGCTTTGCACGTCGTTGTAGTTGTCGACCTTGCCCCACATCAAGGCGGTCATGATACTCTTGGGAATGCGAGGCCGGATGCCGAAGTACAGGTTGGGGCGATAGGGGCCCCAGAGCAAGCTCTGATTGTTCAGCCGGGCCATCTCGGCGTGCAGGACAGACTCATCCTGAGGCTCGGCGTTGGCGTGGCCGATGAAGGCATCGCCGGCGACGAGCAGCAGCAGAAAGGACAGCAAAGCTGTCAATTGGTTGCGGAAAGTCATGACAAATCGATCATTGATCCACTAGGAAGAAGTCCACCACAAAGAGTCGTCGACCATGCAAGTGAGTGAGCGTGGCCGAGTCGCGGTGTGAGAGAGCTTGACGGCCAGAATTAATTTCTGGACACGGTTGAGGAATGGGAGAGAGCCAGCGACGTCAGTCGGGTCTCAGGTCCCCTGGACGAGGTGCCTAGCTTTGGCTGCCGGCCCGCATCTCTAGCGCCAGGGAGCTCCGTTTTACTGGGGGTTGGCGGGGTTCGGGGTCTGAAAGTGTCCTGTCCATCCTGCTGTGTACCGTCCATGTGATAACGATAACCGGCGGCTTTGCACCAAGCCAGTGTCTTGCATGTCGTGGTGACCGTCAAAGCATCAAGGCTAGGTAAGACATGCAGAGCACCTGAGTCCCTGTCACTGTGAGCAATCGAAAATCGGATGGCACAGCTAATCTGCATTGAGAGACCAAACGTTCTGAGTGTCGAGGTTGGGCTTGGTTCGAGTGCTACGGTTCTGTAGGCGCATCTGGCAGGATCAGAAGAGGGGGCACAGCTGGCACAGCTAGCAAGCACGCAGACAGATCTGTAAGTCAGTCCGTTGAGTAAGAAGTGAATTCGCAGGCGGGTATCGTATGAAATCTAGCCTGCCGACGACGCCTTGGCCATGGGAAATGCTATGGTCTATACAGTAGTCCCCTGACTTGTAACCATAACCATACTCCAACTATTCAGAAACATTGCTCCTTCAGCCGTTTCTAGTCTAAGGGGGGCATCCCCGTAGTGATGTTGTGCCACACCGCCAACAGTGCACGGGATGGAACCTCCTCCAGGGATTGATGAAAAGTCTACCCCTACCCTTCTCTATCGACCCGGGCTGAGTGGTCGGTTGAATCCGCCTATGCGATTCATGTACTGGCGATACTCGGTCTTCTTCTCCTTCCTTACCCCCCCGACGTTGTTCCCAGCTACCTTGGTGCCCTTGGTGGTGCCAAACCCGCCAAAGCCAAGCATGGCCTGCATGGCAGCTTCATCCTCGTCGACCTCCACATCGTCATCGTCCTCATCCTCGTGGGCATCCTCGTCCATGGCGTCACCTCTTTCGGCGCTGGGCTCCCGTCCGGGCTCCCGGTCCTTGTGGCCTGTACGCGAGGGATCCTCCTCGCTCTTTCCTACACGGAACGACAGGGGCGTATTTCTGTCGCTCTTGGGCCGGCTCGGGAGAGGCGAATTGTGCTCAGAGCGCTGCTCCTTGAGGTCTGGGACGTCTCTGACTGCTTCCCTGCTCGGTCGCGGCTCATCGGCGTCCCGACCGCCGTATCTAGGACGGCCATCATCCCGTTCTCCTCCTCGGTATCGCCTGTCTGTGGGCCTGTCGCGTTCGCGTTCGCGTTCGCGCTCACGCCCGCTTCCCCTGTCACGATCACGTCCGTAGCCCCGGTCGCCCTCGCGATCTCTATCGCTTGCTCTGTCCCGATATCTGTCGCGCTCCGGTGGACCATCTCGCCGGTCGCGGCCGCGGTCGCCATCGCGGCGGTCAGACCGTCCCGGGCTCCTGGACCGTGATCTGTATCTCCGGCCACCCCGATCCCGGTCGTCTCTTCGGTCGTCTCTTCGGTCGTCTCTTCTCCCGTAGTCCCTGTCGCGAGCGCCGCGGCCCCCGCGCCGATCCATTTCGAGCCGCCGTCAGACTTTTGTATGTCTCTCTGTGTTAAGCGTAACGGTGAGAGAAGCGATTCTGTCCGTCGTCGGGCTGTGAACGAGGTTGCCTTGGGAGAAGCTGAGCTTTGCGATTTGATGAATGGCAACCTTGGGACTTGGCAAGGCTGCAGAGACAGTTCCAATTGCTAGCTTACTGCAGTGGGGCAGACAAACACCTTAGCTATGCGTCTATGTACCTAAGTACCTCGCTAAGATGCAGGTACGTACCGCATTGGCCTGGACCATTCCTGTCTGGGAGTCTGGGCGTTCAGTGCTATGTACTTCGAAGCAAGGCTCCTGCATCTAAGTCGTGCCTTCCATCTTCCTCTCCGCGAGGCTCGGTTATTTTATGTAGGACTTTTGGTTGAAACAGGGCAGCTACTCAGGTATTCCGCATGCCATAAAATGGCCTTCCCGGCGGCGGTCTGCGCCTGTCTTGTGTTGCCATGCACTCAGCCTGAAGCCCATAGCTGTATAGTACAGTTTGGCGATCCAAGGGGTCAGAACCTGGGCCCTTCAACATCTTGACCGTCTTCACAGCCGATAGTGCCTCCTGCTACTATCAACCGAACTGGCCATGGCTGAAGAGAAGACGATGGCAAAAAATAACAAGGGCCGAGTAAAGACAAACAACTCAGGGGCATCTGTATTGGCTCTCGCCGATGATCAGGAGCGGAGCCGGCTCTTTCAATTGCCTCAAGAGCTCCGAGATTCGATCTACGATCACCTATTCTTGGATACAAGAGTATCTCATGGTCGGAGACCACTAGGAGAGGTCAAATGTTTGCGAATCACTCCCGCTCCGAATTCCCTTTCGCTGTTGAAGACCTGCCGTCGCGCCAGAGCTGAAATTGGACACAGCTGGCTCAGCCAGGTCCTGTTCAACTTTGAAGACGTCAAGACCATGATGGAAAAGCTGACTGCTGTCCCTCTGAGAACACTCTCCGCGATCCGCCACTTATGCGTTCGGGGACACTCTTTGACGCTTTCTTGTCCCGAAAAGAAAATGTACTACAACCTGGTCCATGGTTTGAAATTCCTGCCGGGCTTGCAGCTTGACACGCTGACAGTTCTCAATCTATACGGCAACTGCGTCACTTACGATGTCTTGAATTCTCTCATAAAGTATGGCCAAGGGTGGAGGGAGCTGCGGTACATCTCACGCCGTTCGGACATACTTCAATATGTGAACGACTTCATTATATTACAAGGATTTGATGACTATAATCAGCGACGTCAACGCAAGCCACAGCCAGCCAACTGGATCAGGACTATGAACAGTCGAGACGGGGCCGCCAATCAACCTTCTGTCGCTATCTATCGGTCTACTCTGCCTGGTACGACTTGCACAGTGATTAATGAAGCAACCCGTGTTCGGTTCGAGCAGGAGTGTCCGGAACCAAGCCAAGAGGCACTCTTCGGAGGACGGGCATGTGCCAGTTGTATGTCCTCTGGCGAGAATGCCAAAGAGCTTATGGTAATAGTCAGGCGTGGCAACGGCGTTGATTACCAGGAGAAGCAGCGACCTCCCCTTCTACCGGAAATAGGTGATATCCGCGCAGACTGCCCTGGTATGACCTGGGAAGAAATCAGCAAAAAACACTTTGCCCCTCCGTCTGATTCTGGCAACGCTGACCGTTGTTTTGGTAACGACTCCAGCGATCACGCTCCGGAAAAGATGGATGAGTACAGACACGTTGAGGAGTACGAATGGACACCGCTAAAATCCGAATATTAAGCGCGACTGGCGATGGAAGATGGGGGCCACAAGCTGAAAGCGAATGCCAATATGTGCTGCAACCTAGGGTTGTACGTCGCCTTCCTCGGCAGAAGTAATCACAGGTTCAGACAGATAATGTGGGCGGTCGCACAAGGTATTGCTCCTATGGAGGAGCTGTAACTTGTGACCGGCGAGAAGGTCGGGGGACCCATGCGACCTGTTTGCTACGTCCCAGGTATACAATGAGACTTTCTCCTTATATCTGATACGAACGGCACTGACATGCGCGCTACAAGTGGTGGCAGAGGTATTGCAGCCAGATAATCATGAAAAGCGTATTCATGCTAAAATCTACCAATGCTTGTTGAACCAAGTCCTGTTTCCGTCAGATTGCTCTAACATCCATGTGCCACTTGTTTAGAACGCCGGTCGAGACACGTTGAGTATCTCATGCAAACCCCTTTGACCCAATCTCGAATTTCAACCACAACGCCCGACGCAGAAAACAGACCACCGCCTCAGGACCTCCCACCGAAGACGCCCAGCGGCCCCTTGAGCTTCGTGAACATCTCGTCCCTCTCTCCCTCCGGCGTGCTCAGCGCCGTCACAGCGCCACCCGCGCCGATCCGCCACACCTCGGTCTCGCCGGCCCCGTCCGCGTGCCGCACGGTCTCGTCGTCCCACCGGAACAGGCTGCGGATCGTGACGCTCCAGTCGCCGCGCCCCGTCACGTCCGTGTAGCCGACGACGCCCGAGTACAGACTGCGCTCGCGGTGGCGGCCGCCCTCGAGCTCCTGCAGGATCTCGCAGCTGCGCTTCTTGGGCGCCCCCGTCATGCTGCCGGGCGGGAGCGAGGCCGCCAGCACGTCGAGACCCGTGTACCTGCCACCACCGCCGCCGTCGCCTCCTCCTCCCTTCGTGGACGCCGGCAGCTGCCCCTCGACGACGCTGATCATCTGGAACACGCTGGCATACTCCTCGACCTTCATCAGCTGCGGCACGCGCACGTTGCCCGGGCCGCACACGGAGTGCAGGTCGTGGCGGACGAGGTCGACGATCATGAGGTTCTCGGCCTCCTCCTTGGGGATGTGGAGGATGTGCTCGGCCTGGCGCAGCGTGGCCACGGCGTCCGACTTGCGCACGGTGCCCTTCATCGGCCGCATGGAGCACAGGCCCGCGCGGCCGTACTCGAGGAACCGCTCGGGTGAGCTGCTGATCAGCGTCGCGCCGCCGAGGCGGAGGTACGAGCCGAAGGGGGCGGGCTGGCGGGCCCGGAGGGTGCGGTAGAGCGCCCAGGAGCTGGGCGACTTGGTCGCGCTCATCGGGGCCCAGCTGTTGGTGGGAATGACGCCGTGGGCCTCGAGCAGGCTCGCAGACCGCGTGATGGAGGTCTGGTCTGTCAAGCAGAGCTCGTACGAGTCGCCGGCTGCGATGAAGTCCTGGCATTGGCGGACCTTGGATTCGTACTCTCCTGCTTCGGGGGTCACAATGCTCGCTGGCTCGCTAGGCCCTGTGGGTGTGATAGGGGGCGTGAAGTGTCTGGCCCCCTTGAGTTTGCTATCATTGACCCGCAGTCCATCTGCCCAGATGGCCGAATTTTGCAGTGTGTCTGCAGTGGAGTTCAACCATTCGTCGGCCTCAGAGACCGAAGTGTGCAGATATTGGATGCGGAGGGTGCCCTCCAAGTGATCAACCACGATGCTCTTGGTTATCCATGCGAAGCACAGATCCGGCCGCTCGTGGCCCCGAGGACTATTAATTTTGACCTCAATGCATTCCAAACCCATCTCATATGTTATGTATCCCATAAACCCTCCCAGAAATGGTGACTCAGCGTTGGGCATGTCTAGTTTCCTCCGATCCATAAAATCGGCCAATAAATGCCATACAGTGTAATGTTTGCCGAGCTTGACGTCTTTGTTGCTGTGACCTTTGTTCATGGCACATGCAGGTAGAAGTGCATTGACATGGGCGGCGCCGGCCTGGTACTCGAGCCTTAGGGAGTCTGCGACATCGAGAGCAAGTATGCTGTACCGCCCTCGCACGTCAAGGCCAATGCGGTTGGCATGTGCGCTTGCAGAATCAAGTACAATGTGCTCCCGTCCTCCATTTTGCAGAAGCTCAACGATATCTGGCACCTCCACGTGTGATGGCAGCTGAATGACCTTAGAGGCATATGTTGCGTTGGTGCCGTACTCCGTTAGGTTGAATTCATCGGGCAAAGTCTCCTCGAACACAACTGCTCGTTCAGCATCCCGTGATGCCTGTACCTGGCTGAGAAGGCTGGGCTTTGTCGATCCAGGGATACAGTCTGGGATTCGTGACTTTGTCACCCGCCCACGTTGCTTGCTCCAGAGGAGGGCCTCTCGGAACCAGTTGCTGATCACTTGGTGACCGAGGCTCTGCGAGCATATGGACTCGGGATGGTACTGAAGACCCCAGAAAGGCTTGCTGCTGTGCTTCATGCCCATCAGGATGCGCTCGGACGCACCGTTCCTCCCCTCCTCCACCCAGGCCAATGGCACTATGTCCGGCAGCTCAGGGAGGCCGGCCCATCTCCTCTCAGACCACTCGGCTTCGGAAATTGAGTCCTGCCCGATGTCCGCACACAGGCTATGGTAGAGCGTCGCCTTGAAAGGCGTGACTCCGGCGAATATGTTCCCTGAAGATCCCGCGATCTCCCTGGAGCGGAAATCGATGTCTCGAATCATCCCATGCAGTCCGCCGCCGGGGATTTTCCTGATACTAGCACCGCAGCTGATGGCGAGGCTCTGAAATCCTAGACATATCCCCAAGACCGGGAGAAGATGCTCATCCTCGAGGTCCCAGATGTGCCGTATCAGCCCGACGTCGGCATCCAGCGTGGGCGAACCGGGCCCGGGCCCGCAGACCACAGCATCATAGCATTGCAGTTCCTGGCGGAACTTGTCATGGAAATCCGGGGATGCCGGGTCCAACAGGGGTGAGTCGATGTGCAGAATGTCGACGTCGGCTTCCAGCAGAGTCGTCAGCAGCGACACGACATTGTTGCTGAATGAGTCGTAGGCATCCAGGAACAAGATCCTCGGACGACCCATGACGTGCATGGGTTCTGATATTCTACGAGGTTACCATGTGTGGGTTTGATTGGTAGTATAGGCGGCGGTCGGGGTATGAGGTTGACGGCCCGGGTAGAGCAATGAGAAATTTTAGCGGGTACCGTTTTCTAGCTTCCGGCCGCTGAACGAGTAAGGGATTGGCCGGGCTAGATACGGCAACCGGGATGCATAAGCTTAATTGACTGACCTCTCCAGGGAACAGGGCTGAAAGTCACCAGCAGCTAGACCCTTGGACCCTGGGCCAAACGAACAATAGATCGGGTGACGTCGGCTTTGGTAACGGGGGTGGCCCATTCATTATAGGAGTGTTTCGGATGCTGACCGGGCCATTCAGTTCGGGGCCGACTTGGCACTGTACTAACACGACTAATAAGACCAAATTACGAAAAAGCACCAGTAATGGAGCCTCAAGTGACGACCACAACATGTTTTCATCCAATCGTATTTCTTCGTACCTTTCTTTTTGAAAGATGGAGGCAGCTGGTTTTTACCCTTGCTGTGTTGCCATGGCACTGGAATCGGTCATTCTAGGGGTAGGAGGGCATCATATCACGAGGCACAGGAATGAAGATGCTCGGGATCTTGAATTTCATTTCCCCAGGCCAAGAAAAATTGCAACAGTTGACTCCCTCTCTCCGGCAGGGCGCGAAAAGGCGTATCTACAAACACGATTTCCAGGTTTATCATACAGACGGACGCTTCGGCAAGTCAGAAACGCAAAAGATATGTCCAGCTATGCAATTATAGTCCTCCGCGCCCTGGATCCCCAAACCGAACTTAAATCATAAAATCGTTGACAAACGTCCCACCTGGCAGGGAGGAATGATCTCCCCGCATGTCCTTGCTTTAGGCATACTTGCGAAGCTGTAGGCTTTAGGTTAGCGGCCGCCTGCCAATCAGTACACAGAGTAGGGGAGCTTACATCTAACGTTAATGTCCTCGAACTATTCACTTCCTGGTCTCTGTATACTCCGACCAAGCTCTCACTGTCTTGGAACAGACCCGTCTTGAGACTGATGACAATGAACTGCATACCAGGGCCGGCATGTTCCCTGATGTAGTTCTTGATCTTCTCGACGTTGGCGTTGTCCAGAGCGGCATCGACCTCATCTAGCACGAAGAAAGGACTGGGCTGGTAGCTGTGGATGGCGAACAGCAGAGCGAGAGCGGCCATCGTCTTCTCACCACCGGAAAGGTGCTCCATGTCACGGAACCGCTTCAGCGGCGGCATGGCGTGGTACTTGATGCCCGAGAGGTAAGGCTTGTCCGTGTCCTCTTCAATGTCGAGGTAGGCCTGTCCACCCAGGGGATACGCCTCGGATCTCGTCAGATCCTTGTAGACCTGCGAGATTTGCTCCTGGATGTGCGTGAATGCCTTGTTGAAGAGTTCAAATCTCTTAGCCTTGATTTCGTCAAATGCATCCTTGGCCACCTTGAACGCGGCCTTGGAGGCTTCGTATTCCTGATCCGTGGACTGGAGCCTGGCCTCCACAACGCCAAGTCGTTCCATGGCGCGCATGTTGGGATTGAGCTTCTCGAGTTCTGCTGTTAGGGACGAAATCTGGCCTTGGAGTCGTTCTTCAACGGAGTCGTCCTCGGACTACATAGATTAGTATCGAGACAAAGTGTTAAGTGTTTTGCTCGTGAGACTCACATCCTTCAAGTCCTCGTCGAGTAGATCGAAATCTACCTCGATGCCATAGTCATTCATGGCATCCTCCATAAGATCCGCATCGCCACCTTCGTCCACATCCATGGCATCTGGGTCTTGCTGAAGGAGGTTGTCTTCGTTGGGCAGATTGTCCAATGAGCCTTGGGCCAGTGGGACATTGACCTGTTCCAGTCGACATCGCCTTAGCAGAGCGAACTTGCCAGCGCTGTTCTTCTGCACCTCTGTCTCCAGTCCAGCGATAGCCTTCTGTCTGCTCTCGATGTCTTTACTCCTCCTTTGCACATCAGCCTTGGCGTCGTTCACCTTCTGGTTGCGCTCTGAGAGCTTCTCTTTGAGCTCGTCGTACTGCTCCTGTAGCGCGGCCAAGGCATCCTGGTCATTGCCCATGGCTTCTTCAATCGACTCCTTCTGCGACTCGTAGGTTGAGATGTCGTCTTGGAGCTGGTTGAGTTGGTCTTGCATGCGCTTCACCCTGCTCTGCGCATCGTTCAGTCTGGACTTCTCCCAGTTAAGGCTGCTGTTCAGGCGTGATTTCTGCACTTCGAACTGGTTGCGCTTCTCGGATGCCTCCTGCTCAAGACTGCCCTGCTGAGCCTCGTACGCCCGGATGTCGGTGTAGCCAAGTCTCTTGCAGAAGGTAGCAAAGATCTTATCCTCGACCTCGGCGATGGCCGCGCGGAACTTGTCGACAGCCGCGCGCGTCTTCTGCAGCTTGCTGTCTTCTTCCTTGTACTTGGGCTGCAACTCCTTAAGTTGACGCTTTGCGTTGTCCAACTCCTTTTTCTTGCTGGCCAGGTTCTGTTCGTAGGCAGCCAATTCGTTGCGGGCAAAGGCCAGGCGCTGCTCCAGACCAGCCAGGTCGTTGTGCAGGTTTTCTTCGGTCGTACCACGCCTGTCGGCCTTAGGCAGCTTCTCGATCTCCTCCATGTACTTTTCGGCCATCTTGCGCAGGTTTTGGACGTCATGTTCCTCGAATCGGCGTTTGCCCTTGTGCTCAGGACCCCGACCACCAGTCATGAGACCTGCCTTGTGGATCACGAAACCCTCCAAAGTTACGGCCTTGACGGGTATCCTGCGCTCGTAGCAGACATGCTTGGCAACGTCCAGAGTGTCACAGACAATAGAACCGCCGCAGGCGTATGTCATGGCGCGCTCCAGAGCGGAATCGAAGTCGATGGTATCAATGGTCAGCCGAGCACCCTGGATGCCCTTAACAGCGTTGCTCACGGCGCTGACCTTGATGTTGTCTAGGGGAAGGAATGTCATGGCTGGTGCACGGTTCTCCTTCAGGTACTGGATACAGTCCTGGCCCGTCTTCTCAGAGTCAACGATGACCGAGTCAAAGTCACGGCCCAGAGCTGTGATGACGGCTTCGTCATACTTCTTCTGCGTGGGCTTGCACAGGTCTCCGACCCTGCCTTTCACGCCGGGGTATATGCGTTTGAGCGAGGTGACGGTCTCCTTGATCCTGGCCTCCTTGGCATTCTGGCGTTGGCCCTCATCGGCCTCGCCCAGTTTCCTCAATGCCTCCTGCAGTTTCTCGTCCAGCTCAGTGCGCCGCTGGTTGGTCCTGACGCGCTCCGACTGGACCTGGTTGAACTCCTTCTTCTTGGCATCAATATCCTTGGAGGTCTGCTTGACGCTGTCTTGCACGACGTCCCGTCTCTCCCTGATGGCGACCAGCTCGGACTCGAGCTTTTCCACGGCAGCGTGGTAGTTCTCGACCTTGCCCTTAAGGCTGTCGACGGTGGAGGCGTCCGTCTTGAGCTGACGGACAAGATTCTCCAGCTTTGCCTGGTTGTCGGACGACTTGGCCATGGCCTGGGCACGCAGGGTGTTGTACTCCTTGCGGTCGGCGTCGCTCAGCTCCTTGCCCTGCTTCTTCATGGTTTCCTTCCACTGGTCCTCGAACTGTTTCTGGGCCTTCTGCACCGTCTCGAGGTCCTTCTCAATCTTCTTGATCGACTTGGCCTGGTCGTCGCGCTCCTTTCCGACAGTGGCAATCCTGGCGCGGATCCTGTCGGCGGCCTGGCTCGTCTGCTGGACCTTCTCATCGATGGGAACGAGGCTGTTCTCCTTGTCCTCAATCTCTTTTTCCTGGCGCTTGATGTGGCGGTCGACCTTATGGACCTCCTTGGTGACCTTGGCCTGCTCCTGACGGGCAGCCTCGAGGTCCCTCTCGAACTTGTCGACATTGCGGCGGAACTCCTTCAGGTTTTCCTGGTGCTCCTGGATCTGGGCGCTCGACTCGTCCATCATGCGCTGGAAATGGTAGAGCTTCCAGAGGATGTGAGTAACAACGGCGGCATCGCGCTCGTCCGTCTTGGCCTGGAAACTGTCGGCCTCCTTCTTCTGTTCTTGGTACTGCTTGATCTCGGAGTTGATGCCGCGACGGCGCTGCAGCTGGAAGTTGGACGTCTCGGAGGCCTGGTCGGCGTCAGCCTGCAGGCGCTCGTACTCGGCCTTGTACTCCAAGCTGCCCGAGATCTGCTCGATGAGGCGGGTCAGGTCCTGGGGCGACTGAGCGGCAATGGCCTCAACGTCTCCCTGGAAAACGAGGAAGTTGCGGGCCTTGATCAGGATGTTCTCGGCCTCGAGGGCGTCGTTGTACTGCTGGGCGGTGACAACACGGTCGTTGATGCGGTACTCGCTGGAGCCCTGGTTCGTGATGGCGCGTTTCCAACGCTGCTCGTCGCCGGCGTCATCCTCGTAGACAGCCATGACCCAGGCAGATTTTGGGTCGCCACGGGTAGGGCGCTGGTCGGCCTGGTCGACGCCATTAGGATCGCCATTGGCGTGGCCGTTGGCGGCGGGGGCATCAGCGGAGCCGTCGTCGTTTATCTTGGAGGTCTTGAGGACGCGACCGCGGTAGACCAAGTCCTTGAGGTGGGCGGAACGGAGATGCGACGACTTGATACCCAGGACAAAGGAGATGGCGTCCATGCTAGAGGAAGCAAGAGGTCAGAACCAGCAGGCGGAGGCGTAATGGGGAGGTAGTAGTAGTAGCAGGACAGACGTACGAGTTGGACTTGCCGGATCCATTGGGGCCGATGATGGAGGTGAAGTAGGAGTCGCCAAACAGGAGGATGTGGTGGCCCTTGTAGGACTTGAAGTCTGGACGGAGTCAGCGAGGGCAGCGGTCTGTGTACGGATTACGGGAGCCATACTGAACAACTCCAAGCGGATGAGCTTCCCCATCTTGACGTGGCGGCTCTCTGGCAACTCACGGGCGAGGTGGATGGGTTGGGTTGCGTGTTGGACGTCGTGGTCAGGTCAGAGACGCGACGGGGAGTTTGCGACGCGCGCCTGGATAATGGGCGCCGGCCCGGCGGGGGGCTTGGTCGACTACAGTGCACGACTAACTTATCTGGAGGCGGGCGGGTCTCCGTCAGCCGCCGCCCGGCTGCAATCCACGCTGGCAGCCCACGGCAGCTGAGGCCTACGATCCGGTCCCCCCCCCCCTGTTTTCTTGGCTGTACATAAGTTAGGTACTTGGGTACTTGAGATCCCGCGGGGCAGTTCCGCATCGCGCCTGCCTCAATTGAACTTATCGCCCTCACCGCCAAAATTAATTCTGCCGTTTTCCAGCCGGCATCCAGATCCAGAGCTCCAACCTCGAAAAATAACTCCCACCTCGCAACCCCCACATCGCCAGTCGGATTGAGCCCGAGTACCGTCGACGATAATCCAGCTGCCACCATGGAGGCCGAGAAGAGTGACGCCTGGATAAAGCTGGACGCCGCCAAGTTGGCGGAGGATGCTGCACGCAAAGGCAAGCAGCCAAGGCCCCTCCCACCCGTCAACGGGCCCACGACTGATGTACTGTACCATAACTGTATGCTAACATGCGCCCACCACAGAGGCCAAGCACCAGCGAAAGCAGGAACAGCGGCTGATCCGTGCTGCCCTGCGCAAGGAGAAGCGCCAGCAGAAGTCCGAGGCCAAGGCCGACCGAAAGGCCCGCGCCCAGGCAGCTGCCAAATGGACCCCCGAGCGCAAGGCCGACGAGAAGATCAAGAAGGCCCTGACCAAACCGCACAAGGAGGAGAAGCGGTACCGAAAGATGCTCGACCGTGCAGAGCGACTCGAGGCCCAGGCTCGCAAGATGATGCAGCAGGCCCAGCAGGCTCGAGCTCGCCACGCCTACCTGACCAAGCAGAGAGAGGTAAGACGACACGAGGTTATGTGCGAAGCATGGACCTGATGCTGACAATCGACCACAGAAGGCCGCAGCCGAGAAGAAGGCCGAGCTTGATGCCATCATGGACGAAGCTCCCGAGAACGACAACTACATTGCCCTCGAACCGAAGCAAGAACCCACCGCCCCGGCTGATTCAGAGTCCTCTTCTGATGAATCTTCTGATGACTCAAATGCGGACGTCACCATGACCAATGCTTCTCATGACGACGAGGCAGCGGGTCCTGAGGAGCAGTCGAGCAAGAAATCGAAAACGTCTAAGACGGACACGAAGGAAGAGGAGCCCGCTGAAGAGGAGACCGCTGAACCAGAGCAAGATGCTGCCGCACCCGAGGAAGAGCCTGCAGCTGAGGAGGCACAGACCAAGGAGAAGAAAAAGAAGTCCAAGAAGTCCAAAAAAGTAGAAGAGACTGCTGAGGAGCAGGCTACCGAGCCAGGGCAAGATGCTGCTGCGGCCCAGGAGGAAGTTGTTGCAGATGATAACAAGGACAAGAAGAAGAAGAAAAAGTCCAAGAAGTCCAAGTCTGAGGAGGGTACCGAGGAAAACGCCGAGACTGAAGAGATAGTCGATGGCTCTGCCGAAAAGAAGGCTGCCAAGAAGCGCAAGCGACACTCCGAACCGGAGGCTGAGGTCGAGGCCGCTGCGGAATCCGCCCCTACAGAAGCCCCCGCGGATGCCACTGCCGATGCCGAGGATTCCAAGGAAAAGAAGCGCAAGAAGAAGAAGGCCCGCAAGTCGACCGATGATGGTGCCGAAGAGGCCGCCTCGAAGCCGGTGACAGAAGAGGCAGAGAAGCCTAGCATTGACGCAGCAGAGCAGTGGAACGTCTCGGCTCTGGGCGGCGGTGATGCGAGAAAGGAGAAGTTTATGAGACTCCTCGGAGCTAAGAAGGCAGGAAACCTGGCTGGCAGTCAGAGCACTTCGGGTGGCGCTTCGAAACAGTACATCTCAACTGTCCAGGAGGATCTTGAGCGCCAGTACGAGGCTGGCATGAGAAAGAAGGACATTGGCGGCAAGCGAGGCCTGGGGGCTTAAGCTTGACGTTGCTCGGCATGCTGTGTACATATTCTACACCCAAAAACTTGTGGCGTTCATGGAGGACCGGGAAAAGCTGACGATACCACGGGACTGATTTGCTCTACATAGCTGGCTGAAAACGCATGATAAGCTGTTCACTGCCAATGGCGTCACTCCTAATACACTGGACTTGACTGGTTATCGTAGTTTACTGAATTACACTGGCGCCCAAAGCAAATCGCTCATTGCCCTTGGCTCGCTATCTGGTTCCCCGAATGTGCTTTTATACACCACCGAGGACTACACGTACTGTACACCCAAGGAAAATGCCCGCGAGCCGACGCGCCACGGAAGCAGCCAGCTCTAGCCTCTGGGTTGATGCGACCCCCTTTTTGCGTGCGAGCCCGTACACGGCCATGTACAGGGCCTCTGAAACGTATTCCTCTACTACATCGCTGAACTCGATCCCCGGCGCCCCCCGCGCAGCTGCCGTGCGTCTTGTCGCCCCAATCGTCTCGGTCTACCCGGTGGCGCTACCGGCCGTCTATCGCCAGAAGATGCGCTGCAGGACCTCGAAGAAGACACCGCCGAAGACGACGAAGCCGAGGAGGACTGGTACGGCGGGGGAGAGCCAAAGGTCAGCAAAGAACGGCCCGGTGGATAGCAAGAGCTTCCGAGAGAAGGGGTGAACTCACTCAGCCAGAGCGGCGAGATGGGCGACTTCTGCGCCTCCTTGGTCCGCGCCTGGCGCTCGGCCTCCGACTTGCCGCGCCGCGCCTCCTGGTCCTTGACGAACTTGGCGTTGGCGCGCCTTTGCTGGGGGGTCTGGGCCTGTGTGCGCGGGTGTGCGTGTCAGCATGGAGAGGTTGCGGCAGGAGAAACGAAGACGTGGTGTGCTGGGGGATCGGTGTCGCGTGTAGGCTTTCTCCCTCTGCCCGGCAGAAAGGGGACCACCACGGTCTGGGGGGTGGGTGCCCCATGAGCCGACGTACCATTGTGAAGTATGTGTTTTGTGCAAGTCGAAAAAAGTGGCAGTGGTGATGTGTGCCTGGCTATGGGGGAGCCAGAGGGGAGAGTTCGTTCGCGGATACTTGTATGGGGATCTGGTGTGTCCCTTCTACCGTCGTCTTTTTCGCGATGTCGCCGAGCGAGTTTATATAACTGCGGCAGACCGGATAGGACCTTCGTTCGATTGGGTTCGCGTGGGTTCGGAGTCTTTCTCGCCGGGTCAGAAAAGACAGATTGAGGGGGTGTGTATGTGTGAGTCGACGGCGAAGAGAGCAGGGGAAAAGTGACGAACAGGAGTTGTTGCCAGCTTTCGGTCGGTCGTTGGAGAGAATTGGTGAAATCTGTCCAGGACACATCGCGCATTTCCGCCCGCCGCCCGCGTCCCTGGTAGCCCCCAATCGCAACACCTGTCTAAAGGGCCATCACCTACTAACCTAGGTAGCTTTACGGGCTGGGCGGCAGGGGTCCAGTACCTAGGTAGCTGTCCGCCCTTTTCTTAGGGGCCCGCCCAGCTGCTCCTTTTGGGGAGCCCCCTCCAACCCCTGGCTCCGGGGGCCGCCAAGAGACCCTGACCCTTTTCCGGCGCGTTGGCAAGATGATGTCCAGTCGGGTCCAGTGGTCTGGTAGGGGGTTCTCCCCACACTCTCCAGCCACACGACAGGCCAGGCAGTGAGCTGGACGCCACTGTCGCTCGACTACTACCTCTGAAGTAGAATTGGATGCCACATCAGAACCTGAGCCGTGCCGCTTTAAGCTTGAGCCTGGTCGGAGCTTAGCCTGAGCTCGACCCCAATGAACACATACAAAAGAAGAAAAGCATGCATAAAGGAATTGTGTATAACAGCTCGGCCGTAACGAACCGAGTTTACGGGTCGAAGCTCTTTTATGGTGTTTTTGTTGACGCCTGGTGGCTAGACATTTCTGGACCTTTGCCTTTCATCCAATTCCATTCAAGCTATTATTCGTTCTGAGCCGAGGATTGACTGGGATCCGGGTCGCCACGTTCGGGAGACTCGTGTCAATGTGCAAACGGCGTGGCAAACACAAGTAACAGAGCTCGCATGATCCTCTTTCCTAATTAGCCCTTGCCGAACAACTTACCAGTCACTTTAGACATTGCTTGGCACAGTGCTTGGCTGGTACCAGAGCAAGATATCTCTTACCGGAGAGAGCAGCGTCCAACAGCCTATCGGCTTGAATTCCAACATGACGAAGTTTGGAACAAACTTTCCCAAGAGGTCTCCAGGTATGTGCGCCAATCTAGTTTCAGCATCTGAGCTCACCAAAAGTCTTAAGCTTTCTATAATAATATGTATATACGGACTTGAACCCCTGTTTGAATGACTTCCTGGGAAGTCATCCGGACATGTCCTAGGAGGGTTGGCCTTGTGACAGAAAAGGGGGTCAAGGGCCACGGATTCCTATTGCAGAGCATTCTGCATTGTTCGGCTGTAGTCTTGACTTCCTACGAAATTGTCTAGCCCTGAGTCCTGGAGAATTATGCCTTGTGGGGTCATTTGGCTGGTGACGACGGCTTCCTAAGAAGTCCTCGGTGAGGAGATCCAGGGGCCGGGTTCCTTACTACATTTCGTGCAGGTCATTCCGTGGCGATAACGTTATAGGAAGTCATAGATACAGATCCAGCTATGCAAAGTGTGTAATAAGAAGCCTATCCTTTGAACTCCTTCTCTGCCACAAGGTGAGCTAGGAAGTCATCCGGGCAGGGATCTTGGGGAAAGCTCACCTTGTGCCAGTGACTTCTGACGGGTCCACCGAACCGGTTATCTAAGGGCCATTCTCCTTGCCACACACTCTATGCAGCTCATTTAGGGGCGATGGGTTCCTAAGCAGTCATCAAAAGAGGAGAATAAGAGCCAGGTCATTGTATCAGAGCACTCTACATGACTCACCTGGTGAAGGTGCCTTGCTAGGACTCCATGAGCAGGTGGATGGTACAGTTTTAGGAGAGGTGTGTGCCAACACAATTCAGCTGCAGAACTAGATGGTGTCGTAGGGGAAGGCTATAGCAAACCAAAAGGTATAGAAACACGCACCCAACCCCAATGATTAAAAATTCTTGCTTTTCTTTCCAGATGGACATATACAAGCCCATCCTAGAAGCTCATCATCGCTTCTGCCCCTAATGGCGATCACCATCCGTTTTTCAGCTCGCAAGAAGCAGCGAATAGAACAATCCATCAGTTCTACAGCTTTTGAGCAAAGTTCACCTCGTCCTCAGCGATTTTCGACTGAGCCTGAACGACATACAATTAAACCTACGATACCTTCAGTTAAAGCGCTTACTCCTATTTAGACTGAATCCAACGCTGTCGTTTTTGTGGCTATTAAATTATATCGGCCAATATTTATTTATAGTCTGGGCGATGTGTTAAACAACTTCCAAACACCAGACACTTTAATATTAGTCGTCACCATTTGCCGGTCCAAAACGGCATAACCTATTAAAATTGCTCAAGATGCTTGTCCAGTGCTGCAAAGAGCTTGGTTCCACCGATCAGAATGAAGACCGACGGACACCGGCACGGAGAGCACACTCAATCCTGAAGCTTGCGATGATGATGGAACACTGAAGACAGGACTGCAAACGCACCAACGCCTTCTGAGGACGCACGCGCGGACAGTCAGTCGCCAGATGAAGCCCAGCCTGAGTATGAGGGCGCACCTGATTTGGAGAATGACGACAAGGGTAGCCAATTATCCAAGCGCATCTAATCCAAAGATACACCCAAAAACATTCCAAGGTTTACAATCGAGGAGTAATATGAACTGAAGGGCGAACTGGACAAGTCAGAGGATAGCGAAAAGGCCCTCGAGTGCAGAGGACGACGGAGGTCGAGTTTAATTCCATGTACGGATTCCACCAAACTCTCATTCTTCGGGGGTTTGGGACCATCCGATGAGAAAATGGATATGGGACAAACCGAAAAGGATTTCCATTCTAATTGTAATGACGCCGATATTTGTCGATCCTTTATATCACGAGAGAGATAACGGACGAAAGCAATGGAGACGCTGCATCTCGAGGGACCCCTTGGCCAATGCTATGCCCTCTGAGTGCTTCCAATCTGAACCAGCCAGTCGTCACAGACTAAGCACTGTTCTCTATCAGCACTTTGAACGGACTGGTAGCGGCAATCCTGGAAACGGAGTCTCCTTCTAAGTGCACAACCACAACACTGGTGGCCAGCAGCCGCCATGACACTCCCGCCCAGGGCAGAGCGGCCACGCCAAAGACCACCATTGATACAACTATTCAGGAGTCCTACACTCAACATAAGAGTAGTTAAGGAGGTTAAGTAATAAAGTGTATAGAGAATAAAGACTGCATAAGTCTATAACAGATCCCCCAGATCACTTTCTTTGATCCATGCTAAGATTCCCAAATCAGTCCACGTGATCCTTTATCGTAGAAATGTTCTTCCTTACGTATCTTGGCTGTCTTATAGTCTTCGTACTTAAGATTCCTACTAACGGGCCTACGGAAGGGACTTCACTAAATTCCATTTCCACTTATAAAACTGAGCTTTTAATAAGATAGCCTGGTCCATAACTAAACAAACTTGAGTTGTGAGTCGCTTGAGGATTAACGTGTTTTTAATAACAGGTTGGTAAGTAATTATAAAAGCCTAAGATAATCGGGGCTTTTAAAACCAACATCGACTCCTACGCCTTTTTATAACTTCGGGTTCCGCTTTTAATTAAGCATTTAATTAGTTAAAAAGGGAGGTAGTTAACCGTTATTAAAGTCGTAAATACTTTATAAAAGCCATTATTTCTTTTTTATTAAATAATTTAAATCTTTATTTTTAAGATTTTAATTTTAATAATTTATAACCTTTAACTATTTTTAAATTATATAAATTTAAATTTATAATTTATTAAAGGATTAATTATATTATAATAAATTAATATATATTATTAAGTTAAATAAATGAAAGTATTAATTATTTATTAAAAAAGAACGTAAAGAACGGGTTATATTTATAATATTAAAACCGTTTAAACAACTTACTATTTTTAAATAGTTTATATTTACGTAAAGTTAGTGAATAATTTAAATATAATGTAAGTTCTACTTTAACTTTAATATCCCGTAATATAAAAAGCACTTAAATAAAGAAAAGAAAACAAAACTTAATAAAAAAACTTTTAAATTATTAAAAAGAGTAATTAACAACCACTTTTATTAGTTATTTAAGTTTTATTAAAAGGTTTTTATTTAATATAATGTTTTTAAGTTGATATTTAATAATGAACGCTTTCGGGTGTGAGTACTCGTTTGTAAAACATTTAATTTGTTATTACGAAAAGTGATATTTACTTAAATGACTTTAATTGTAGGGATAAGAGGCCTTACAAGTTCGTGGATCACGGTGATGGCGATGAAGTTACAATTAAAAGACGAATCCCGGATGCCACCATGGGTCTAATGACATATGATAAGTATTTCCTAAAGCGTGGCTACATATGTTCAGTTCCAGACTGCGAAGATGATCACAGCCTCATGCAGCCGGACAAGCGCCTTTCTCAGCGTGATCTCACAGCTATGATGCACGATCATAATTGTGGTTTGGTTGTGGACGGACTATGGGGCAGAGCCGACCTCGTTTTCCCTTTTGCTGTCTATGAAGCCAAAAAACGAGCTTTAAGCTTTCCAGAAGCCGAGGAGCAGGTTTACGATGCTTGCAAGATGTACCTGGCTATGTTGGACGACCTGGCTCGGAATCCTGACAACGTTGCCAAATACCAGACGGAAGAAAGCTCTAAGCACCAACTGTTCGCATTCGTGTCCTGTGGCTCGGATTGGCAAGTATTCATAGCATGGAATATGGAAGGAAGTATTGTAAGTTTAGAACCTAAATGTGTAAAGATAGTTGACTAACGATCCATCGCAGAACGTGGAGACTATATGGGAAGGGGACGTGAAGAAATTCACGGCTGCTTTTGATTTGATATGCATAGTGGACCAAATCCACGAATATGCTATTCATCAACATCGCGAATTTGTCATGAAACATCTTGAGGCCTGGCATAGCCGACATCAGAAGACTCTGGCACCTATCAAAGAGGCCCTTCTCGAGATAGACGCCACGAGTCCAAGCTTCGGATACCCAGGGGACACTTCTATGAGTGATCCTGACCCGACACAAAGCGATACTGAAAGTGACACGAGCGCATACGACTACGAAGAGATTGCCAGCTCCTATGACCTCTACAAAGAGCCGGCCGAGTGGCTCCGTCTCAAAAAACAGTCCAAAGATAGTAGGCGGAAAAAAGCGAATAAGACCCGAAGACGCAATGCAAGTCTTCGCAAACATACTCTGGTAGACGATGTACAAGAAACGCCGAAAAGAAAACGAGGGCAAGGCCGCCCACCCAAGGGTCAGTCCGCGAAGAAAGTATCTAAGCGTGGGCGTGGACGGCCAAAGATGAGCCGTCGAGCCGCAAGGTTGACTTGAAAGAACCAAGTCTCCGAAAAGAATCGGCATAACTTCTGTATAATATACTGATGTGCCTCTAAATCCCGAGCTTTTACTATTCCACCTCTCCACTCCTCGCCTGTTTAGAACGACGCTGGTAGCGAGTTCATCTTTTCACTAGCTTATAGTGTCAAAACCCCAGATGCCCACTTATCTAACAAATAGAAGGAAGCCTGAGTTGAGTTGCCCAACTATCTGCTTAAGAGCCTCGACAAATAGGATTCGAAAGGTAGGATCGATCCCCAGGTTGGCATCCCGGCCAGGAAGCGGGAATAGGTATTGTTATTCTAGGTCATCAAATCCTGGGTCAAATTAGGACATGGGGCCACGGATGAACCTAATATCTCCGGCGATGTTCCCATTCAAACCAAAACATATCACCTATTCAACCTACGGATGGGCTATGCAAGCGGTAGAAACAAGAAAAAGGTACTTATGAACATGTCCCATGGCACACTTTCAACCCCCCCCCCCCCCTCCCCCTCTTTACGCGACATTACTTTACCATGTGAGCACCTGCGACTATATTTTTTGTGCTGAAAAATAGAAGAGGGAGGGATATGGACGTGTTCAAAAGCTGCACAGGTCAATGATGGATGTTGAACAAGCCACGTTCATCTGGGCTTCACCCCACAGTCAAAGACCTTTTCTTCTCAAGGACGGTTTTCTCTGCATAAATGCTCATAATTCCTTCATGAACCCAGCAGCTCAGCGCACGTGCCTGATAATTGACTGAGCCAAGCCTTCGTAAAAGCGGCACTAGCGCTAGCCCCGATGTAGCCGAGAAATAGACATTCAACTATCTATGTACAAGTAGCTTGATAAGTCGCCGCTAATTGCGAGAGCTTCCGATTACGTCTGTCTGAAGACCCGTCTCCTAGACCTAGAAACCCATCATACCGAAGCCCATCCAGCTCTCTTTTGGCCTCCAACACAACACCATGGCCCGGATACCAGCCCTCGCGGCGCCGCTGCGCAGGCCATTGAGCCGTTCCATCATCCAGTCCAGATGCGGCAGCCCGTGGATTACACAAGGGCAGCAGCAAGTGCAACAGCGCCTGTACTCGGACTCGACGACGACGACAACCACCGCGGGGCCCAGCGCCAGCTTCTACAAGACCTTTGGCCGGCCCATCTTCAAGGTCGCCCTGCTGGCCATCTTCACGTACCAGCTGGCGTACTACGGCTGGGTGAAGCTGGAGACGGACGAGGTCAAGGGCGAGGCTGCTGGTATGTCTCCCAATCTCTCCAAACCCCTCCCACTTTCAGCTTTCAGTTTTCTATCTCCTGTTTTGGCAGGATCATGCGCGCGCCAATTTGAAGAGTGCCCCAGGCTGACCGCGTTCTATTCACACTCGCAGCTACGATCGCGGACCTGGAGCAGCGCATCGAGACGTTGGAGCGGGCGCGGGCGACCAAGGCGACGAAATGAGCATATCGACGGAACCGACATATTAGCCATGGAAATGGGCAAGCCGTGCGAGCCGCGAAAGAGTCAGGTCGCGACAGCACAGTCCGCAAGACCCAGGCCATGTGCCTCGTGTGGGGGACGGATGAGCAGGGACGGCCTTGGTTGTTGACCGAGGGACGGATTGTTTTGCCCCCAGGAAGATGGGCTACATGAGCTATCCAATTTAGATGCTCGCCGGGGGACAAGGTGACGATGAAACATGATACCCAGGAACAGCAATGAGCTTTCCTGCATTCGGCAGCGGAGGAATTGGCGTTTAAGGGGTTCATCATGTACAAAAAGCCCAGAGGGCTACACGTATATCAGTCACGCTACATAACACATGCTCTAAGTGTGTGTGTGTGTATCCCAGCATATCGACGTCGTCGGAATGGGAACAGAAATGAAACAACAAAAACAAAAACGCCATTCTCATGCCGGGATATTTCCCTGTCTAGTCCTCTCTTGCAAAACAACCAACCATGCCCTACGGACAGACCCTAAAAATAACGCCATCATAACCTGCCTCGTTACAAGCACCCCCGTCATTCAGTGAACCGGTCGTTACAGCAGTAGAAGCAGTGCGCCGCCGCCCAAGAGGCCCATCATGGTCCACGGCAGTGAGACGATGGCCGAGGCCGACCTGCGGTAGTGCGCCGCGTCCGGGTAGTTGCAGGTCACTACCGACTTGTCGCCATCCCTGTGCTGCCCGTAGCTCGAGCTGAAGACGTCCTTCCCGGGCACGCGCACGTCGCTGCCTGGCAGGGGGCAGGAGAAGCTGAGCGAGGCCGGGCAGCTCTGGACGATGTCGTAGCACAGCTCCTCACAAGGCAGGACCTCCTTGTAGGGCCCCGGCGCGACGACGGTGTCGATGTCGGGCCGGCGAGATGAGTTGTACGCCTTCTGGTTGCCGAACTCGGCCAGGGTCATGTTGTCGACTGTGGTTCCATCGGGGAAGGTGCTGTTGATGTTGCGCGGCTGTAGGAAGAGGTCTGTCTTTGAGTAATCCTCGCAGCGCGGGATGGACACGAAGCAGATCCAGTTCTTGTAGGCTTGCTTGCAGTCGTCGCAGTTCCGCGCCAGCGAGTACTTGGACGTGTTTTCGATGTCGCACGGGATAGTCGTCATGGCCTTCTCAAAGTTCTTGTACATCGTCTGGGCGTAGTCGTCGTAGAAGCTCTTCAGCTCTTCGACCTTGCCGCTCCCGAACCGCGTTTCATTGCCCGGGACCGAGTATGCGACCTGGTCGCAGAAGGTTAGGTTGGATATGACCATGCATGCGCCAGCTGTAGAGTTGTTAGTTGTTGATGCCCCGTAGGTGCGAGCGCAAGGCTGTACTTACTGGATTTGGTGTCGAATTCGGTCTGCCTGAAGACGACCTTCTTACTTCCTGTGCCGGTATCCCGCTTGGATGTGGAAATATTCGAGCTAAACCCAGGATTTGTGGTCAGGATGGCTTGGTAAGTGGTGCTCTTGTTCAGTCCCGTAAAGAAGAATTCTTGTTTGGTCAGGTTGCCTTCTCCTCTCCTGGTCATGCCCATGGACATCATATTCTTTGGCAGCGTTGACCTGTTCCCGCCAATCTGGGCGTAATTCCCCAGTCCGCAATATGAATTCCGAACTCCCAAGACCGACACATCCCCCTGGGCATAGGCGAACAATGAGTAGGGCATTTCGGTCATGACCGTGTCAGGATTGTCGGTCAGGTTCCCCGTTATTAAGAGTGCCGCACCCGCATCGCTGTCGACCCAGTTGACATTGGGGTCGGTGGTGTTGTCGAAGTAGTGGTAAGGCTGATCCACAGAGACCGCGACTTCGAAGTTGTACATCTTGGAGGTAAATGTATCCTTGATGAACGGAGCAGCCACGGTGAAATATACGTCGCCCGAAACCGTGGTATTGTACATGACGGCGCCCTCTTCGAAGAGTAATGTGTCTTGGTTCCCCTTGGCCATCGGGCCGGGCGACTGGTTGTCTTTCGACGTTGAAACATAGAGGGTGAGCTGAGGTGGATCTTCGCCCGTGGTATCTGGTACTGGCCTGTCTGGCTGCAAGCAGGTATTTGCTGTTATCCACAGAGTCTTGGTTGCGCTTTGGCGCCGTCGCAACTCGTGTCCCTCTCCATCTTTGTCTGCGTCTGCGTCTGCGTCTGCGTCTGCGTCTGCGTCTGCGTCTGCGTCTGCGTCTGCGTCTGCGTCGTCGGTATTCGGCTCTTCCACCTCGACATCCTGGTCTTGCGACCCGTTCGACCTCTTTCGCAACTCTGCAGTTCTTCCTGATTCCCCTGCTTCTCGACTGGAGATGGACGAGAACTGGAAGACAAACGTAGCTTGCGAGTTCTCGTCGAGATTCTTCTCGCGCACCTCGTTGTTGACCAAGGTCTGGGTTTCCTCCGTAGCCCTTCCGATTATACTGCGGTCGAAGAGGCCAAAGTCGGGCTCGTACTCTGGACTTCTCGACCCGATTGGCGTCGCCGAATCTTCGTCGTCTAGCAGGGCCAAGAACTCGGCATCGCGCTCAGCACTATGGCCGAGTGATGCGCCGCCAATTTCGGCTGCCAAGGCAAAGTGCGGCGTGAATAGGAATAGGTAGATAGCCAGGAGAAGGCATGATGCTATGATGGACGCAGCCAGGCGCGACTGCATAGGACTGAGCTGCATTCTGGGAGCCATGTCCCCGAGGGACGAGTCCGGGTGGGAGAGGGAGACGGGACGAGGGGTCGGTCGGTGTCGTAAATGAGGGCCGCTTGTCAAAGGGAGGTCGAGTCGCAGTTCATCTTCGATGCCGCGCTTTCGTATGCGTTAATAGACACACGTTCCTGGTTTTTTTTTCTTTTTACGCTTCACTGGCGCACCCGTCGATAAAAAATCTGCTTCACATGAAATGTTTATTGAATTGGATTACGAAGAGAGAGAGGAACGGTTTCATCATGTCGAGTTTCACAAATCTGGAGACACCTGAATGCTGAGCAGATCCTCGAGATTGGGGGTCAGGGTCGGCCGGCTATGCGCTGTGATACGCGGAAAGGCACAGCCACCCCACCCAGGGCCGAGTGTGGCGCAACCATGCAAGGTACCGGGCCGGAATACGTACAATGAAGTCAGACAGCATCCACTTGCGATGCTAGCAGCATGACGATCTGTTTTCTTTTATTGTGACGGGGATTGGGGGAGAGCAGGCAGGGCGACTGGCTTGTTGGTTGCAGAAGAAGATTCACCAAAGTGCTTCCGGTGCAATATCGACACTAGTTGGCCTCGGCTGCCTTACACCCACACCTCGACAGCAGAACAGAGGGCTGGAGGCAAGACGAAGGCGGATAATAATAGCAGTCACCCGATGCACTGGCAGTTGATAGTGGCATTGGAGGCACACTGTGGACTCATTGCGGGCCTCATTATCACACTCACTTGACTTCATTCCCCATAGGAAAACTAAGAAATAAGTTTACAGAAAAGCATCTCTATAGACCTCCAGTAGAACCTGTTCCTATACTCCCAGTCTAGGCGGCGCCCGAGTAGTACCAACCCTGTTGACCTATCCCAGCACGTCCGCCACCAGAACTATACGGTGCGTAATGTTCATTCCATTCATTAGATCCCGCCGACGAAGAGCGTTCGTAAACGTGCCGTCGGATTGATCCCGCGCGTGTTTTGGGCTTTTTGCACCACCATGGTTGTTGTCGTTACTCAGGATGCTGGTGCAAAGCAAGCTTTGGCTCTCAGTGAGCTGCTTACTCGCCCTTGCCGATGGAGTCGGCCTTGGCACGCAGGTTGGCGGCGGTCGAGCCAGATCCTGAGAAGTATCGGCCAAAGGCGGGCTGGATGAAGGATCGGAAGACGAGCTGGGCGCCGCTACAAGTGCGTAATCAGCAAGGAGCACTGCCTTCTGGGGACCTGGATTGTACATACCTGAAGACGGGCAGAGCGAGCCACAGAAGGAAGACGAACTTGAAAGTGAAGTAGAAGGGGAACCAGTAGACGACGTTGATCAAGCTCTCAAGAACGCTGGTGAATAGGTCAGTCGCCTGCGATCAGTATTTTCTGGGGGTGCCACTAGATAACGTACGTGAAGAAAGAGAAGACGACCCAGTACTGAAGATAAGTCAGCAAATCAGCCCTCCGGGAGCTAGTTTTACGGGTACACATACGGTCAGCCATTGGGTATCGTCAGTCTTGGTGGCAGTGAAGAGAGCCTGCAGAGAGTAGTAGCCGGGGATGACGAAGCCGGCAAAGTTGGTCAAGAGCTGACCACCGAGGTTGAAGACGATGAAGAAGAAGTAGAGGGTGGCCAGGCCGATAACAGCGTAGACCTTGGGGACCGAGGTCTGCTTCTCAAGGTTGTTGAGAGTAGGGTACTTGGACAGCTACGGGCATCTCGAGTCAGCATCTATCTGGGGAACGAATCCGTATCTGCCGGAGCATGCGACACGAGGACGCTGATGCCTCGCGGCTCGGGAGCTGAGGAAAAAAGCTGGGGGCGAGCGCATACCTCACGGTCGAGCGAAGTGACGTATTGCTGGACGCGATCCTGAGCAGACATCTTGGCGGTTGGTGAAGATGGAGTTTTTGGCGATAAGTGTTTCTGTGTTGGGTCTGAAGACGATAGAGTCGAGTGAGAGCTGAGCTTTGGGTCGGGAGCGGGGAGGTGTAGAGGTCGCTGGTGATGTCAGGGCAACTAGTAGCAGTAGCTGCGAATTTTAGGGTTAGCCAGTCTTCGGTACGGGCCACCTGTGCTTCTGAGGACAGATATAGATAGGCACCAGGCCACTATGGGGATCGGAGAGGGACGTGGACATGGGGCTCACCAACCAAAGCTGTGCGAAATGGCTGACCAGGAGTAGATTGCAGAAAGACGCTTTTGCTCTCGGGAAGTTGGAGTAGATGTCAAATCTTGGATAAGTTGGGTTCAAGTTTGTGGAGGGCAGGTCGGTGGTACGTAAGGATGGCTATTTCACACGTCGGATTCGCTGGGCTGGGGGCCGATGGCTGCAGGCATGGAGGCACAAGAGCGATGATGACAGCGCAGCACAGCTAGGAGAGCGACGGAGCTTTTCGGCACCTACTTTTTGCGTAGGGGATGCTGGCTTCGGCTGAGGGGAGGGTGCAGCGACGACTGGGTTCAATTCCCATGCTCCCACACGCGCTGTGGCCCGTGGCAGGTCTGCCAGGTGAATGTTGGCATTTTGGCCTGAGACAAGACCCCGGGAGGTCTGTCGAGGTATGTAGCTAACTCAACTAATGTAACTACTCTGTAGTTATCAATTCACGCGCGCCTCAGAATGCACCCGGTGATACACTGCTATCTGTGCTTGATGCGTGTCACGCGACGATGTCGAGTTCCCCGTCTCAGATCTGGAGGTACACGCACATGATAGGACAGACCTTTTACCCGACTGAATGCACTGTGACTCGTCGTAGGATCTCTCACCTTTCCCCCCCTTGCGTGGGTGTGGCATCCGCCGGCAGGTTTGCTACATGCATGCATTTCCTGGATTTCACATGGGAAAAAAGAGGGAGGTTGAGGATGACGATGATGCAACTTTTATGCACAGGACTCGCCAGGCATTAATTTTGTGCAGGCCAATGAGGTTGAGCTCTGGGTCTGGCAGGCAGAGCGAAGATCGTGCCCAGACATCCAGGACAGGCCATCGAGCCCATTGTTGTGACCAGGGGCCACGGCCGAATCAACAGCCACCGAGAGCAGTACATACCCCGCCGCGATGGCCGACTGACTGACTGACTGACTGACTGTTGCACGAGCACCTTTGTTGGAACAGATGGTTCCTGCACATGTACATAGTATAGCCTCAACACCAGTAATCTCTACTCATCCAAATACTTCTCTAGAGGTGGATTAGACGATGGTCGCGAGCACGAATAGCAAGCAGTTTGATACTGTCGCGTGTAGCTGCAGAAGTCCATCGCGGGCGGGCGGACATCCTACATAGTAAACAATTGGGGCACCTCAGGAGCGAAACGACAATGCACTGTTGGGGACTCGGGGATAACAATAAAGAAACCAAAACACTGCTGATGCTGATGCACCACTGCTGATGGATCGGTGGAAGGAGAGACACGCCCACGGACCAATGTCCCGCATCCAATGTCGCATCCATCTCGCATCTCTCTTGTGTCCTTGTGTCCTTGTGTTCTTCTCTGGTGTCTGCGCATCTGGGATGGCCAATCACAGCGAAGCGCCGGCGGACGAAGCCCAGCCGCCCGCCTACTGGCTCCTACTGGTCTTGCTGGTTTACTGGTTTAACTACTGGTTTACTGGGCCTCCCCCCTCCCCCCCAGCCCCACCCCGAGTCTGCCACCCGTCAGCCCCAGCCCGCCCAGAGTTTGTTTTTGGTGTCGGGGCAACCAAAGCTTTCGTTTACTTGCCCGACGACCTGTGTTTTCTCCATTCTCTTCAAACCAAAGCACGAATCCACTGACCTGGGTTGGCTCCAGTCCCGACATCACGACCACCGCCCCCCCGTTTCTCCCTGCAGATGCGTCCTTGACCATCGCCGGCTCCCTATCTTTCTTTCTGTCCCTTCTTTCCGCCTTGCTTGTTCGCTTCCGCCGCCCTGGCCCCGGTCGAGGCCTGTGTTTACACCATCGCCAATTCTTCTCGCCGGCCTTCCCCGTGCTGATAAACACCCCCCTTCGACACTCGCCATGGACCCAGGTATGCTCACCACACTGCTCCTCGCAGCGCATCACGAGGCACCAGCTGCGGTGCCGTGCTGCCGCCGCTGAAAATCGTCCCGCCTCATGCTGACCGTCGCGATTTTGCTCCAGAGTCCCAGCCCACCGAGGCCAGCGCAATGGCTGCGCAGCACCACGCGCGGACCCGGGCGCCTTCGCGAGCCTCCACGGCGTCGATGCACAGCAATGCAACCCAGCCCAACCTGGACCAGAGCTTCGCCAGCCATCACAACTCCTTCCCCGACCAGTGGGCCCCGAATGGCCACTCCCACGGCCACGGCCACGGCCACGGACACGCCCACAGTCACAGCCAGCCCCGAGATATGGTCATGCCCGCACACCAGATGCCGGCCGACGACATCATGCTCAGGCCCGCATCCCAGATGCACCCCGCCCAGTCCTTCCCCATGGACTCGAGCATGCAGTCCTCTGTCAGCCATTCCATGGCATACCCGACGCATGCCGCGCTGCAGCAGCACCACGGCCTGCCTGGAGATTCGTTTGGTGCCAGTGCCAGCTTCACCGAGGACAGCCAGATGATGGACCGTGAGGAAAACGAGGACGGCGACTCCCTGGCCGGCGTGGCTGGCAACCCCCGACCCGCGTCCAACAAGACGAGTGCCAACAACGAGCTGGAGATGCGCGCCTTGTTCAAGTCTAACAAGCACCGCTCCTTGCAGGACGTGGCCGCCGAGCTACACGGCAACGAGAGAGGCCCCAACTCGGAGCGCACACGACAGGTCTTTGCTATGCTTTGGATCAACCAGGTGTGCTCGACGGGCAAGGGCTCAGTGCCTCGTGGCCGGGTCTACGCGAACTATGCCTCGAGATGCGCGACGGAAAGGACGACCGTCCTGAACCCTGCCAGCTTTGGAAAGCTGGTGCGAGTCCTCTTCCCTGGCTTGAGGACTCGGCGATTGGGAGTTCGCGGAGAGTCAAAGTACCACTATGTTAATTTCACATTGGCTGATGACGGTCCTGAAAACGCCGAGCCATCTCAACCTGCTTTGCCCTTCCCAGACCCGGCCAGCTTTTCACACCACATGAGGTGAGTATTGTTGCCTTCTTCGTCTCTGCCCAGGGCGGCACGCTTACGTCTTGCAGCCATTCAAAGTCACAATCACCTGCTTTAAGCAATTCACAAAGACCAGTTCTGCCCTCGCCGGATCTTCCTCAACATCCTGATGCCTCTGGCACATCGCGTCGTGCCCAGCACCGAGTTCACAGTTTCTATAACTCACCAGACCTATCGAGTATTGATCAAGTCCAGTCTACTACTTCCAAGACCATGTTGCACCTGTCCTTCATGGCCGAAGAGGACGATACCCTTCAGCAATCGGATGCCCTGGTCCTGCCCAAGATCGATGCTTTCTTACCCGACAACACTGACCCTGACGCGGCAATGTCCCTGACCGCATTGTATCGCAGTCACTGCACATCTCTTATCGAGTGCATCCGCTACTGCCGAGAGAAGACTTTCTTCCACCTCTTCACCTCGTTTCAAGGAACCCTCACCATGCCTGTGCAGAAGCTTTTTTCTAATCCCAGCCTCGCGCCGTGGATAGAGCAGTGCGACTTCGTCCTCTACCAGAGAATGATGCGCATCATCTCGAATCTGACTCTGCAGGTCGTGCCCAAGCCGGTACTGGATACATTGCGTAGTATCTCGGAGCGACTCGTGACTCATATTCGAGAGTCTTTCCAGGGTCAACCCAGACACGTGATACAGGCCAAGGAGTCTCCTGCTGCCATTTTTGCTGCACTGCTTGACCGAGCACTCCGCGTGAACTTGACTGCTCACGCCGCGGCAAACATGCTGGCTAACCCTGCGAACCGAGACCAGATGTATCTCGACTGGATTACCATGGTTCGCATACGCAAGGTCGCCGAGACAGTACCGACGAGAGGGATGGATGACCTCGTGCTCCTGCTTCTCGGCGAGGTTCGCAACCTGCTGGATCCGCAGAATGTTCCGTGGGACATTGAGTGCCAGACGCTGTATGGGGACGTGGCCACCCGAAGTGGTCGATTGCCTCAGACCAGCAACTCAGACGATAGCGCAAACATTCTCGACCGCTGGGTCAGCTTTCTTCAGACGCTACCGAACCGTTTCCCCTACGCCTCACCCGAAGACATTGTCTGGTGTGTTCAAAGAGTCGGCACCGCGGTCATGCGCGACCTCACGATAGCCCAGGGTAAGAGCTTTGGCTCGTGGTGGGTAACCAAATGCTGGGTTGATGAGATGATTGCGTTCCTGGCCGAACAAGGTGGTTTTCTAAAATTGAAGTCGACCGCGCCGGAAGCTGTGAGCCCGGCCAACCCTTCGATCCCAGCCAGAAGCCTCAGCCGACAGGCATCGCAGATGACCAACAGCAATGAGAACTTCCACCCTTTACCGAAAGGGCCTCAGTCTCAAGCCAATCGAGCCCCTTTTCCGTCACAGGTGGACACACATACTCGTGACTCCCTAGGCCTGTCGGTCAACCCTGACGACAGCGGGATCGGCATGCGCACGCCCGAGGAAGACTTCCCCATGGACAAATTCGAACTCCCCCAGAACCACAGTCATGAGCTACAGAACCTGAATCTGGAGCAGGAATTTGTCCAGTAGGATGGACATGCCTGATTTCCATGATTTCTCCACACTTATGGCTTTTCCAGTTCTTCGTCCATTTTTTGAGCAGGTGGTCTTTCCAGGTTTTCAGGCCACTATGCCTTTCAGCAGACTTTGGCGTCATGGTGATAAACGGAGCGATTCGCGATGATTTGATATGAAGGGATGACGACACGAACCACATAATACATGCGAGGGCTGATTGCGGTTTACATACATCCACGGCATCACACAGTTGGGTGTTTTTTTCTCTTCTCCGATGATTTTCCCCATCTTCGGCGCCTGTATAAACGGTTTTGTAATCTATAGGGGTCTCGTCCCTTGTTTCCCTTGTTTCCCGCGAGAGGGCGCAACACTGGCCCTATCAGTGTGGGAGGGGGAAGGGAGATGTCAAGGCGATCAGTGGTACACAATACCCACTTTGTACCCCCGACGGCTAGGGAATCTATGGTGAGAAGCGGCCTGGTTCTGGCAAGGTTGGCTACAGCCCAGCCTGGTATATACCCCGTTGGTTGGATGTTCTTCATTATGCTGATTGGGGCGTACCGATCCGATCGAGTCAGGATATATACGCTTCTGGAGGCTCTTGTCTGTGGAGTTTTAGCGACGGTCTCATGGTTTTGTTTTCTTCAGGGTTTGGACAGCAGGGGGACCGCAGAGCCGGCATTCGGACTGGGCGCCCCTTTTTCTCACAGCTGTCATAGGCGATGGTGGATCAGGATAGCAATGAAGCTTCAGATGATTTTCCAGCATTTCCGTGTTTTTCCTGATTGTGAATCACGAACCTCGGCGGCGCGAGACTACGTGCAATATGAACGATGTGATAATCTAACACAACAGCCTCGCTCATGAAAACATTACCTCATAACCCCCCTTTTCTGTACCCTAGGCACGGCGTGCCACGGACGATGCGGAAGTGAGATCTGTCTTGGCGAGAGACGGCCATCCCGCGTGTTATAATTCTAAACACCATGTTCATGGCAAGCAGGAGGTATGTGGTCTTCTATTTCTCCTTGCTGTTTAGCTTGCAGAGCTGTACACGAGGATCCGAGGCTACAAACTTCACTTGTACCCCAAGCCGGAGCCTGGATCCGTACACGTAAATGCCCGCAAGGTCGAGGCAGCTTGAGAAGCAGGCGATGGTGCCCAGAGACTGGGACGTTGTCCTACTTTATTATTTAACAGCCTCGATATACATCTGTGTACGCAGTACCAACAAAACTTTTCAAGCAACGGTGACAACAACGCCGCCCCTACTCCTTGGTTCAAACCCGGGATTCCAGGCGATGAGCTTGGTCAATACGAGGTATGCTGGGACAATCTGGCATGGAGGATGCACGCGTTCACCGGGGTTACAGTATCTTGAAAGAACAAAGTGTGAAGTCTTTCGCTTAGTGGACATGCAGCGCTACGAATGCTCGAGACTGTAGTAATGCTTGGGTTTAATCATGCCGATATATTATATACGCCACTGCTGGCAGCTTACATCCAAGGCGCCCCTGCGACAAAGTGTTCTACATTTGCTCGAAGCTAATCCTGGATCTCGGCCGCCCTTGCTTTCTTCTTCTTCTTCTTCGGCTTGGCCACCGTAACCGCTTCGGGTGTCTCGTCGGCCTCCTGTGTGGCAGCATCGTCGACCACTGCCTGCTGGTCCTGGCCCTCCTCGACAACGGGCGCCTTCTTTTTCTTCTTCTTTGGCTTGACGGTGACATCGGCCCCGGCACCCTCCGCGCCAGACACAGCGACGGCGGTAGCGCTGCTCTTCTTCGTCTTCTTCTTCTTGACCACGGTGCCCTCGGCGTCCACGCCCTGGGCGACCTGTATCCGCTCGTTGGCGCGCTGCATCTCGAGGCGGAGCCGTTCCACCTCCTTAACGGCCTGGGCCATCTCGGCGTCTTCCCGCTGCTTGGCCTCGTAGTCGAAGCCGCTCTTTGGCTCGTCGTCGAGGCTGAAGGAGCCGATATTCGCCGAGTCTACACCGAGCAGTCCGCCGAGATGTTTGGATTTCTTGGCGCGCGACTTGGTGAAGCTGTCAGAGTTGTTTTCCGAGTCGTAGTTCCGCGGTGTCGAGCCGCCACTACCGGTGAGAGTCTCGTCGGCTGCGACCACAATCTTCTGTCTCGGCTTCGGTCTCGAGGGCAAAGACTTTTGCGTTGGTAGGCTGGAGCTCATGCCAGCGTTCAACTGATTCAAGTCGAGCTCCATGACGGGAATGGAATCCACGTCAAAGTCGGGGCCATTGGAGTTTTGAAGGATGTTGTGAATCGGTGTTGAAGTTCCTGGAAGGTTGCCCGTGTCTCCGATATAAAATGGGTCGTCTCGATTGCGTTCGAGTCGCTCAGCTTTCCGTCTAGCGAGGATATCTGCGTCGAGATAGGTGTCCTCGGCAGGCTGCTGGTACGAGCTGACGACTTCCTCTTTGCTCTCGATCAGGCGACTGACTGCTGGTTCTGAGGATATGCTGGTAGGCGGAGGTCGCTTGTTGTAATAAATCTCGAACTCGTCTGCCTCATCCGCGGGAACCACCATGGATTCGGCGGAGGCAAGGAGATGGTTGAGATTGGGATTGATGGGCTCGTCGAGATCGAGCCCTTCAGGTAAAGGTACGTTGGTCTGCGCACCAATGGCGACGGAGTTAAGTTCCCATCCAGAAAATAAGGACGGTATTGCTTGTACGAGGAGCAGCGGCGCATCGCCTGGTGTC
Organism: Neoarthrinium moseri; assembly: GCF_022829205.1. Lineage (NCBI taxonomy): Eukaryota > Fungi > Ascomycota > Sordariomycetes > Amphisphaeriales > Apiosporaceae > Neoarthrinium > Neoarthrinium moseri. The sequence continues at coordinate 91,563 of NW_026055151.1, read as the reverse complement.
TCTGCTGATGATGCATCCTGGCCGGAGACAGCCTCAGCTGTCAACTTCAACAACTCAATGAACTCAACGGCCCGCTCCTGAACCTCGAGATTTGGGTCCATAGCCAGGGGGTCAAAAGCATGGATAATACGAGCCATCAAGAGTGATATCTTGGATTTCCGCTCGGGAGTCCAGAGACCGTAGGCATCGCCGGCGATGAGCGCGAACACTTTGGTGGCAGCTTGGAGACAAGCCGACAAGGACTCCGGAGACGATGTTCGTGGGATCAATTGTAGTAACGAATCGAGGCAGTCCTCTGCAGAGCGGGCTTCCGAGGCAAACTCGCCTATGATCCAGGCCACGGGTTTCAGTGCGCCCGAGACCACTTGATGGCCGATGGGTGCATCCTTGCTGAAGTAGGCCATGATGATCTCGGCAGCTTCCACGCATCCAGGCCGGATGGCTTGAACTTTGACCGCAACATTTCTGAGTTCGTCACCAATCCTCTCCGACACGTCTCCAACACTGAATTTCCCAGACGGTGATGACGAATTCATATCATCCATGGGCCGTGGGGGCGGTGCGGTCCGAACCAGCTGGATCAGGATATCGATATACCACTCGAAGTCGGTCAAGTTGCTGTAGTTTTGCTGGGAGCACATACTAAGTACCCTGTTGATGACATCGATCCTATAATCATCTGGGAGTGGTGGTGCAGTTTCCTTGACCCTCTGTGCCGGACTTAGTCTCCTTCCGGAAGCCTCTTCATCAGACTCCAGGTCTGCAGGATCTGTGGCAGCACCAACACGGTCCTCAGCAGAAGCAATCTTCAGTTGCCTCATCAGGCGACTGACGATCGAGGTGAGGTTTTCGCTGCTGACCATTCCTTGAACCAGATCAAGCGCCTTGATGCGGATTGAGATGTCAGTGCTGTCGATGCACTCGAGGATGACATCTTCTTGTTGGGCAACAAGCCAGGGGTGCGTGACAACGATCTTGTTGAATGCAAGTAACGCAACGTATTTAACTAACAACAAATTTAACATACAACGACTGCTGGCCGCGATCGAAGGGGTACTTACGGTTCGGATCACCGTCGACCATGATCATGGAACGGAGCTTGTTAACGCAGAGCGAAGCGATCTCTTCTCTTCCAGCATCATCATCACCACTTCCCAGAATGCCTCCCTGAATGATACCGTTGATGCATTCGTACAGGAGGGACATGGCAGGTGTTGTTCGGATGATTTCCGTCAAAGGGGGGAGCAGCTTGCGCACGAGTCTAGGCTCAAGGGGAGTAAGGGTAGCGAACTATTCTCGTCAGATTCACAGGGACGAACAGCAAAGCAAGCCTCCAGGTTCCATACCAGTTTGATCAGCTTGATTGCCATCCAATTGTTCCCACTGTCGACGAGCAACTCGAAGAGCCTCGGCGCCAGAGGTAGGAAGTCGTGTGGCCTGCGCCATCCGAGCTCGCAAACGACATTCACGATGGCGGCTGTGACACTGGGATCCTCGTTCACATCCATCAGCTTATCCTTGATCTTGGGCCAGGCAGCACGAAGCGTCTCGGGGTATACCAGTGCCATTCTGTAGAGAGTGACAATGGCCTTCTTGCGGATCGAGGGATGAGAATGGGTCAGGCGAGGTAGGATGTCGGACAGGGTCGAGAGGGCGAGAGAGGGTGTGATGACATGCGGCAGAGCCACGATGGGCAGTGCAATGGTGGTCGTCGATGTGGCCGTCAGGTCCTTCTTAAGCAGGTTCGTGGCCAGCATCAGGACCTCGGTGTCCGGGCGAAAGCTCTGGATGGCGCCGAGGTAGCCCACGCGCTTCTGGTGGTAGGTGGGAGATGCCATGACCTCGAGGACGTTGAAGGAGGCCCACGACATGTCGTGGCCGAACATTTCGAGGTAGACCAGCTTGAGGAGGGCGGTGGCCTTGAGGTCGAGGTCCTGGGTACGGATTTCGGCACGGCATTCCTTCAGGCAGTTCTGAATGTACTCCTTCTCGTTGCCCTTGTGGTTCCGCATGCCTCGGATGAGGTCGTACAAGGATTTCTCGAACCTAGAAGTCGTTCAGCTTGAGACGGGCATCTGGAGATACCGAGACCACGGAAGACGCACATGGCTGGCCGAGCTGCACCGGCGCCGGTGCTGGCTGCTTATGGGTAGGGTTGGGTGGTGAGCGAGAGGCAGATGGCGGAGCTATAAGTCGGTGTGTATGTCGTGGGCTTGATGTATCGAGAATGACACCATTTTGCCTCGGCCGGCAGCCTTCAACCCAGCCCGAGCTCGCAGCGCTCGACAGGAAAACACAGCAGCGATGGGCGGCTCGCAAGGGTCTCGCGGATTGTCACGATGCGCTTTTAGAGGGGAGGTCGTATGCCCCGCGATGGCGTGTACCCGATTGGGGAGGGAGAAGACGTAATTGCGCCCAGGGCCACAGGGCCACAGGGCCACAGGGCCATCGCCTAGCTACCCTAACCTGGCAGCCTGGGTTAGCGGTCTACACCTGGGCAGCAGCTACGTTCAGCGATGCGCGTCAGGGAGTAGCGGATTAACTTGGTGGCCGTGGGCCCCTGTCCAGTCCGCATCCACGGATCCTGGCCTGATAGCTCCCCCAGCTACCTCCACCTCCACCACCTAAGGCACAGCCGGAGTCTAGTTCCAGCCTGTGGCATCCATTGCTGGCGCGGCGCATTGCACCTGTTCAACCACCTACGATCGCGCTGCTCAGCTCTGCGAAGTACTATCACGCCCTCCCCCCAGGACTGAGCCGGAAGAAGGCCCCATTGAATTCTCCATCTGCCAGCGCCAGCGCCAGGCCCCGATCTGCGGTTCTTAATCAGAATGTCTTCGTCGCTTCTGCACCCGCCGAGCCACCTGCCTCCCACCACCGCGTTACAGCTCTCCCAGCAGGCGCCCAAGATCATCAAGGAAGCCCCGGGAGCAATTTCCACCTCGGCATTGCAGTCCTTGTTCGCAGCCTCCGAGACCCCCGAGCTGTGGACCGTCTACGAGAACTTGCTGCTATCATGTCTACGGACCGGCGACGACGAATCCGCACACCAATGCCTCGGGCGGCTGATCAACCGCTTTGGCGACGACAACGAGCGCATTATGGCCCTGATAGGTCTCCTCAAAGAGGCAGACGCACCGGACAATGCCACTCTGGAGGTTGTGCTCAAGGAGTATGAAACAATACTGAGCAAGGATCCTACCAATACGGTGAGATGACGCCCACCCTGACTCGATGGCTGCACCTTCATGCTGACATCGCCTTCCCTTCTAGCCTATTGCCAAGCGCCGCGTTGCCTTGCTTCGATCTCTCGGCAGAGTCTCCGATGCCGTAGTCGCCTTGATAGCTCTTCTAGACTTCTCTCCTACTGACGGCGAGGCCTGGGCCGAGCTCTCGGATATGTACTTCTCCCAGGGACTCTACTCTCAGGCTATCTTCGCCCTCGAGGAGGTACTCGTCTTGCAACCGAACGCGTGGAATGTGAGACTCACCTTTATGTGGCTCCGGGCCTGACATCACTGACATAACGTTGCTAGATTCATGCTAGGTTGGGTGAGCTGCTTTTGATGGCAGCCAAGGGGTCGCCGAGCCCTGACGCGTCGCGGCAACTAAGCGAAGCCCTCAAACGCTTCAGCCGGAGTGTTGAGCTTTGTGACGACTACCTGCGCGGATACTATGGACTTAAACTGGTAAGGAACGTGGGCACCCCAACTTTAGTCCATTGCCAGCTGACCACCCACCTAGATAACAACGCATCTTCTGAGTAGCCCGCAGAGCAAGAGTAAACAATCAGATAATGACAATCTGGCCCTACCTGATACTACTACACTACGCCAGCTTGATGAGCTTGCGACTGCAAAGCTTGGAGAGATCACCCGCAGGTTCTCTGCTGGAGAGAAAGGCTGGCAAGGTTACGATGAGACCGAGATCACGGCGGCAAAGACACTCATTGAGAAGGGCTCGAGCGTGACGATTCGCTGAATGTGTTGGCCAGGGCTGTGAGCGATCTACAGACGCGAGTTCCAGTGACCAAGGGCCCATGCTGTTCCTGCCTGACTCACAGCGCGTTGTATCGGCATGGCAATATGCAGGTGGAGTTTTCCAGGGGCAATGCCACTCTACCGTGGTTGACGCATAAGCCAGAGGGCTCTAGAGTGTCGATCGTGTCGAGACCAGTCCGTCGAGACTTCGACGCGCAGACAATGTATCGACCTCGATTGGTGGCCTCCTCAGGGCCGAGTATAGGGGTGGAACTTATGGGATCGGGAACAGCAGCATCTTTCTCTGGCGTTCCACTTTGATGCAGCAACGTGGTGCCAGTGGTGAGCCTTACGAGCTTCGGGCGGACAAAAAGGCAGCAAAGAGCCACACATTAGTCAATCGAAACCAGCGCGCCTCTTTAGACGCAACCAATGTGTATCCTTGTTCCGCTTGCATGCAGCTATCGGTGAATGTTGGGCAGCAAAGCGGCGCATTTAGGTCAAGATGGGTTCCACCGGGAGCGGGCCTAACCGCCCGGGAAGTCTCAGCGAGACTGGTCGGAATAGCTTCAACTTGTGAGGAGTGCATGGCTGCCTGGGCAAGCGCTTTGCTCTATGCACGGCATGGCAGAATCCACGATGTCTTCCTTGAAACGAAACCCAGCAGGCACATTTCAGTCCGGGGCCGCTGGCCACGTCGATGTCCAGCGGGACTCTAGGTCTGGAACCCACTACTGGGCTTCAATTAAGGTCGAGCCTGGCGGTGAAGATGTACTGACTCGAGCCGTTATTAGTACTCATCCCCCAGGCCCAAACATCCCCCGTGCAAGTGTAGATTACCATCAGATTCCATCCTGTGTATTCGATACAACCACCAGGCAACTCTAGTGACGCGGGTTGTTCCACAGGAATCAGGAGACCCATTCTCTCTTTTGCTGCATTTACGCCCAATCAGGAACTACTACCACCAGACCCTCGAGTCGTTCGTAACCCTTTTTGTTTCCTCTAGCCAAAGGACCATGCTACCACTGTGGAAACATATGCACCTACACATATATGGAAAGCCTTACGAGAAAGGAAGACGCCTCATCAAGTATAAGACCCCTTGAGAGGCCAGCAAGATCCGACACACTGCCTACCTCCGCATAGGACCACAACAGGATTCAAGGAACCAACCTGGAACCGGCCTCTGCCCATCCAACGTTTGGTGAGTGACAAGCCCACAAGTTAAGGTTACCCAGAGGACCCAAGGAACGGGATCGCTGGTGGTCAACGGCGCTCGCTGAGGCTCCCCTCCCAGCCCAGTGCAAACCCAGGCCGGGTCACATGTGGACACATAAAAGTGGGTAGCGCATCGGCAGACGTCGAGGTGGAACCCGATTCCGTGCTGCGGTGTAAGTGCATCTAGCTCGGCTGCACCCGCCTAGAGCAATTCTTCCGCGTCGATGGTGGGCTGCCTGCAAGTGCCCTCCCTGGCCACCAACTCTGAGAATGACGGAGGCGGAGTCCTCGCATTCGAAAGCCCCCTCCCAGCTCCCTGTCGACATGCATCAAGGGATGAGGGGTTATGGTGCTGTTTCGGCAAGACCCCAGTGTCGAGTTTCCCACTGTGGATGCTATAGAAAGAGTACTGGAACCCAGTGTTTACTAATATGTTATAGCGACTATATTCATTACAAGCCTGGTCTGCAGCTATACAGCACTTGTTCAAGGAGTTTTCCAAACCCACATTGAGGGATTCGGATCAGATCAGAGCCCCTGTCCGATCGAAAGTCTCCATCGAGGAACAACGACGACTAGCCACTTGTTAGACAAGTTGAGCTGAAACACGACAGAGTAACATCTCGCCACGACGTGAAGGTTTCCTTCGACTGGATAGGTACGTGATTGCATCCTTATTCTATTCCAGTCGGTGCTCAGTGGTATCGAAAGATATTTCCTGGGGACGGTTCTTGTTTTTCTTCGAAGTTATGCAAGTAGAGTGGCATTTTGCGAACCAGCCTCCAGGGCTATCCATGAGATGAGACCTGGGGCGTCGATCTTGTAAGCGCGGAAGTCAACACCAAAGAGGGGTTCGTGAGGCCACGCTACTCCCTCACGCGCGCGCACACACATACTCCCGGAAGATTGGCTAGTGCTATCTGTCCGCATCGGGGAAGCCCAAGGCAAGCGTCGAGGTGGGCGAGATCGATCGATACCGCCGGCACCAGAACAGTGTGACCCCTTAGCCGTCGCGTCCGCGGGCACTTGTACCAAGTTTCGGAACAGCCACACTGCGGTGCATTAGACAATACATTGATTGGCATGGTGAGCCCGGGCTGACAACACCTCCGTGGCCTTAGTGCCGCTGTTATTTTGGCCCCCAGGCTTAAAATCGCTCCTGTTTCTGCCATCGTGCCGCTTACACCAGCTCAAGCAGAGGGGAAGGTGGCAGACCGCACTTCACAAAACCAGCCTGGCCCCCCAACACTCTTGATCCCTCTCCCATCTTCAACTTCAGTCTCGGCTGGAGGAGAGGCTCAACAGGGCTGCTGCATCTTCCCGCTCACTCGGAGGTGAGGCGACAAGCAGCAGCGCCTCAGGGTGCCCCAACTGATCGATTGATTGATCGCCCTCTCGTCCCCGTGTGGACTGAGTACGTACTGGTCCTCTGCTTAATTACATATCGCCTAAGTTGTCCCAAGTCCAGTCGCTCCCCGCTTGGCTCATCGTATCCTTCACCGCGGAACGCCCAATCCAACTTTTTTTTGCGCCCAACTGAGCGCAAAGACCAGGATCTTCCCTACTCTGCGACATTCCACCAAGAAGCAAGCGTCCCCGCGACCATCCCATCCTACAAAAGCACCCAAGCCCTAGCTTCAGTCTCAACTGCCATCTCATTACACGCGGAATCCAGCCAATCTCTTGGGCCAGAGGACACAATCCCCCCTCTCGCTCTCGCTACACTCAGCTGCGACAAGTCGTACCAAGTCCATCACATTGCGCTGGGCGTTTTTGCCGCTGTTACAGGGATCACAATAATCAACAACCCCGCGCCGATACTACTCTCAACCACCAATTGTCTGCCCGCTGTCCGCTTTCGCCCACGACAAGACTCACACGCCCACAGGCCTTGGCTCCAGAGCAATCGAGACGCCCGCGGGACATCCCTCATCGCAAACCCTCATTGCTACCTTCTCATCCTACTGAGACTCGCTTTGCTCCGACCCCTCCGCAACAGGTTGTCGTGAGCGAAGAGATACTCTGATCAGCGTCCGTCCCTCATGTCTGCGTGAGTGTGGGAATCTTCGTGGCACTACCATTTTCGCCTGTTGACGCTGTCATGAGCAGACTTCGCGTTCGCGTTTCACAATCGCATTCGCGTTCACAATCACGGCATCGCCGCCCCGCCGAAGCATCTGGCGAGTCCGGCTTCTCAAGTCAGGAATACAGTGAGTCGGGACCAGACGACGAGGAGGACTGGGAAGACGAGGAGCTTGATCCAGACGACTCGGCTTCAAGCCCGGAGGACTCGTTTCAAGGGCCGAGAAGCGCACGGCAAGCGACACGGCATCATCGTCTAGAAAGGCCACCACCACAATCAGGTTACGGATATACGCCGGCTCCACACCCGGCAGGCAGCCAGCCCAGTCTGGCTTCCTCGGAGGACTACCCGTACTACGGCCACGGCCATTACCCACCCCCAGGTCCGGGTGGGTATGGGGGCCGTGGCCGTGGTGGACATCCTGGGTATCCTCAGAGCCAGTTAGGCGGAGCCTACGCTCCTCCATTCGGCCAGTCGGTAGTCCCTTATGCTGCCAACCCCTTCACTCCCGCCGGAGCTGGAGGTCATTACTTCTCCCCAGACCATCGAGGATGGGGGCAAGAAGTTATGCCGTACGCAGGAAACAGTTACTTTCACCCTCCTGGACCTGGTGGTCCATATCCCGTCCCCCCCGGGATGCAACAGTATCATCAATGGTCGCCACCTCCGCAGACTGAAATTGCACCACCTCGCACTCCGGGACCTTCTGGTGCCGCAGAACCGCCGAAGCCAGACCCAGAAAAGGAGCAAATGAAGAGACAGCTGGAGGAGATACAGGCAAAGCAGGCGGCGAAGGAGGCCGAAGCAAAGCAAAAAGAGATGGAAGCTAGAATCAGGGAGGAAGCCGCGGCTGAATTCGCCCGCAAGATGGAGCAGATGAAAAGAGATGAAGCCGTCCGAGCAGAGGAGCGAGCGGCTGCGCTCGAAAAGGCAAAGAAGGAGATCGAGGATGCCCGAAGGGAGGCCGAGAAAGCGACCCGTGAAGCCGTGGAGGCCGAGAGAAGAGCCGAGGCAGAACGCAAAAAGGTTGAGGCAGAGGCTATTGAACGTGCTGAGAGGGTTGCACGAGACAAGATGGAAGCTGAGCGGAGGGCGGAAGAAGAACGCAAGAAGAAAGAGGCCGACGCCGCCGCCGCCGCCGAGAAGGAAGCACAGTACAGGCTAGAGGCGGCGATCCGGGCAAAGGAGGAAGCCGAGGCGGCAGCTGCTAAGAAGGTGGCGGAAGAGGCCGAGTGGCGCAAGAATCTCGAAGAGGAAGCTAAGCTGAAGGCCGAGCGAGAGGCGCGCAAGAAGATTGAAGAAGAGAGGCAGGCGGCTGAGGATGCCGCAGCCGCCGAAGAGGCCAAGAAGAAGGAGGAGGAACTCTTCAAGAAGAGGGCGCTGGCGGACGCCCAGCGTGAGGCAGAGGAGGCAAACAAGAAGTCGCTTGGCAAGGACAAGGCCCCTATCCGTTTCAAGGATGCAGTTGGTAGAAAATTCAGCTTCCCGTTCCACATCTGTCAAACATGGACGGTAAGTCTACCCCCGAACGCCTGATTTTGCGAGTCTTGGCTAATTCACCAATTCCCGCAGGGTATGGAAGAGCTGATCAAGCAGGCTTTCCTACATGTCGATGTGATAGGACCGCATGTACAGGACGGTCATTACGATCTCCTTGGTCCCGATGGTGAGATCATCCTTCCTCAGGTGTGGGACAAGGTTATCGAGCCCGACTGGGCCGTCACTATGCACATGTGGCCTATGGATCGACCCCCGGCTATGCACATGCACATGCACGGCGGCCACGGCCGCCCAGGCCCGGGCGGGGGCACCATACCTCCTCACCGACCAGGCATGCCGATGCCGCCACCAGGGGGCCGGAGACCGCACGGGGGACCGCCTGTGCCGCCGATTCGTCCGAGGGATGGGTTCCCAACCCCGGGTGTTACGATCATGCATGAGCATCGTGGGCCTGGTACGAGGATTGTGACCAAAGATAAGGACGCAAAGAAGAGCAAGAAGAGCTCGCCCAGCATGCTGTCATTCCTCGCAGGTGGCTCTAAATCGAAGAGCAAGTAAGTTCATTCCCGATGCCAGCTCTAGCAGTACCCCCGTAGATGGCGACTAACAGCTTGATAGGGGCAAGAAGAGGACAGGTTGACAAGGGGCAAGTAGAGGCCATCCCGGTTTCGAAGAGCACACGTACGGCTGTGGCTTCATGAGGCAATTCTAATCATCTGCTCTCGACTCAGGGCCATATAGCCCTGCGTTTTCGACTCTACTCCGGCCTGACGGCAAACGATACTCATCATTTCTGTTTCTCGGCTCTTGATTTTTGGCATTATACCCCGGTTTCTTCCTGGCTCGTTGATCCTTATGGCGACATTGGAGCACCTCCTTTTCTTTCTTTTTTTCTTTTCACTTTGGCAAAATGCAGACGGAGTATACTTGGAGAGATATAAGCGATTTCTTGCATGGTTTGGTGGCTTGGAGCGTGACACGGTTTGACATTAAGCAGACTCCTTTTTGCTTTCGGTAGCGCAGGTGATTGTTTCGAAACCCTTGAGAAAATGAGAGAAGACGTGACGAGATCCATGAGAGGGGAAGTTTTGGGGCTTCCGGATGAGATATGCAGCAGTTTGAGCGGCGTCATAAGCATACGATGATGAGAAGAAGACGGTGGCGGTCTAGATTGGTTGATTTATTTGTGCTGTTATATCAGCGGATCGATGCATGAATGGAATTTAGAAACTAAATCAAATTAATATCTGCAAATACGCCTAAACTCCATTTCTATGCAGGTCTATATCTGTCTTGAAGAACTTGTGTACATCGTCCGAGCAACGCCATGTGCTGGACCAGATCATGCCAGTCGCTTTAGTCTACCGTCTGATACTCTGAAATACTCGCTTGTGCATTTTGTTCTCTCGTGTCTTCATCACGACAACTTCGGCGGGCCTAATACTCTTCTTGCCTCCTTCTCAAAAGCCGACACCATGATCGGTGCAACCTTGTCCGCAACTGCCGAGCTCACGGCACCGTACAGCGGGTTGACAAACTGGAACATGATGCTGAGGTCCACCTCGCTCCATGTGCCTTCCTCGCCACTCCCTTCTCGGCCTCCCACCGGCCGCACCGTCCACCGGGTCACCAGGCTGCGGAATGTGCCCTCTTCTCCCGCGTGCGCCGCCGGCCCGGAGTCCCGCAGACCCCAACGCTGCAGATCTTCCGGGGGGATCTTGGTCCACGCCGAGCCGCTGATGGCCTCGACGATGCCGCGGTCCGGGATGCAGAAGACGCGGCTGCTGTACGTCTCGGCCAGGCCGCTCCAGCCGGCGGACAGCGTGCCGGCCGTGGGCCAGCGCCGTTGCTGCTGCTGCGGATCCGGGCTGTCGCTGCGGTGCGCCGGGGTCCACGAAGTGACGCGCGACGTCGTGCAGTACGGCAGGAACCGCGAGTAGGCGTCGATGTCGGCGATCAGGTCGTACAGCGGCGCCGACGGGTACGGCAGCGTCCGGCGGGCTCGGACGGTCTGGGGCTCGGTGCTGGGGAGGTTGAAGAAGCTTCGCGAGGTGCGCCCGGCTTGGGAAACCCTGGGGAGAGGGTAAGAAGGCCGGGGCGCGCACAGCGGCGGCGCAATGGCTCGCGGCGCAACGCGGACTGCTGTTCTGGTCGCCATTTTGAGCTCGGGGGCCGCAAGGGGAAGTATAAATGAGTGAAGGGATGCAGCGGGGTATGGATATGCGGGTGATTAGTGCTGCTTCTTCTCCATGGCCAAACTCATAGCCCCACAAGAGAGGGTCTTCCTTTCAAAGGAAATCGTCCTTTTCTAGGGAACAGAAACCAAAACGAAGGTGAGTGCTTCCGACGAGTTGAGGCCGAATGACGGTGATGATGTTGATGTAGCTCGCAGCTGGCCGCCAGCCCTTCCCCGCTGCTAGCGGTTACAAGAAAACGCCCCACTCTGGACGCCCAAACCGCGGAATTTTTTCACCAATAAATTGCTAACAGGCCCAAAATCGCGTTTTCTCTTTTCTTCGCACCGCACATCCTGAGAGCACATCCAGGCCTTGGACGAGCCAGCTTGTGTCAAGCTGCCCTGAACATGCCAACCAGTGCTCTACGGTGACGCGCCCCTCTACAGTGACTGCTGTCACGCCCTTTTCACAAACACCCGGCGCCATGGACACCCCTACGGTGCAGGATCCTCCGGCTCACGCCATCGAGCAAGAGCTGCTGGACAAGACCTCGTCCCTGACGGTCGAGGAGCAGGTCTCACCGCCCGCCTCCGGGTCCGAGACGCCTGCCCACCGCAGCCATGATCCCCAGTACAACCAGAAGCGGACCGACCCTTTCCAGTTCGGGTCTCGTTACCTGCAGCAGGAGGACGACGTCTTCGAGTTCAATGCTTGGGATCATGTGGAGACTGACGACGCCTACAAGGAGTACGCTGAAGAGCAGTATCAGAAGCAGCGGGAGTCGCCAGTCTCCGACTTTGACAAACGTAAGTGCAGATTTTTGTTACTCTCGGCAACCGGCCAACCTCACCCACCATTGCTACCTGATGATATCACAAATTTACGCATAGTTCATCTGAATCTATGTGATGACACTCGCATGTTTTAGTCTTTCGCTCCCATCTGACTAGCTGTTCAAACATTTTCTGTTTTGAAATGATCAATCAACGAGGAGCGCGTTGCTGACTTTGTGGACAGACAGGTTTAACTCGGACCCTGCCAAATGGTGGAATTTGTTCTACAAGAACAACACTGCCAACTTCTTCAAGAACCGCAAATGGCTGCAACAAGAATTCCCAATCCTTGGTAAGGTGGTCCAGGAGGACGCTGGCCCCGTGACAATCCTTGAGGTCGGCGCTGGCGCTGGAAACACCGCATTTCCCATCCTGGCCCATAACAAAAACCCCAAGCTGAAGATCCATGCGTGTGACTTCTCCAAGAAGGCTGTGGAAGTGATGCGTAGCTCTGAGGCCTACAACACAGACTATATGCAGGCTGATGTTTGGGATGCCGCTGGTCAAGACCTACCACCCGGGCTCGAGGACGGCTCTGTGGATGTGGTCATCATGGTCTTCATCTTCTCAGCTCTCTCACCGCTGCAGTGGAGGCAGGCCGTGCACAATGCCTACCGTGTCCTGAAACCAGGCGGTGAGGTTTGCTTCCGTGATTACGCGCGAGGTGATCTCGCTCAGGTCCGTTTCAAGAAAGGCCGATACCTGGAAGAGAACTTCTACATCCGAGGCGATGGCACACGAGTGTACTTCTTTGACCAGGATGAACTCGCCGCTATCTGGTCTGGAGAGACCTCTGCCGATAGTAAGGATACATCCGTAGAAACGCCATCAGCAGATGGCGAGACGACTCAAGTAGCAAGATTTGAGGTCGAAGATCTGGGTATAGATCGAAGACTTCTCGTCAACAGAGCTAAGAAGCTCAAGATGTACCGCTGTTGGATACAAGGACGATTTAGAAAGAAATAGACCCTCCTGTCCAAACGTATATTAAGTTCATCTGCTGTAACAGTGATGCTCCTGTGAGGTACAATATATGTGTCGTATTCACTTCAAGCGCCTAACTTCTCGATAAACTGCCGCCTCTCTCCATCGCCAAATCCTATGCCGTCAAGATACGCCTCTATGCCACCATATGTGTCTTCGATATGGCCCCAGACCCGTGGCACAAAATCCGGCGGACAGTCTCCCCACTCGGCTGTGAGCCCAATCTCCTCAATTTCAGCCAGCCGTGATTCCCGCTCGGCTACCAGGCCGTCTTGGGTGAGGAGGTAGTCGTGCGTGATGGCCTCCAGGGGCACACCAAGCACGAACAGCGCCACGGCAACGACCAGCCCCGTGCGGTCCTTGCCCTGCGTGCAGTGCACAAGGACGGGCAGGGCGGAGGGCTGCGTGAAGGCGCGAAGAGCCTTTCATTGAATGGTTAGCCAGCTACACATCTTAATGGGAGTTTTGGAAGGGATGGATGGAAAGGATCTTAGCATATTGCTTTACCTCTGCGATCTCAGCCCCGGACTGGTCCAGCGTGTCGAAGCCCATGCCCACCAGTCCCCGGGGCAGCATGACCTCCTTGCTGATGATCCGGATGGCATCGATACGGTAGCCCGTCAGGTAGAGGCATATTAATTTTCTAGATTCGTAGGCGAGGGAACGTCAGCGGCCCGTCCCTTTCCATCTCCCCATGACGAGCCTGGGGGTCAATCCCGTGGACCAGCACCTACAAGTAGCTCCCCCAACTCAGCTGGCTCAGCATGTGGTGCTCAAACTTCTTGCCCGTCACCTTGATCTCCAGGTACCGCAGCCCGGGGATCTGGACGGGCTCCGCGAGCGCGGCGTTGGACTGCAGCAGCGCCGGGGTCTTGATGTCCGCCTGCCGCTTCTCGGCTTGCTTGAGGTGCTCCGTCTTGGTCCGCAGGTCCATCACCGTCTTGATCCCGTAGTCCGCCTGCAGCCTGCGCCGGTCGGACAGCGTGGCGTCATCTACATGGCCGGGACAGGGCCGTGGTCAGCCCGGGGGACGACGGAAAGTCAAGATAGGAGGGCATGGTGGAACATTGGCCCCTACGCGGTAGCACACACCTGGACGTGCCGAGCGATAGAGCACACCTTCTTTGAGGATCCTGGTCTCGGGTTCAGCTCTTGCCTGGGGGCGCGCCAGTACGGGGGTTTGTGTGTATGTGGTGGCATTTACCTTTTGCCAAGAAAGGCGTTCACCGTTTTACCCACATCACGGAAATTCAGGATGTTGTCAAAGGCGCTGTCGGACATGATAAGAGGAAATGGCTGACACCTTCGTGTTGATGGCAGTTCAACAAGGTAAATGTGTTCACGCGACAGGAGCTTGTGTGCAGAGGCTGAAGACGCATGGTTGACGTGACGGCAAGAAAGGTTCAACTACAGATTATTCTTGGTTCGGGGCTCATGAGAGTTGGCATGGTCTCTACCGTGATCCTGGTCACGAAACTTGGATCTGAACCGAACTGTCGGGATTGATAGTAGGCTAGATATAGCCATGTCTCAACAACCTTGTAACAGAAGACCGTCAACATTAATGTTGAGTATACGTATCTCAGCTTCAAATTGCATTGCAGCATGGCAGCGTGGAGTTGTATATTCCATATTTGCACCTATGGACACCCTTCGCTTCGTATGTGGGCAGATCCTACGAGCCAAGCAGCCAAATCTAGCCCCCACGGTCTCGCCGAGCGGCATGGGTCAAATCCTCGAATACTTCGGATGAAAATCCTACAGCGCATGTTCAAACCTAGATAACCCAATGGCCCGATGCAAATAGTGTTTACAGAGGCAACCCTCTCCAGAGCTGAGAGCCGTGTTTATTGTCTTGGCAGAGGCTAGAATCGTACTCGATCGACATGGCATTTTATGTTGACGAGCGCCACCAACCCCCAAGGTAAGGATAGCTTCTCGCACGCTCGGTGACGTTTGGGTTTCAGGGCCTCCAAAAGGTCTCTTGAGTGGCTAGAACTCTGGGCTGTTCCAGCGGTAGCCCAGACCTTTGCCAGGCAGGCCAATGAGACCCGACAGCCAGTGACGGAACCCCTGTGTGATGCCCGCTAACGGCAAGGGTTCGCAATATCGGCCACGGCTCCCCGCAGCTGGGATTTCCTTCTTCGACCTGAGCTTGCCCAATCTGAACAAGATGATCGTCATGTCACCTCGACGAGCGATCCATGACGAACTCAAGGGGGGTCCATGTTGCTGCGGTGGGTACATGTTGTTGTTTGCGGCAATGCCGTCGCATCCATGTGTTGGTGAAGCATGCAAGGTTGTTCTGCTCGCTGTTGCTAAGGGACAGGGACAACAACAAGCGAGGATGGGAGAATACACGTACTTGGTGGTTGACAACTCCCCAATTGTGAGGCATTCCGGTGGTGAAATGATACCCCTACTGCTGGAGAATGGATCTCAGGGTCTCGATTGACGGCGCAGTTCTGGAATGCCGATGGCCTCGACGGCTCCCACAGGGTGTGCCACATGACGTCACAAGCCGGTTGCGACTAGTTGCGCACCAGCACCGCTGACGAACCAACCGACCCGTAGGCCCAACACCATCTCAAGTGAGTTAGGTGCCTCCAAGGCGACAAAGCACTATGATGGACGGTTCCTCAGAGGTCCCCGCCCATTCCGCTCTTAGGGGCGCCTCGTCCGTCTGGGCTGTGTGCTTATTATGCTTTGTGATCGTCCTGTGACGCGGGTGGTACTGTAGAAGGGGGCCCTTTCTCATTGCGCCGCGAGCCTAGAGCACCTCCTCCGTCAGATCTCACGGAGCACAAATTGGCATCGTACTCCTCTCTCTTCCTCTGAAAAGCTTCTCCCCCAATACGGGATCCCACGGCGACCCCCTACCCTGATCATCCCGCCCCGAAGGTTTATGTGGATCTCGATAAGTGGCCAGGGATGTCGACCGGGACACTTCTCCAGTCCAACACCAGCAGCCCGCTGCCCCAGGCTGACGGCAACGGACCTACCAATGGGGCTCAAATGCGGAAGTCCCATGACGACACCCACCGGTCGCCTGCATGTGCGTATAAGCTCTCTCTTCACCAGTCTTCGCCCGCGATAGGGTCCGCTGTCAGAAAAGTTAACCTTGCTCAGGTCACTCCGGACGACTCGTATATGCAAAACCTCAAGATCTCCCCAGCTTCCCGTCCGTAGGGCTGGGACCCAACGGATCCGCCGCCGGCGCAGCTGCCTCTCTGGGCTGGAACAAAAAGACGTCTCCCGAGATCTGGAAGCCCGACAGCTCGACCTCAGCTTCGACCGCCGCGCTTCTGGCACACGATCAAAAAATGGCAGCGAGTTGGGCGCCATCGCCCAGCAGCCAAGGCGCGCAGGCTGCGCTGCTTGCTCACAAGAACGCCAAAAACACCGAGGCTTGGAAGCCGGCCAACTCGGATCACGGCCATACAGCCGCCAACCAGGCGTTCAAGGCCAACAGAAATACTGCCGCGGCTCACAACCGGGACAATGGCCACTCCGCTGCTAACCAGGCGTTCAAGGCCAGCCGCAACGCCCCTGCGACTAACAACCGCGCTGATGTGCGCACATTGAACCGCCAACGATCCCTGATGGCTGCAAAGGGCGCCATGACCACGCGACCTCGATCAAACACCGCTCCCACTCCAAAGGACTCGTATCCGGATGAGACCAATGCCGCCGCCAACGCCCTAAAGGCTGCGACGGCAGCGCATAAGCCGAACCGGTCCGCAACAGGAGTCAAGGGGGGCGCAGTGCCTTACACTACTATGAACAGGCAGATGTATACCTCTCATCCACCCGTGAAGCCCGAGGTTGAAGAGCAGAGCCGGGAAGACCAACTTCACGCCACGGCAGTTGCCATGGCCAAGAAGATGTTCACCCAACAGCAGAAAGTCATTGACCAGGCCAAGAAATCCCAAGCGGCAAGGCCCGGTCCCAGGCGAACGAGGAGCTCCAGTAGTCTTAGCGATGATGAAGTTCAACCAATGCAGTTCAACACACTCCAGGATGCCGCCTATAAGCTTGCCCAAGAGCGACTTTCCAAGCTTCATGAGGACAACCTGAAGAACAGAGAATACCAAGAGTACTACGGGCACGTTAGACCCCAACGCAAGTTCACTATGAAGGGTAGGCTGCAGCGTCGGAGATCAGCTAGCGAGGGAGACCTCTCTCAGGACAAGATCCGCTCGCAGCAGATCAAGAAGCAGATGTCCATCTTCTCGTCCAAACTTTCAGAGGTGGATGACAAGAAACGACAGAAGGACCGTGATGCTCTCCTAGCCGCCGCGCGGAGGAATGTCGAGGCACGCCTGAAGGGCATGGATGACAAGGTCGCGGCAGACACCGGCATGGTACCACCGTCAAGACTCACCGACTGGGAGGTCAAGGCACAAGCAGCAGCTCAAAGCCGGAGCGATAACAGACTCAGCAAGCATGGCAAGATCGACATTGGCGCCGGCAAGTACATGGGCCAGGACGAGATTGATGCGATTGCTGCTCAGCGAGTCCAGCCAACGCTGGATGAGATCAATGAAAAGGCTGAGAAGGAGCATGCCAGGCAGACTGAGCTACGACTTGAGGCTGAAGCAAAGAAGGCTGAGCGTGAAAGAGAAAAGGCCCGCGAGAGAGAGGTCGCAGACATTGCTAAGAAGCTTAAGGGTGAGTATCTCTGATGTGAATCTGTGACTTGATATCTAACCGAATGTATAGAACAAGAAAAGCACGAGAACCGAGAGAAAAAGGCAGAGGAAAAGCAAGAAGCTAGAGCCAAGAGGGAAGAGGAGAAGGCCGCAAAAGCCGAGCAGAAGCGTCTTGCCAAGTCCGAGAGGCACAAATCTGCCCCTCCGATCTCACTGCCCTTCCGCCATGGTCGTCACGAAGAATCCAAGGAGCAGCTACACGAAGAGCGCCCGCGGACAACGGAGCAGGCAACAGAGGAGAGAGTCGCTCTCAACGACGTCGGCCAGCCTGTCCGAATCCCTGCGGCCACTGTGTCCTCCGATGAACAGCCTGCTAGTGCTCCGCCAATTGATATCCCAGCAGCTCGAACACATGCGCGGTCAGAAAGCTCTTCCCCTACGGACAAGGTATCTCCTACTGGCAAGGTCAAGACCTGGTTCAAGTCTCGGTTCTCACGAGGCTCAAAGTCAGAGGAGGATAGGCCTAAAGACAGCGTCCGGAAGGGCTTCGTCGGTGGTCACTCTCTCACCGGCATGGACAGCAACAATGCCAGCACCGTCAGCGTCGACAATCGCAGCGCCAGCGTACGGGCTGTCGCCATGGCAGGCCGACGGAGGACTGACCTCTCAGAAGACCAGTCGGCCACCAACGCGGACCAAGTCTCGCCGATGAGTAGCTCTAGCGATGAAGCCTACTTCAGCGAAGCTCGCGAGGGCTTGAGCTCGGGACTGAGCCCACCGCGTCCTGTGCAGGACCCCGCGGCGAAGAAAAGCCACAGCCCCGTAAGGGACTCGAGGTTCCATGAGATTATATGATTATGAAACAGTTGCCTACTGTACGCCAATTGTGTACCTACTCCTTCATGTATACGATTTCTGGGGTCATTCATGAGCCACGAACTTTTGTAATTCCGAATACGGAAAAGGGGGAAAGGAAGAGAGGGGCAAAGAAACACCGCCGCAAGGAACAAGAAACACGGCGTTTGGACTGGCATTATTATCCTTGTACTTTTATCACTTTGCTTAGCAACACGATACCTTCTGCTTCCTACTTGTGCCTATACCTTTTGTGTGACAAGGTGTTCACCGTGAACTTCTTTCCAGCAGGTTCTTTAGGATGCAAGAGCCAGGTTGTAACTTAATGACAGGCTTCACGCTTACTTTAGCTCCTGAATGCTGCCATCTGCAAGAGTAGAAATCAGCCTTGCCATGCGATATCAGTACTTGTACTGGTACGAAATGCTTCCGCCGGCGGTCATTCCAACATGAAGCCTGTCATGAGTATCAATAAGGATGCCGGCCGTGGTTTCCTTTGTGATGCCGATTCCCTGTCGTATGTAACTTCCCAGCCAATCATCAAGCTAAACCCAGGGAAGTTGAGATTCAAATTCCTCAGCGGCTCTGCGTGTGATATTTCCATATTATCGCGAACTGTTGCCCTGTGCAACTGGCCGCCCTCAGGGCCTTTGATGCGGCACGTTAGTCATAATCGGTATCCCAGCAGACGCCAACCATAAGCTCAGACGACGCCGCGGCCTCAAATCGCCTGCTCGCACAGAGGCAACCCTCGTATGAGCCCAATAACGGTATTTTTGCCACGGCCAGCACATCGACAAAGGAATGCCGACCGTCAGGCTTGTTTGAAGTACTTGAGAGTTGCGTTACCTACTTATATCATGGCCGGAATGAAGGGTGTTCACAAGGACTTCACAATTTAGGTTGCGATACAAGCACCAGTATACATGTGCCATCCTTAGACGAAGTAACGGGACAGAAGCTTCTTATCTGTTGTCTCTCTCCAGAGGACCTGGCGGATCTAGAGCCTCTCAGACTTTCACCCACTTAGAAGAAACAAGCAAACCCAGATGCACACAATCATGCGCTGCCTAGAGAAACACGATTATATCAGAGACCCTTCAGAATCCCGCACCTCAAGCAAGACCAAGGCTCCAGATCTCTCCCAGCTGTGATGAATGAAAGACGAATTACTTATGTATCTCCAAGTGGAATGAGTGTGTTGTCTTTGTTAATCTTCGCCCATGTCAGTGTTTGGGTCCATAGCCTCGACTGCGTCTGCTCGTCTCGACTCTCTGGCGAACTCTCGTCCTTCTGCAGGAGGGTAAAGAAACCTCTCTCGGCAGCAAATTTGGGGTCGAGAGCGATATCGACTACATCTACACCCGCTGGTGCCGCGGGACGTATAGTTGGACCCATGAGAAACCTAAGTAGAGGGAGCAGAGGCTTCAATACGAGCGTTTGCATCACAGCCATGCTCATGGGGGTATTGGTGCGGAGTGCACGAGAGTCGATGAGACCACCGGGGTTGATTGCGACGACGGTGATCTTGTTGAGATTTAGGTCTTTTTGAAGCAAGTAAGCCACTAGCCAAGAGCTGTTACTCTCCAAGGGGGATTCATACCTTTTCAAGATGGCGATTGAGTGCATACATCCATGTTGTGATGGCGAGCTTGGTGGTTGCGTGTCTCTGGTACCCGCGTCCCTGCTTGTCGGCGTCCACGGATGGCTTCACTAGGAGTTCCAAGTCATCCGGGATGGTTGGTGGATATCTCTCCATCCCATTCTTGCCGGGCCAGTGGCAATCGCTTGATAGAAGTACGACACGACCGGTGTCGCAACCATTATGTTAGATAGATTCGCTATCGGGGAAATGCATTGCTTTCTTCGTTTTCTTTCGGTCATTTATGTGTGCCAGATTCTGGTTCTCCAATTTTGTGATTGTAGCTTCCACTATACCTGGCCTGACGGGAACGAATGTGATTTGTAGAGTGTTGCTGAAATGTCCCTCACCGGATGACTCGAGAACATGGAAATGGTGGTGTTTGAGGACATTAGCTTTATGCTCTTTCCCAATTTCTGCCGTGGCTCAAGGATTTAGTAAGAAATAGGAACCAACCAGCTTGGAAGAATGAAAGCTGTTGATCATGACAATGGAGACGAGGTAAGTTATAACAGTTGAGCCGGTTTCATCACAAAAGATTACCATTCAGGGCCATTCATGAATTAAGCAAGCAGATTCAGGCTCCATGCAGCAAAAATTCCAGATAACCAGACGTTATCTTTGACCTTTCCTGCTAAAGTGAAGCAAGATCCCGTGAAACATTCTTCAGCTGAAAGCACTGGCGCCATGTGGCATACCACCTCACGTATATTGATATGTAAAGCATAAATATACAGAGTTCCCCTGCCCGTTTGCAGGGCTCAGGAGAGAACTTTTGTACGCCCAAGCTGTGGAACAGCGCGCGGTGGCGAGGTCACAGTACCGGCAACCACTTCGTGGCGTACCAACATGGCAAGCTAATAGGCTACGTTCCGGCAAGATATCCAGAAGATGTCCTGATGCTGCCTCTGACCTCAAAAACTCTCTACGCTTGCATGCACGGAATTTTAAGATCCTTAAAACAGAGGGAGAGGAAGTAGGAGAGAACCTTACGGCCTGTGACAGTTACTCATCATCCTAATTTAACTCACACCTTTCAATGAAATTAATGCGACCCCATCTCTCAACGTTTGCATAGTATGAGGAGCAAGCGTTAGTGACAGTAGGAATTCCACTTTTTGCATCCAAGAAACCATCTTCCCTGATGTTCATCATTCCCATCTGAATTAATTCAATCTCGACCGGACCATGCCCATTCCTGAGTCCATCGAACAGTGTTTCCATGTTGAATCTAGGAGATATGGAAGGATCGTCTTCTTCGATCTTGCGATATGAGAGAAACTCGGTCTGAATGGCAGACCAAAGAACTGGCAACTTTCTATCACCGGCCCATTGGAAGGGTATGCCCTCCTCGTCATGATCTTCCAGTTCGTCCTGGGATAATCTTAGCTGAGCTTCAGCTCCCTTAGTGATGTACTCGAGCAGAGACATGAACACATTCCAGCCCAAGACCCTTTCGGGACCGGGTGCACCATGTAGAGTGAGATGCGTCGCCAATTCGAATGCGGTCAATGATACGTGTCTGCATGCCTGTAGAGTAGTGACACTTGGTACAGACGTATCAGCTTTGATGAGTGGGTCAGCACCGTGAATAACCAAACAGACCAGACATGCAAGGGCCCCAAACAGGGTCTCGCCTTCACACCCATCTTGAACGAGATAAAAAGCAACACGGACAAGTGTGTGCAACGGACCGGGATATTCTGCGCGCCCGCATCCCTCGCAAACCGTAAACAGGCCACTTTGCTCATTGATATAGGGCGGATCGTCTCGACCAAAGATTGTCTGGATTGAATGGCAAATGGCTTGAGTTGAAGTGTGGCAGAAATTGTGCTTCCACTCCTGCGGGATACAAGGATGTCCACTGGCGAATAACTGACGAACCTGGGGCGAATCTGCATCCCATCTTCCGCAAATGTCGACCTCTTCTCCGGGAAATCGGGTACGATTCGTTTTCTTGAATGAAGCACTGACCAGAGCTGGGCTAATACTGGTGTGCGAACGAAGAATGGTGATGAACAACGAGTCCAAGACTGTGTGATCATGCTCATCTTTGGTAGGTTCAAATATGGCCAGAAACGAAACTGAACGCATAACGAGGCAGCATTGCCGTGACCCATCGAGATAAGCCGCCGCCAAATTACATGGATGCAGCTCTTTGCTGATGTCTGACAGCCATTGAATTCCGAGTACGTCATCTATAATGTTGTTCACAATATCCGGATTCCGGGCCATTATAGCAAACCCCAGCGCTTCAATTTTCTGTCGTTTATCTGCCTTGGCGCAAGGCTTCGTAATCATATCCGTCGATACAGGCAAATCACCTTGACTCAGTGAACTGAATGAATTTGTAATCAATCCTTCTCGTATCGTCTCGGTATAGTCACCCTGAGACACTGACTGAGCCCAGGTTGGCCAGGTTGTTTCGTCATCGACATCATAGTCCCCCTCGTCGTCCGCGTTACGTTCGTCGACCGGCAGCTCCTCGTAGTCATTCGTCTCCTCATGATGTATTGTCCAGTGACACAGGAGGCTTGGGGGCTGCAAAACTAAAAGGGCGTTCGAGGCTGTATGTTTCTCAGGTGAAGATGATTCAAGAATCTGTTGTGTACCCATCGACTTGAAGTTGACCATACTTGGGGACCAGTATCTCGGCCCTTTGCCCCAGTACTTCGCGGTCATGAAAGCGTACATCCAGTAGTCGTGCATCCAAGTCACTGTTGCTCTGTGAGATAGTGTTTCATCAGTATATGTCTACATCGTCAAAAGTGTAAAACGTACGCTCTCTCCACCTCACTCAGCTGTTTCAGCAACTCCAATTCTCGGCCCTGGAGTAGAAGTTTCGATTTGTCGACGAGTACTTTGCGTAGAACCAACTGAGTAGTTGGAGACGGGCCATTTATACCGGTAGATGGAGAGGCGCTGGATTGAGGCGTCGTTGCAGTGATATTGTCTGGAGTCGGCGGTCCTCTTGCCAAAGGGGAAGGATGATCGTGTGGCAATCCAAGATTACTCATGAAGGATTTGTAGGGAAGGTTCCAGTTAAGGAAGCTAGAGAATTATCATTCGGGTTAATGAATATCCACGTAATATAGACCGGTAGGCACACTCACAATGCAGATTTAATCTGGAGGTTGTCTGAGTGGCGAATGCTCTCTCCAATGTAGCGCTTCAGTTGTTTCTTGTCAACTGGTTTTGCATAACCTCCCGAGTCGATGGTTATATGCGAACTGCTTGGAATAGACCTCGAGCGCTTGCCAACTTTTGCAATGATCAATTCCTTCTCGTTCTTGGTAGTTCTTCTCTTGATGCGCCACTTCCTGAACAGTTGGTACTTGTATTGGTCGGGTCTGGTACGTAGGTACGTTAGCCTCACAATTAGGAATAGGAAACTGATGACCACGAGGCTTCAACTTACACTGCGGCGAAATCAAATCTTTCCTTCATGCGCGTGGCGATTTCTTGGATATTTAAGCCTTCGGCCATGAACATTGAGACAATATGCGGCTTCAAGTACTCCCATCTTTCGTTATAAGGGATACCCAGAAACTTTTCCTCGCCAGTGCGCTGCGCCTGCTCAGGTTCGGAAACAGTACTCATGGCTACGGTAGATCAGGAATGGACATTGGAAGAAAATGTCTGGGAGTGGCTAACGTGCTCTGAACCTGGTGGGGTAACGATGACGAGATCGAAAGAGTGATGTTTGCCAGGGACGCAAGATGGATGATGTGGGTGACACGTCCGGCTTTTATAACTCTGGATTTCGCTCATGGAACGCTAGATTCTTCAGGCAACTAGTCGCCGGTGAGCGTTGTTCGCCCTGTTAGGCGCATTTGGGGGTGACACAGCATGAGCCCCAGACTTCCACCATTGGACAACAGCCCGGAAGCCGCATGAAACAAAAGGGTAATATCCAATCAGCTCTGATATTTTGCAGACCGATACGTAGCTCAGCGTGATGTGTTGTTCACTAGCCTAAAATGGACACAACCAAAGAGGAATACCCAATCAGGAACGTAATCATCGCCCCTGAGGCTCCCACCGGGACGCCGCATGCGGGCTGTAAATTAAACTATCCAGATGTCGGTCTATGTCCCTCACCAACCTGGTTCACCAAAGAAGACTACCCAATGGGACACGACCAAATTATCTACAGGAGAACCCTAGCCCCGAGAATCCTTGTCGACAAGAGAGGAATGGCGAATTATCATCGACTTTGTTCAATCCTGAAGTCAAAAGATCACACTTGTCATCAGATATGGTAAATTTTCTTTTACTTTCTGCGAATCCACACCGAATATCTGTGCTGGTTTGTAGGTAGACTTGATTGAACGTTCGTGTTGGGCTACATTGGCATGCTCGTTATTTTCGCAGCAAACGTTGGACCTTCTGGCCTCTGATACATCGGGCTACTTCATGAGACCGTATTGCCAACTCCACACAAATTGCAAGTCTTATTATCGCTGTGTATAAGAAGGCTATTGCGTCTGCTAATATTCTCTCCCCATTCCTCCCCCTCTCCAAAGTTCGGGTCTCTATCACAGAACCCCGATCACAAGAGACCGGAAATCTGCTTCTATATCGGTTTTGATCACCATCCGCGTATTTCAACCATGTCGAACTACCAAGCCTCCTATTGCATCCAGGGAGATGACCAAGCTTCTACCTGCGCATCTTATGGAAATGACGACAATCCGGACAAGTGGAGCAACTCCGCGCAGCGGTCGTCATCGTCTCCTCCGAAGAAATCCAAGAAAGATGGCCGGAAGGGGAAGACTTCTCGAGGCAAGATCACACGCAGTGAGGCTGACTTCATGGGCATAGGCGCTCAGTTTCACGGGTACGTTGAATGTCAAGGCGCTCGTATCCTTGCAAGTGTGGCTAATTGTCGCTATTAATTCACAGATCCGGATCCTCTGCTACAAAGTAAACGACCTCGAGGCTCGAACATTTACCCGGCCGAATAATTCTTGACGTCGTGGAAAGTCGGTCAAGTCATGGCTATATGTACCACGAACCTGTAACTTGAGAAGGGTAGAGTTCATGGATGGGTGTCAGCTACGAGTTGTTGTATAGGTTCCCACAACAGACTCATCTGATGTCTTCGACGCTCTGATTAAGGTCTTCATATCATAGCATCGAAGACAGTCCATGCTGTACTCAGCCAATATATAGGGGAAAGTTGCACAATGAGAAGCGCTGTTTGATCGTCTGGTATGACTTGACCACTTGTCCGATGAAGAAGCAGTGTATATGTTGTGTTGATCTTCGCTGATTGCCTGAACCCAAAGAGTATATATAAATGAGGCTCCAAACACATCTTGGTATTCCAGCAAGCACCGAACTCCTGCCGTACAACTTCGGGCAATGTAAGACAGGATGCAAGAGAATAATAGGGCCAAGCTCCAGTGTACACCCATCAGTGCTTGCCACCTCGCATAAGTATCAGGTCATCCGCGCGAGCATAATCAGTAGCTTGATGAATTTGGTTATCAAGGCAGTTTTGCCTACCGCACCCCCCTCTTATATCGTGCATGACTTATTGACTACCCTTGCTTCGGTTAGGGTGAAAAGAGGTGGGTGTGGAACATTTCGACTCTTCTCTAATACCTCGCTATACACGAATGGTGTCATGAACTTTCACAACATTAGGGAAACGTTCTTGCACAGCCGAATGCATTGGAACGCACAGAAATAGCGGCGGCCGAGAACATTGTAGGCACCCGCCTGCATGTTGCGATGTCTTTTAATATCATAGATCCAAGGCTGTTTGGCACTAGTTCTGAACCATTAGGTGAAAATTGGCCAAGTGAACACTGGCGCTACTGTAGGACTGGCGGTAGAAGGTCCCACTTTTGATAAAGTATGCAAAAGTGCGAATGTCGCGCCCATTTGCACTATATCTTTAGGTTATCCTTAAATTACATCAATTTTGCACCCCATACATGAGCATTGCCTTCTGTGGCACGCAAGACCGTGATAAAAAGTCTCCCACTTTTTCCACATATGCACTTAGTAGTGCTGATTATAAACTGATCGCGGGTCGTGTACTGTACTGGGTAAGGATGTCTGAATGGTTTGGTTATTCCGGCCGTTGGGAGCGCCGTACCGCATTCTTGCAAGAGATTTACGTGCTGAGTATAGCAAGTAAGTCTGCCTCAAAAATTTCCTTCACCAAATAACCCACTTCCGCTTTCGAACCTGAGCTGTTGGCGTTGTGACCTGAACTCGACCCCAAACACCACTAAGAAGCCTGATCGGGGCTGAGGTATGATTCGGGGCCTCTTTATGCCACTGTATACTTTCGCATAAGGCGTCTCCTAGATAAAACATCTTATACAGGGACAGTGGGTGGACGTAGGTAAGATAATCTATAAGAGCCTTAGGATTATTCTCGGCGAACTTACTAAAACGTCCCGGAGAATACTCTACTTATGGTTTGCCTAAGTCACAGGAGTACAGTATGGATAAGCCCACAACACACGAGCACAGGATAAGCAGGGGCAACACTCGGCTACTATATTAGCCGGCATAGTCTTTATAAAGATATACTAAAGAGTACTAAACGTATATTTAGCAGTTTTCTTAGAAAAATCGAATAACCTTCAATCTACTCTACTGCTACTGCGTAAACATTATCAATTTCAATCTCGGCCGAGCCTCTATAGCTGTCGCACTCCACTACGAACTTCAGCACCTGATTGTCTGCGGCAGCCCCAAAGAAGGCTGTATACCTCCTATACCCCTGCGTATTTTCTAATGTAAAATAGTCGAAGGCTTCCCAATCGTGGTAGCCGGAAAAACCACAACTGTAAAAGTTGTCCGGCTGCGCAATCGAGATGGCAATGTCGTATGAGATTCTGTAAATCGTGCCTGCAACAGTCGGGACAGTTTGATAGACGAAAGCACTGATTACACCTCCACCAAGGGGGCCATCAGCGTGCAGTAGCACTGCATTTGAGGAATTGCTGCCGGGTTGTGCAAGGCCAGTAAACGCTAAATCGTCGGAGCCGTCGCCATCTATCGCAATACCGGCTTGCCATGGCGAAAGGGAGCCACCAGCGTCTTCGAAGCCTGGGTTTTGGACAACATTGGTCAATTTGGGGCTAAAATAAGCATTAGATACCTCGCAGAAGCCTTATATCAGTCACATAAAACTGGATTCTCACCGGAATGGAGAGGTTGTGCTTGAGGTGAAGGTCGTCGTAGACAGAAAAGTTGAGGTAGTTATATCGGTGCTCAATAGTGACGTCGATGCTGAAATTTCTAGTGTAGTTGGGAGGGTAGAGACTGATGACTCGGTGCTGGTAGATGCCAAAGGAATTGACGAAGAGGATGTCGGCTTTGTCGAAGATGCTGAGTAGGCTGAGGAGCTCGTGTCCGAAAAGGTAATGGAGATTGGGCTTGTCAATGAGTACATGGAAGTTAACATTATGATGGTCGAGTTGAGCAAAGTTGTTGCAGAAGATGATAAGCTTGTCGGCTGAACGCTGCTGGAGCTGGATGGCGTCTGGTATGTCGGGATGCTGGTAGGCCCCACTGTGGCGGAGCTGGACGGCGCTTTTGGTGCTTTGATGCTGCTGGGTCCCAAACTTCCAGGCCTGGATATGGATTCGTGTGTTGGCGAGCTAGTCAGATTGATGCTACCGGAGGTCGATGGTATGTCGTATGTCGATAGGCTACAGGCTGGGTATTAGTAGGAATGGACCCGTGTAGTATAGAATGGCAATAAGCTATTCAGCAGGACACTGCAGAAGGGGGCGGCCCGAGTGCAATGATTAATTTCTCCCGCATATACGCCAATGTAAACTCTAGGCTCCCAGAGCTCGTTTACTTACATAGTCTTCTCATCTTTTGTCTTGTCCGAGCATGGCTTAGCGGCGACGAGGCTAAGCCAGAGACCACTGGTAAACAGTGAGGTGTGCATCTTCATATACTCGATTCCAATAGGAAGTGCAGAAATCGTAAAACGAAGAAGTTTGGACAATGAGATACGAAGGCCCAAGGATCACATATATGAGATTGCAAAGACAATTCCAAGCAATTTTCACTTAAAGCCCTTTAATGAGCTTTAATGAACAAGCTTCGGCTAACGGTGTGATCTACGGGTAGATGTGTTTATTATTCTAAGTCACAAGCGCGCCCCGCCAATGGAATGTTTGTCGAACAAGGTGGTGGACATAAGAGTGGACATAGAGCAGACAGCTGAGGTGGGAGGCACAAACCATGTGCTGCTTCCAATCCGCCACATATTTCTTTTTCTTAACCGTGGGTAGTTGGAAGTATCGGAGCTCAGATAACGAACAAATCTACATAACATTCAATTCGATTTACACATGCACGTACGTCGCAGCTGCTTAGCCAACTTGACTGACTGACAAGCCCATATGGCCTCCTTTTGCGTTCCAGTCCCTTTAGCAAACTTCGAAATTGGGCGGTTAAGAAATATAGTACAAGGATCATATTATAGAGAAAGTGGATAGAGGGTACACATAAAGTCCATAACACATTGTTCGTTTACGGTGCCCAGTATTGCTCAGGTGGTCCTTAAAAGGCTTGGTAGAACCTATGCTCACTTGAGCTATGGCTGTATTACCCGAGCGAAGCTTAGCCGAAGTTGAGCCAGATCACGTTTTTAGAGAAGTGGTGTGGAAATGAGGCTAACTTTCATCGAGTGTGAGAGGAGAATTTTTTTTTTTTTTTTTTTTTTGGCAGACTCGCAGTATAGTATCACACGTGCGGGCTGATTCATATTACATATTGACAAGCGAATAGTTCAGCTAATTTAAACTAAGGTCTTCCACACTCTCGCGGCCAGTCGCCCCACTTCATTCATTCTTTTGTTGTTGCTTTCTATACTGATTGCACAAACGATGTACACTGGCACTTTACGAAATCTCAATGAATATTGTCAAGCGTTCACATTGCCATCTTACCCTGTTCGCTTACTTGTTCGCGACAGTAATACAGGCCACCATCTTCAGGACGGTCTGGCCTTTCTCATTCCGAGAGATGCCGTCTCCACTTTGCAGCTGCTCGACAATATCCGCACAGGCTTCGTTCCAGTTGTCCTCGTCGTTCTGTGACCATCCGTCTGGCAACCTTCCCAAATAACTCCAAGACAGCTGTGCGAATCGCTTCAAGTCCGGAATTTTCAGGTAGCAAACTTTCTCGGACAGGGAGATGTTCTCCTCCTTGAAGCCTCCTGTGACGAGCGCCTTCTTCAAGTCGGCGTCTACGAAGCCTTCCAATGGAAGTAAGACAGGCATGGGGCCGTCTTTACCACGGGTCCGCCAGTGGGCATGCTGCGAGGCATCCACGTGAGGCATGTATACCCAGATTGAAGCGACAGCCAGACCACCAGGTTTGAGAGTGCGGTAGACCTCCTTAGCGGCAGCATCGTGATCACCTAGACAGTGGAAAGCAAAGCTGGTAAACGAATGAGCGAACCTTCCATCAGGAAAGGAAAGCTTCTGCGCTGGCATGACGGCGGTCGAGACGGGCCACTTATTCTTGTCCACATTGGCGGCGCATCCCTGAACAAACTGAGAATTGACGTCGGTTGCATCGATGTGGATTCTTGGAACAATGCCATGCAGAATGGTGTCCGTGACGGCGCCGGAGCCACAGGCGTTGTCGTGGATGATGTCGCCTTCGGAGAAATCGGGGATAAGACCCAAGCTGTACTTGATGGCCGTCTCACTGACATCTCCTTGGAGCTCCGAGAGGTGCTCAGCCTGGTACTGGGTAATCTGCTTGGGCTGGAATGATATAGTGGCCATTGTTGATAGCGCCCTAGGTACCATGAAGTTTTGTTGGTGTTCGTCGGATCGATCGACTCAGCAGAGTGACTTTGTCCACTCACTGGTGGTCTGTTAATGGACAAGGGTGGGACCGAAAACTGCGGAACGACAGCAAACTTGCAGCGCAGCTCTGTATTTTCGCCGTTTGGTTGACGAATTTTATGTTGTGCAGCGCGTGCCAGCAAGGCGTACTAGTTATAGTGTCTAGTAGGAAAAGAGAGGAGGCAGCTATGCAGGGTGGAGAAGAGACCCATCAAACGAACAAAGGGAAATTGCGATTATACCCTATGCTGTAGCCGTTGGTGGTACCAAGCTAGGGCTCGAAGTCATACGAAGGCAAGGGAGTTCTTTTTGTTGGTTCATATCGAGACGGACAAGCTGCAATAGGGTCAAAACATCCAGCCCTGGCGACCGGTAAGACGAGAAGAGCGATTAGAATAGAGATAACGACATGTATTCAAAAAGACCTGGAGGTGGATATAAGAGCAGGGTATCGCATGAATCTGTCCGAGTACAATAATGGCCAAGACGGGAATGGTTCATTCTTCGTTGGTTGGTGTGTGCAACAAAAGTCCTAACCACCCTGCAGAATCCGCCAACAGCCTGCCCGCCCGCTGCCCATCCATGCAACTCTTGGTCTCACTGTCAGTCTGCGTTAGTCCCTGCCTCCCCCGGAGCCATCTCGGTGTAGGTTTCGGTATCACGCTGCGTAATCCAGACTCTAGGGTACTTTTCCTAGATGCTCAATGGTGGGACCCTTGTCTGGGCATTTTCTACCAGGTGAGCAACCGCGATGCGGACGATGCGATCCGCCAGATATTTGCCCAAGCATTGTTTTGGCCCGAATACAAACCGCCCGTATTGACAGCTTATTACTTCGAGCTCGTGCCCGGCAAATCGAGAAGGATCGTAGTCGTTGCGGCTTGGTACCCAATACCTGGGTGTTGAGCGTGTGGCTGTCGACAACGAACTTCGTACCGGCCGGCACTACAAAACCCCCGACCACATGGTCCTTATGTACAGCTTGGGGAATGTATAAGGCTGCGATGGGCTCTATGCGGGATGCATGCCTTCAATAGAGTATCAGATCGCGTTATGTATATACCTCCAACCTTCCCGTTCCGTAGTTCAGCTTGTATATCGGGGTGCACGGCCCAGAACAGCGGGTTCCATGCCAAGCCGCCGACAATAACATCCAGACTCCTGAAAGCATTCCGTCTACTGGGTTGGTAAAAGCTTCTCCGGAGTAATAGTACTTTCTAGGTATGCCTTGTACATTACGACGAAGGGCGGCGAGTACGGGTTCCGCAACTTGCTGGTCTGGTACGTGGAATAGTTCAATTGTCGTCATTCTTTCTTGAGGCAGATCAGCCTACGCCGACCTGTCGATGAGCCCGTCAATTCCGGTTCCTCCTCCAAGGCATGCGTAGGGGAAATCAGATCGATATTAGCTGTCTCCACATTAGCCGTGGGAGCAATGTAGCCACGATTTTCATGTGATCGTTTTGGCTGGGTTTAATCTGTTGATATTGTGTAAGACTGCTTTTTTACTACTTCTCACGTGTCTGAAATAACGCATCCGTCAATAACATACAATTTACCAACCTTCGCACCACCTCGGACTATACACATTTTCCGGAGCATTTTTTCGTGGCGGATGCTGACAACCCATCCCTCAGAAAGTGCTTATAGTGGTTCTTGCATCGCTCGTCCAAACACCAGTACGTCCCGTAGCCCTTACGGTCGTCGCAGAGCCTATAGGAATCTGGATCCAGCCCTTGCATCCATGCGAAACTCATTTTGGAGTCTGGGACAAGGCGTTCATGGGTGCGTGAAAGCGGTATGATTCGAGTATAGGTGACCAGCAAACAGCGAGCATCCTGGCTGCAAGTCTCAACATTGACTCTGGTATGGCCTGTCAAATAGGAATCTGAGTCACTGTCCCAAAATACCCCCTTCTGATGGTTTATTAGATTGTTATGGGTGCTTTCTGGTTCCTTGAGTGTCCGCAAAGGGGTGAGTTCTTTTCCTGCATTTAGGCGGCAGCCGCTGCCAAGCCATGTACGCGCCGGTTCTCTCATAGGCCAAAATACCGCATCTTGCCCTTGGTAATGTAAGCATTGGCAATAGTTAGGGTCAAGACACTGCATCTCCATCATATGTCCGCTCGGTAGTTCAGGGATCATGGCTTCTACCACTCCTTGGCGGGACTGCTTGAACCGGGCCCTGAGGGTTTCTGCATTTATCTGTTCATTGCTTCGAGGTGGTAGCAATACGTGCGAGGTATATTGGAAGGTCGCAATTGGTGGTGCCAATGAGTACCCCCTGACCGTGACTCTAGGGAGTGTGATTGCGCTGCTAGATGTGTCTGTGGAGTTGGTGGTATCATTTTGAAAGTGATCAGATAAGTGACTCGGGTGGTCACATGTATCTATCAACAATTCGCCCGATTCCGGGACACTTGAGATCTTAGTAGAGATGGCTGCCCAGGTCATGACTTTGTGCGAGCAAATGCGGATGTAGCCCTGGTGGCCGATACATTTGCGGTCCTTGGACGATTTTGAACGCTCGGTCGCAGAGAAAAGAAAAAAAGGGTGGTCGGAACTGCATTGAGCGCAGTGCAAATACCTCAGAACTTTTGAAGGATTCAGCAGCTGCTTTCTTTTGAGTCTAAGCTTTTCTTGTGCGGGTCGGCATTTGTGACAATATCTCTGAAGTTGCATTCTTGCGCCAATTTGACCAACTTGCTTTCTGTCATGTGAGTTGATCCTCATTCGCAACCAGGTCCGATACACTGGAGAAATATCCCACGCGCGGTCGTGATGATCCAGGAATGCGGCATTCTCGAAGAGCCTCAGAAAGATGCGAGAGGTTCGACGAATGCTGTAAAGACCCGGGACGTCAAGCATTTCCATAATGATAATAAGGAGCTCTGGTGGTAGCTTGCAGAGGAGGCTGTGATTGAGGTTGTGATAGGTTGGAACGACGAGGGGATCCATATTTCCGACGGCGTGTGTGCAGCAGTCAGCTCGAAAATGGGGTCCTGCCTGAGGCGCAGGAAGTTTAAAAAGTTTCCGAAATAACCATTTTCTTCCGAATATCGGATTCTTGAGAGAATGCCGATCCTTTGGTTTCTTCTGAGGTGACGGAAGCCCAGGGACTTCCGAATTTGCCATAGCCTCTGGAAACGGACGAAGGCTGAGGGTTTCCTGACCCGCTAGTTCTTCTAACGACGGTTCATGTCTGCTCGAATTTCTACCGTAGCCTAGCTGTTCCAATTTTCTTAAAACAGACCTCGTAAACGCCATCACGAAGCCGTGTGATGGAAAACGGCACTGAGGGCGCGCCCACGTCACTGGATTTGACACGTCTCTGCACAAAACTATGCGCTGGAGTGGAGGGCGTAGCAACGAAAGAGTCTCTTCCGTCGGTATGGTGTCGAATGCGACGAGGTGAGTGCGTGCGTGATAGAGCCTGACTGCGACAGGAGTTTCGGTTCAGTTAGCTGCACAGTGTAGCTGGGGGTTTTCCAAACTCTGGTATTCCCTCCTTTTTTGGTCGCTCTAAAGCATAGCTGAGACTGGACGGTGAGGCGCCACGCCTAATATATGAATACTGATCGAAATATTCGCTCGCAACATCGCTTTCTCCGTTTAGTCAACAGGTATTGACTTTGCGCATGATACCAAGCGCCCGTTTTACAGTTCGGGCAACAAAATTTGTATACAATTCCGAGCTTAAGCCTTTCTCCAAAGCTATTAAGGGTTCCGAAGCTAAAGTTGTTGCATTATCCCTGTGTGGCTCCCCCGTGTCGTCCTTACCGAAACTAGACCTCCCCGCCGCCGCATCAGTTCCACCTTCCGCTATATATCGCATTTTATATTACAACAAGTAGGAAAGTGCAACATGGCCTATCCTGATCGTGCAAGAAAACAAAACAGACGGGTTCTCAGGGTCGCGAACTTGAGCCTTTCTAAACTTGGGGTTGCAAGTACAAGCACTGAGTAACGCTACAGCATCGAGAATCTTGAGACCAACTCTAGACCAATACTAGCTACCATGGCCCATACCGCCAAGTAAGTGTTACATAACCCAATATAGCGCGAAATCTATAGGAGTAAAGCACCGCTATACTAAGTAAACAACAGTTTCACCACTGTTCTCCGAGAACAAGCCACCCAGTGCGGCGCTGCGATGCCGATTCCAGTAGACGACACAATGCGAGAAATGCTCGGCTTGCTTCAGCAGCAGACCCAATCAAGCTGGCTGAGTGCTTTTTCGTAGGTGCAACCTATTTTCAATGTTTCCCATTTGTTTCTGACATAACATGGCCGCTGACTTGAATTTCAGGTCCGCTGTCTCGGCGTTGGCTGTGCTTACGGCTCTCGGAGCCCCACTGCTGTTGGAATGGGTGGGTAGAAAGGTAAGCAGGGTTCCTCTCAGTTTTCAATGAGTACTATCGAACAGAAAGACTGATAACTGGGTAGAAGAAGGCAAAGCTCGAGAAGGCCAAGGCCGAGATGGACGCCCTCCAAAAGCGGACGGAAACCTTGGACCACAATCTGCAGCGCGAGAGGGAGTGGCGCTTGGTGCTGGAGAATCGCGTGCTGGTCCTCGAGGGAGTGGCCAGGAAATAAGCCATGAGCATACTGTAGATGGGCGACTGCTTGATGTATCTTTTCGTCGGGGTAACATCATCACAGAGGCAATTGTAGGCGCGGAAAATGGACACAATGGGCTGAATTTGCAGCATACAAGTCCCGAGGTTTCAGCTGTTGCCATGTTTCTTTTAAGTGCGTGAGAAGCACGTTGGAGAGAGTGATGCCACGTAGAAGCACCAATCGTCCTGTACTATACTGTTACAGCGACTTGAAGCCTGCTGGGGTCGGTTCCGATATAGCGGGACGAGCAGGGCCGACAGGGATGGCCCGGGACGCAGCCCCCCACTAATGATGCAGGGCGCCCCGCCAGCCCGCCGAGTCGAGTCGCACAGCAGCTCGTCACTGTCATAATTTTTTTCCCAGTGGCTCCGATTCGGGAGCGCCGTTCGGCGAGTCACTGGGCGGCCGTTCCTTGCAGGTCCAACCCAACCATCAGCCCGCAATTTCTCAGCCAGAGCTGGCCTGGAGCGTTTTCCTGTCTTTATTTCCATGTTTGATGCCCAATTGAGCCCTCACCTGCGTTTTGGAGCACCGGTAGAGCGCGTAGACATAGAGCTGAGCACCGTCCGAGACTGAGCGACGGCCAAATCCAGTCGAGTCGAGCCGGGCGAGAGTACCCCGCCAATCGCTACCTTGGCCAGCACGAGATCCGACTTCGCGACCGGGCACGCAGCCGTCCCTCGGATCCCACCATGACGGTCCCAATCGTCCACGGCAACACGTCCAGCAACGGCTGGGTCGTTCAAAAGTTTGGAGGCACCAGTGTAGGGAAGTTCCCGGATAAGGTATGCTTGTGGCACAGCTCATAGCCCGATTGCGCCTCTGTGCGACCGCCGGTCCGATCCCAGGCTTACACGGTCATTTATAGATCGCCGAAGACATTGTGCGGTACGACGCCCACCGCCCGACCTGTGCAACTCCCCTCGCATACTAACTTTGATTCTCCAGTGCGAGTTTAGGAAACAACAAGGTTATCGTCGTCTGCTCTGCGCGGAGCACGGGAAAGAAGGCGACCGGAACTACGAGTCGGTGAGTCAATATGGCCGACAGCCGCATTGGCCGCAAACCGGACTGACATCAGACTGTCGCGACAGCCTCCTCGAGATCTACAAGAAGTTACGCGAGATCTCTGCCACCACCAGCGCCGACGCGACCCACGAGGAACTCCTCGACCAGGCTAGGAATCTGGTCCAGGAGATCTGCAACGACCATGTGTTCGCCGTGCAGTCCTTCGTCAAGGACCCGGAGCTGCAGAAGAAGGTCTCGGACGAGATCGAGGCCGACTGCCAAGAGCTGATTGACTACATCATTGCGGCTAAGCGCTTCAATCTCGAGGTCAATGCCAGGTCGAAGGACAGGGTAGTCAGCTTTGGCGAGAAGCTGAGCTGCAGGTTTATGGCATACCTACTGAAAGACAGGGTTCGTGGCACCCTCCAGTATAGCCCTCGTGACCATGGAATCCGGAAGACTGACAACCAATACAGCAAGTCGACGCCGAGTATGTCGATCTCTCAGACATCATGCACTACGACAGCTCCGATCGTCTCAACCCGTCGTTCTACCGTGATGGAGCCGCCATATTCCAGAAGCGGATACAAGCGTGCGGTGAGAGGGTGCCCGTGGTCACAGGATTCTTTGGCAACGTGCCAGGGAGCTTGATGGACGGGGATATCGGACGGGGCTACACGGACCTCTGCGCTGCCCTGCTCGCGGTCGGCGTCAAGGCCCAAGAGCTGCAGGTGTGGAAGGAGGTCGACGGCATCTTCACCGCGGACCCCACGAAAGTGCCCACGGCCAGACTCCTGGGTTCGATAACGCCCTCGGAGGCCGCCGAGCTGACCTTCTACGGCTCCGAGGTCATACACCACCTGACCATGGACCAGGTCATCAAGGCCGAGCCGCCGATACCGATCCGCATCAAGAACGTCAAGAACCCGCTGGGCAAGGGCACCATCGTGGTGCCGGATCTGGTCCAGTCCCCGGCGCAGCAGATCAAGCGCTCGCGGCCCTCGGACCCGTCGCTGCGCAAGACGCCGCGGCGCCCGACGGCCGTCACCATCAAAGACAACATCTCGGTCATCAACGTGCACTCGAACAAGCGGTCCATCTCGCACGGCTTCTTCGCGCGCGTCTTCGCCATCCTCAACAACCACCGCATCTCGGTCGACCTCATCTCGACCAGCGAGGTCCACGTCTCCATGGCCATCCACGCCGCCAACTGCCACTTCGAGACGGCCATCAAGGAGCTGCAGGAGTGCGGCGACGTCAGCACCCTGCACGACATGGCCATCCTCAGCCTGGTCGGTGCTGAGATGAAGAACATGATTGGTATTGCCGGCCGCATGTTCTCGACGCTGGGAGAGCACAATGTCAACATTGAGATGATCTCACAAGGTAAGCATCCCGTCCCCTGGAGAGCCCCTGTTTTTCCATGGGAAAGCAGGGATACGACGATACTATGTCGTGGAAACCTATGCTAACTTCGATGTCAACAGGTGCCAGCGAGATCAACATCAGCTGTGTCATCGACGCGAGGGAAGCCACGAGGGCCATGAACATACTGCATACAAACCTGTTTACCTTCTTGGAATAAACTCATCATAGACTTTGGGAGCATTGACATATTTTATCCATTCCTCACATACCATGATTTATCAAACAGTGCATACAGTTCCATGTGATACTTTCTGTGACACTTTTCCTCATTTGTGTGAAACCATGGAACTTGTCCCTGCCGCATGTCATCAGCATGGCTTAGCGTCTTAAGCAAAAAGAACCGTCGCAGGTGGTAGAATACGGGCGGCTTCTTGGTATACACCGCTTGTCCCAAAAGCTTGGCATGTACAAATATTAAGCATTTGCATTAACACTAAACAGTCTAAGTACTTCGTAACACTGATTATACAGTGCTCTCAGTGGTAGTCTAAAACCCCCAAACGCCGCGCGAATGCGAAACAGCAAGTGGTAAGCCCGGTATAATTCTCAAGATCATGTCCAATCGTTCGTGTATCTTCGTCTCATGTCCATTAATTCAAAGCGCCGCTCATGACGGGCGGCGCCGCCCTCCTTCCCGATGGCGGTTGGTCCCGGAGCCCATCGTCTCTCTAGAAGTGGGTGGGCGCCGGGGCCCTGGGGCCGTTCAGGGGCCGCTGGCTGTCCTCGGTGTAGCGGGGGTTGCCGGCGTAGGCAGGCTCGGCGCCGAAGCCGCGCTCCTCCATCTGGCGGGGCGAGGGCGAGGTGTTCATGCCGGCCGTCTTGAAGCCCATGCCGCGCGACGTCTTGGCGGCCGGGTACAGGTCGATGTAGAAGGAGAAGACGTAGAAGGAGAAGATGAAGGCGATGACCCACTCCAGGATGGCGGCGACGTTGTACATCTTGCGGAAGTTGCTCACGGCGAAGGCGATGGCGAGCAGCAGCTCGATGATGACGAAGACCAGCTTGATCCAGAAGGAGATGCGCAGGATGCGGTGGTCGCGGTTTTCTGCGCGGCGGTTAGTACATATACATGGAGAGGCTGAGAGTGCACGTCGGGCGCAACCTACTAATTCCCAGGCGCTGGTACTCCCAGCAGATGAAGATGGCCGAGAGCAGGTATCCGGCAATGAACAGCAGCAGGAAGATATCGTGCAGCGTCGGGTAATGCGCGGTGTCGAAGCCCGACAGGAAGGTCAAGCCGACGGTGCCGATTATGGCGAAGAAGATGGTCAGGCCCGAGAGGACCTTCTCGCCCCTGCTCGTGTTGGGCACGAGGCGGCCCTTGTGGCGTAGCCAGCGGTCGGTGCCGAAGGAGAGGTCGAGGAACAGGGTCGTAATGCAGCAGCCGACGACGAACAGCGGCTTGAGCTCGGCGGCGCCCACGTCGGAGATGTAGGCGATGGTCTGGGTGTCGCCCATGGACGAGTAGTGCACGCGGTCCGTGTCGAGGATCCAGTGCAGCAGCAGGCCCAGGAGGGTCGCCAGCCACATCAGGCCGGAGATGATGGGGAACCACTGTGTTGTCGCATGTTAGCATGACGCCAAAAAGGAGGAGGCGAGGCAAGCGGCGAGACGAACCCAGTAGGAAATGAGCCTCATGATGGCGGATTGTTCGATCTCGAACTCTATATAACCGACTCTTATATATACTGAGGTTGAGGTTGAGGTTGAGGACGGGAACCAACGATTGGATGGAGGAAATGCGCAAACGAATGAAGCAGATTCAGATCATCCAAGCGGAAGGGAGGAAAAAGAGAAAAAGATTCTCGTGTATGACTTGGTAATTATTGCTACGCTTGTATGCCCCCCCGGCTCTGGGTTCGCAGGGAAGAGAGAGTGAGAGAGCAGAGACTTGTTCGTGTGGCTTGGCAATGATCTCAGGACTGTAACGTCATATAAAGTGGACTTGGCTGGTCGAACCCGTCCATGCGCCCGATGCCGACCGCGACCACGCAAGCCCGGGTGGCCGTCCTGAGTCCGGTGCACGCGCTTGTGCCAGTCTTTGCCAGTCCCTCGAGTGCCGGGCCACATTGGCGCGTCAGCAAGATTGCGTCGAGCAGACTAGGCGCTGCTAGGGCGATGCATCTCTGCGCCGTAGTTGTTGGGCGCGAACGGGAATTTATTCTTGCTCGCTGCGCGACCCCGATTCGATCTGGCGTGTGGCAGCGTTGGCAGGTCCAGCGTCTTTCGGCAGCTGTGCCCATGACGTCAACCCCTGCACGCTGAGGAACGGCCGGAACCCACACGATCCCTGCATCTGATCCCCGGCGCGTGTGGATCAGGACACAGGCTGCCAAAGCTGCTAGGCCCGAACTGGGTCTGGGCCAGACCGTCTCCAGCAGCCTCGTCAGCTTCGGACGGCCGAGCCAATCGCTGCCCTGCGCTCGACGACATTCCTTCGCACAAGGCTGAGGGGAGCTCTCTCAACCGACCTCGACCTCGACCTCGACCTGGGCCACCCATCCCCGAGCTTGCTTCCTCGCGAGCTGGTCGCAACCATGGCCGTCTCCCCCATGGTGCTGTATCCGACGGATGCCCTGCAGAATGCCAACATCAGAGCCGTGTCATCGCCGCTGAAGAATGCCAGCTCGGCGCAGGCGTCTTCCAATGGCACGCCCGCCGCTACCGTCGTCCCCAATGCGGCGGCGGCAGTCCAGTCGACGTCTCTGGATATCGCCGAGCAGTTGAACGAGGACGAGAAGCGCAAATATGTCAAAGGTACGTGGCGAGCCGGCCGATGCTCGTGTTGGGATATGGCCAGCTGACAGTTGTCCCTCTGATGCAGGCAAGAAGCTTGGTGAGGGTACCTACGCCAACGTCTACCTGGGCCACCTGCGCAACGACCCCTCGCAGCTCGTCGCCATCAAGAAGATCAAGGTGCAGAAGGAGTACACCGAGGGAATGGCCCCCGACGCCGTGCGGGAGATCAAGCACCTGCAGGAGCTGTCCCACCCCAACATCATCACCCTGCACACCGTCTTCTCCTCCAAGGACCAGAACCTCAACCTCGTCCTCGAGTACCTCCCGCTCGGCGACCTCGAGATGCTCATCCGCGACGAGAAGGGCGTGCACTACGGCGCCGCCGACATGAAGGCCTGGATCGGCATGCTCACACGCGCCGTCTGGTTCTGTCACGAGAACTTCGTGCTGCACCGAGATATCAAGCCCAACAACTTGCTGATCGCCGCCGACGGCGAGGTCAAGCTTGCCGATTTTGGTCTCGCGAGAAGCTTCTCAGATCCCTACAAGCCCATGACCTCCAACGTCATCACCCGCTGGTACCGGCCCCCGGAGCTGCTGTATGGCGTGAAGCACTACTCGGGGGCTGTAGACATCTGGTCGGTCGGCTGTGTTATTGCAGAGCTGGTCATGAGGGCCCCTTTCATGCCCGGTAACACCGAGCTCGAACAGATCAACCTCATCTGCCTGC
Source organism: Neoarthrinium moseri (assembly GCF_022829205.1). Lineage (NCBI taxonomy): Eukaryota > Fungi > Ascomycota > Sordariomycetes > Amphisphaeriales > Apiosporaceae > Neoarthrinium > Neoarthrinium moseri. The sequence goes on along the minus strand of NW_026055151.1, from coordinate 51,267 downwards.
GTCTCGGCACACCGACCGAGGAGAACTGGCCCGGCGTCACCAAGCTCAAGGAGTACACGACGGGCGACACCGTGACCCCCGTCCCGACAAAGACCCAGTATCAGCAGTGGGGCTTCGGGGCGCTGGGCAACGAGGGCGTCGACCTGCTCATGAAGACGCTGAGGCTGGATCCCAAGAAGAGGATAACGGCCCGAGAAATGCTCGACCACGAGTACTGGAGTACCGATCCCAAGCCCACTCGCCTCAAGGACCTGCCAAGGAAAGCTGGAGGGGAGGAAAAACTGGGCGCCGACCTCAAGAGGCCACCGGGTATGGTCGATGAGAGCCGAGGCAACAAGGTGGCGCGGAAGCTAGACTTTGGGGCTGCAAATTAGCAGAAAGGCAGATCAGCATCGAAAAATGACAGGACAGGGTAGCATCATGGTCTGGCGTTCTGGGAGTTCATGGCCACCTCAACGGCTGGCTGGCTTTAGAGCTTGGGACTGGAAAATTTTAGAGCATTGCCGATAACTTGGCAAACAGGTCTTATCTTGTTACAAATATATGCACAGTCTTTTTGGTAGTATACATGCTTCCCCTCTCTCGACTTTCAGCATCCCCGTGTGCTGAGCCTGGAGATGTCCACAGGTCCAGGGGCCGACCCTCCCACTCTTGTGACCACCAGAGCAATGTTAGTTTCTCCCGTCTACCTGAGCTCGCCTCTCTCCCGCGCCTCTCGCCGCTCCTGGACACCCTTCTTGTATCTGATCTCGGTTCGTCGTCTCTCACCACCGTCGATCTTGCGGCCCCGCTTGTCCTCCCACATGCCCTCGGTGACGGCCACCCTGACGCCCTCGCCACTCTTGAGCGGCAGCGCATGCGGCCCGACGATCGTCTTGGCGCCGTTCACGCGGTACCCCTGGACGCGGCTCAGGTCCTCGGGCTTGGTCTCGGCGACGCTCTGGCCGAGCGGCACGTTGACGACGTACTTCTTGGGGTTGGCCGGGTTGGTGGCGTCGTGCTCGAGGACGCGCAGCTCGGCGACGCCGTCCTGGACGTGGCGGAACTCGCCGCCGACGCCGAACTCGCCGCGCCGGAAGCGCTGCCGCCACTGGATCAGGTAGCGGCGCGACCGCGGCGGCTCGATGCCCAGCTCGCGCAGCTGGTCCGACTCGAGCGAGAACAGCGACTCCCACGACGGGAACTTGGACGCGTGCGCCCCCAGCCCCCGCCCGATCAGCTTGAGGAACGTCGCCACGTCCGGGCAGAACGCCGTCGGCGCCGGGATCTGCGGCACCGCCGGTTGCGACGTCGACGAGGCCCGGCGGGCCGGCACAAAGGCCGCCGCTATCGTCGGGCGCGCGGCCGCGAGGGGCTGTGTGAGGAAGGCTTGTCGCAGGACCTGCGGTCTGAGGACGGGCTGTGGGCGCAGAAGAAGAGGTCTTGGTCAGTGGCACTGGACATGGCGAGACAGGTGGACGTCCCGGGGACGTGCATGGAGGGATGGATGGCCTACCTTGAGCGCGCCCATGATGGCGGTGTGCAGTCTCGTGTCGTTGCGGGCAGTTTCCAGAGGCTCGTGGGTTATGTGCAGTCCTGCATGTGGTCTTGGACTTTCCACCTGTCGCTGTGCTGGTCCGGCCTTTGTTTCCCCTGGATCGCTATCGCTGTCGCTGTCGCTGTCGCTGTCGTCGTCTCCGTGTCCCTTATCCCAGCGGAAAAAGTGAAGCTCGAATTGGGTCGGCGGAAGAATTTCCCACAGGCCGGCGGCTCCACTCGAGCTGCACTTAGCCGAGTGGGGGCTAGCCCGCGATGGGTCTAGCGTGGTGCTGTCATGCCCGATAAGTGGACGTGGCGGGACAAGGCCTGCGAGGCTGCCAGGTACAGCCAGTACGGCGGACTTAAGACCTATAGCCTTGCCCCGCGGGTCCTTGGCCCAATACTTCCCCTTCTCGGGCCTACCTCCCCCCAGGCAACCCATCTCTTCTTCTTCCCATTCACTTCCTCGCATGGTAGTCTTATTACCAGATTTGCGTTTTCATCGATAGCGTCCCCGTCGCGGCCTCGCACATCGGCTGTCATCGACAGCGACACTTACAAACACTTGGGGACCTTTCGTTGTCACCTTTGGACTTATACCGATGCGACTCCCGGTCGCCTATGAGCCACCTGATCCATGATGGGCCGCTCATCTCTGTCCAAGGCCACCCGGCCCAAGGCAGATGCCCGCTTCATCCGAATAGGGCCCAACGGTGAGCTCAGATTGAGACACTCTCGATTCGATGACAAATAATGATGAAATCCATCTAGGCTCATTTCCAGAGGAACTCATCGGTCTGCTGGCGTCTCTGCCTGATCCAGGGCATACCGGAGCTCCCGAATCCGGTGATACCGAGGAGCCTCCCAGGAAGCGGGCTCGTGTTGAAGGGCAGCTAGACGCTGTCACAGTGGGCAAGAGCAGCATCGTGTTCGCGCAACGCTGCCCAGCCGGCGCTCGCCCGATCGCTGCCTTTCAGTGCCCCGACATCTCGCGCCTTCTCAGAGTACAGGCTGACATGGTAGATGAAGGCCAGTTCCACAGCCTCAAATCACTGACTCTGTCTACACTTTCGCGAAGCCCATTTGGTCAGTTCACATTTGAGATTTTCCGTGGTCGCGGTGATCGTCTGTCCGAGGATCTGCATAATATCCTAGACGTTCTGCGTCGCAATCGGGATTCTGTGGACTCTGAGGGCGCGATCCGCATCTCAATACACGTCTCATTTGAGAGGCTTGGGCCTAAGGATACCTTGGCCTTGTCATTCGAAGTGAAGTGGAACCAATCGAGAAACATGTTCAAAGGCCTCAGAAACAAGCAGCAGCGAAAGATCTCAGATATCATACAGGACCGATTCGTTCCGAACCTCACAAGTATCGCCAATGAAGTTGAAACTACTGCCTTGACCCCGCAAGCTTTCTACGAGGCCGCATACATGACCGACGAAACGTACACCGGTCTGAGGCACGTAGAGGTCCCGAACCTGGAAGCATCCTTGTATCCTTTCCAGCGAAGGGCATTGAAATGGCTACTACAGCGAGAGGGTGTCCGCTGGGCGGCACGCCCAGGTGAGGCGCCTGGTATCGAGCCTTGTCCAGTCGAAGATACGTCTACCCTTCCTCTATCATTCAGAGAGGTTCAGGATTTCGACGGCAACACCTTCTACCACAGCGAGTTATTCCACGTCGTCACCACAGATGTCGGACCATGGCGTGATCTTGAGTCGACGCTGAAAGGTGGTATACTTGCCGAGGAGATGGGTTTGGGCAAAACTGTCGAAACCATATCGCTCATCCTGTTCCATCGACGATCCGCCGAATCCCAAATCATTCACGACTATTTTACAAACACATGGGTGAAGCCTACGGGTGCGACGCTCATTGTGACCCCAGAGACCTTGAAAAGGCAGTGGGTTAGCGAGTTTACCAAGCATGCACCGGCCTTGCGTGTAATGGTCTACGAAGGCCGAAAAAGCCACAAGCAGACCGAAGACGAGTTGACCGCCCTGATGTGCGAACACGACGTCGTGGTCACCACCTACAATGTCTTGCGTACCGAGATCCACTTTGCGCGACCTGAGCCGGACAGGTCGAGGCGCCATGAGCGACAGCAACCGCGAGCTTCATCGCCACTCGTGAAACTATCCTGGTGGCGCGTCTGTCTTGATGAAGCGCAGCAGATCGAGAGTGGTGTCAGTGCGGCTGCCGAAGTCGCCAGATTGGTCCCCAGAATCAATGCTTGGGGCATCACTGGAACACCGGTAAAAGAGAAGATCAAGGATCTTTGGGGTCTCCTGCTCTTCCTCCGATACGAGCCGTTTGCCTCGTATCCTGTCATATGGGATGCACTCGTTTCCGGCCACCCGCCCATCTTTGCAGACCTCTTCAAGCGCCTTGCCTTGAGGCACACAAAGCATGCTGTTCGCCACGAGCTCGTCCTGCCCCCTCAGAAACGATACGTCATCACGATGCCTTTTACTGCAGTCGAGGAACAGCACTATAGGACTTGTTTCAAAGATGCCGTCGAGGAAGCCAAGCTGGATACAGCAGGCAAGCCACTCTCCACCCCTGACATGTGGGAGATCTCAACCCCCAACGCTGTTGACGCTATGAGGCGGGCTTTGGTATCTCTCAGACAGACAGTGCTCCATCCTCAGTTGGGCCCACGAAAAGGTCGACCACTTGGTCAAGCTGCCAAGGCCCTCAAGACCATTGACGAGGTTCTCGATGCCATGATTGAACACACCGACAACTTGATTAGGACGAACCAAAGATCGCGCCTCACTGCCAAATTGGTGAGAGGGCAGCTGCTGGAGAACTCACCCAGAGTCCGTGAGGCTTTGGCCATCTGGGAAGAGGCCTTGAAAGACATCGACGATCTTGTGACTGAGTGTCGCGAGGATCTCCGTGTAGAGGTCGAGAATGCTGGTCCGGCCGCACCGAGGCAGCCAGTTGTCAAAGAAGACAGCGAGTCCGAGAACGAAGAAGACGAGGAAGATGTCCCTGCTCGTGTGGGTGAGGCGCGTCGAAGATTACGCGGCTTTCTGGATTTGAAACACCGAGCTGTCTTCTTCATCGCCAGTGCTTATTACCAAATCAAATCCAATGAGGATATGACCGAGCCGGAGTCGGAGGAGTTCAAGAGGCTGGAGCAGCTGGAGGTCGAAGGCTATGACAAGGCCAAGGAGATCCGAAACGAGATTCTCCAAGAGATACACACAAAAGCCGCGGGGTATATGACCGAGCTATCTAAGAGAGCCGGCTCGCAGAACTTTGCGGACATCCCAGAGTTTGTGTGCGATCTCAAACCCGGGCTCGAAACTAGATCGGTGCAAGAAAAGTTCGTGCAGCTCGGTGAGGCGCTGAACGACCAAGCCAACGTTGTGGACGAGTGGCGAGAGGCAGTTATCCAGCTCCTTCTCAAACCTTTGGTGGACCAAGAGGAGGATGAGATTACTGGAGAGGAGTACGAGAACTCGACAAAGATTCAAGGTGATCTTATGGTGTACACGACGATGCTACGGGCCGCCATATCTGATCGACAAGATGCCCTGAGCGGCCTTACCAACGAACGTATCAGACACGAGATCAAGACATACGAGCTACAAGCCAAGGACGACGAAGGCCCATCCCCAGAGAAGCTGCTAGCGCTCCTCGAGGCACGTGAGGAGGTCAACCCGACGGCGTTACAGGTATCTCTTCGAGGTATCATCTCAGAGCTACGAGAGCTAGCCACAAAGCTCCGAGGCGACGGCGACACCCTTCGTACCAGAGCTGAATCGCATATCGTTGATGCTCTGCTCAAGCTTGTGCAACATGAGATTACGGCTCAGGAAAAGGCCAATGGCAAGCTGGAGCGAGAACTAGCTCTTTTCACGTCGGCAATGAATGCACGTGTCGAATACTACCGGCAGCTGCAAGCGGTCTCGGATACCGTCGCCCCTTATGAGTTCATGGAAGGCGAGGACCGCGCCAAGACCTACGATCTCCGACTCCGAGACGAAAGCCAATATGACCGAGTCATCCAGACTGCGATAGCATCGCAGCGCTACCAGGTCCATCTCAAGAACCAAGGTCACGAGTGGAGCAAGAAGACGTGCCCGATTTGCACGGATGAGTATACCGTCGGGGTGCTCACGCCCTGCACGCACGAGTTCTGCCGAGACTGCCTCTACCAGTGGGTAAGGGCCCATAGGAAGTGCCCTATCTGCAAAACAGTCATCTCCATGAATAATTGCCACGACATCGTGGTCAAGAAGCCTGAGCTCAGGCTGCACCAGAACGACGATAACAATAACCAAGAAGGACCGGCAGGCAACAGTCCACGATCACAGCACAAAACCCGCACACGTGGTATCTTCGAGGATTTGAATGCGGCCACACTCAAGGAGATCCGGGATGTGCCGCTCGAAGGGCCTGCGCTGCCGACCAAGGTTGACGCACTTGTCCGGCACGTCATCTGGCTGCGGCAGGCCGATCCCGGCGCCAAGTCGGTCATCTTCTCACAGTTCAGCGGGTTTCTGGATATCCTCAAACGGGCGTTTGACCGCTTCCAGGTCGGGTACTCCTCGTTTGCCACCAAGGACGGCATCGCCCGATTCAAGGAGGACCCTGCCGTGGAGTGCTTCCTCATGGACGCGAGAGCGCACGCCAGCGGGTTGAACCTCGTCAACGCCAACCACGTCCTCCTCTGCGAGCCCGTGCTCAACACGGCCCTCGAGCTGCAGGCCATCGCCCGGGTGGACCGCATCGGGCAGGAGCACCAGACTAACGTCTGGCTGTACCTCGTCGAGGGCACCGTGGAGGAGTCCATCCACAACCTGTCGGTTAAGCGCCGGCTCGAGCACATGGCGGACGCCACCAAGGGCACCAAGGGCAAGGGAAAGGGCACCTCCACCCCGGACATCTCCGAGGACAACCTAGCCGTGGCCAACTCGCTGGAGCTGCAGCAGGCCAACCTGCCCAAGCTCATGGACAAGGACACCCGCCTCGGCGAGGTCGTCCACCAGAACGACCTCTGGGCCTGTCTGTTCGGCCACCTGGAGCGGGAGAGCGAGGCGCAGCGCGCCGCCGCCGCCGCCGACTCCCGTTTCGAAGACCGCGCTGTGGTTAGCTTCCTGGCCGGGCGGGCGGCCGACGAGCGACGGGATGCCGAGGCAAGAATCGTCGCGGAGCAGGAGCGCGTCGAGCTCGAGGAGAGGCGCGCCGCTGAGTTCAGACGCGAAGATGAGAGAGAGTGGGTAGATGCCCTGGCTGCGGCTGGAGAGCTGGATGTACCGGATGAGGCTGAAGATGCTGGTTCGGATGGAATGTAGGCACGCAACCATGGCAGTGGGTCTCATTGCACTTGTGTGACTAACGATTTCTGCATCTCGGGGAATGGCCTTGTAATATCTTGGTGCTTCCAGGTTGAAGCGGTGCGTCCCGAAGAGATGCTGGAATTGTTAGCCATGGTCACTGAGGTTTCTATGGAGGGAGCGAAGACCTCTATATATCACCAGGCAGGCAGCAGGGAGATATGATTTGGTACGCACAGCGGACGTATCGTGATTCACGAGAAGCATGTGGCATGGAGCAGGCGTTTCGGACGGCGTTGATATGGGAACCTAACGGATGGAGCATGAGGATACGGTCATGATGTATACGAGTATATGCAAATGAGCTCCACGCAGCTTCTTAGATATCACAATGCCCAGAGCATAAGGAGCCAAAGCAAGAACCGTCATTGCCAAGGGAAACGCACCCAGCACGACGGTGAGTGCTAACACTGTGCACGTTGGAGTACATGTAAGCGTTATAAAGTAATTTTGAGATATATTGCTCCTGCGACTCTTTATACAGATGATATAGCAATGCAGTGCTGTTCCCGCCTCCAGCGCCAGCAAGAACGCAGTCAATTTTGCCGCCATGCAATACGGCTCTGTCCAACGCCGACTGCATTGAGGCGCAAGTTTAGATCGCCAAATATGCACACTTTTAAGCCACGGTGCCAAAGACGAAAGCCGCCAACATGCAGAGAACCACGCGCAGCAACGTGAGCCAATAGACACAGCGGTCTCGTCAGAGTCCCGAGTTCGGCTCGTACTCCTCCGGTGACACAGCATTGGAAATGTACAGTCGCTCGCTTCACTTTACCCCAGGTTCTCCTCATCTAGGCTGGGCTAAGGTTGTAACAAGGTTTGGCCTAATGAGCTACCTACATGTTATGTGCCGCTTCCAGTTGACGAGAAGACTCCCCGTCGAGGCGGTGGTGCTTTCAAATCATGGCGGACTTTTCGGGCTTCTACAGTGCTATGGTCTGCAGTTACGAGAGCAATGAAGAACTAAGCGTAACTTTAAGCGCGACGGCTCCGAACTGAGCCGGCCTCGGCTCGGAGTTTGCGCTTATAAGTTAAGTAGCACTCGGATCCTGTTCAAATCGACGGCCACACGAGGATTGCACTCGGCGCTGGATTCTCGGGCGAGGCATGCGTAAGCTGAGACGCTGCCTGGCTCGTAACAAGCCTCTTCCTACCAGTTGGACTCTGTAGCTGTTTGGTGTGCTATGTTCCGTGAAATGCTGTCGCTCTCAACTAGTGGTAAGTCGACGCCGTCCAATCCTGCCGGATCGGGATTCGGCCTGTGTCGGCTACGGGCCAACTAGAAGTGTGATTTGCGAGCTGCTACCCGGATTTGCGTCGCTCTAAGATCCGGACTTCGTAGATTATTGGTGAGACCAGGGCCATTCGCACCAGGGGGGCGCCTACTGCGTATTGTCCCTCGGCCTGCTCCGCAACATTCTAAATTACACGCGCCGTTGATCTAGTGAAGCTGCCAATCAATGGCAAAGTCCAGCGAGCTTTGTTTGATAGTTGTCGAGGTATCATCGTGCTAGGTAACTTACCCTGACTGCTTAATAATGAGACAACGCGCACTCGGTGACTAGGGTGGACTAAAACAAAAAGAAGCAACGCCTAGAGAACACCGTCAGGGCCACCCGGCCCCACCACATAGGTGTGTCCTCGCAGATCCAAACCATGGGGATGGTCCTGCAACGCGTGCTGCATCATGATGTGCGCTGGCGGCTTCGAGTCATTCACAGTTGCATTATCACACTACATGCTCTAGTTTCTTCTGCGCCGGCACTTGCTCAACGTCGGCGTGAGTAATACGGGTTTCGTTGCCTGGAATCCCATAATACTATGTAGTGCTGGAAGCACGTCTCGGGTTTCGCGTAGTTTAGCCCACCTCGAGACAACTTACTTTCGGGGACTTTCTATTCGCCCGACTTTGCGCCCAGTCATCATGGGGGAAGCGAAACAAAGCCGCCATAGGGAACTCAGATGACTTAGAAATCAGCCCTGCTTGTGATGTTTAGTATTACGAGACTTGCTCGGATGATGGCAACATCGACCGCGACGCCGTGGGGCTGACCGACATTCTCCCACTTGCTTGCTTGGTAATACTGCAGCTGGGAAGGTTTCTGGCCAGGATCCGGACGTCCTTTCCGGCAACCACTACGCGGCTGGCCTGAGGACGTGCCGCTAGTAAGATACCCGAACGGGACCGAACCGAGCTTTTGCAGAGACTGAATTATGACTATGTTGGGTGCTTGGTCAGCCCGTCAGGCCTATGTCATTCATCACTCTCGGATGCCCATTGGCCAATCCTTCGAACTCTCGAGAGATCGGGTCGCTTTAGGCACGCCCGACAAGACGATATCTCCCCATGGCGGGTTTACCGATCTAAAGAGGTCGGAGTCATCCAAGGCTGCTGCGCTGATGCAACTAATTACCCGTTGCGCTAGGATACAGGCAGCGACGCACCTAGAGAAACCTGTGGTGGGCGGCGCGGCGTTTGGGTGGGAGAAATCACCGACTGGCCCGCCGCCAGCGTTGCTGCTAAGACTCGTCACTGTCCTGTTGCCCCTTGTCACTTGCCGTATCGAGTTGGCGCTGGACCTTTTTCTCTCACTGGTCCATTGGCCCTTTTTTCTTTCGCTGCAAGTTCCCTAGAAGAGGTAGGAAAAGGTACCCCTGTGGAGTTGCGGGGCAAGCGAAGAGTCAAAGCATCATAAAACTATTCCATTATCTCCGTCCGTGTGGTAGGCTGGGGTATGTCTCGTGCCGACCTTTTCAATACTCCCTCGCCTTGCTTGCTCCCGTATGCTGCGTGATCTTTCTGTTCGGATCACCTAGACTAGTAGCCGTGAGAAGTAGAGATCTCGGTAACTCACTGAAACATCTGAATACGCACCCCGGCCAGATAGTATTTGTACTTGGTCCACTGCATTCCAAGCAATTGTCGCGGAGTCCGAGATAGGAATACCTTTTTAATTCCGAACAACACCAGCGTGGAGAATTCGCACAACCGCCAAGCTCTTGATCGACGACAGTATAGGTGCTCAGACTGAGTACCCGTCTGCTTCGGGGCAATGGCTGCCAGCTCTTCGAATGAAAAGGAGCTCAAGCCAGTAGATCCCCAGGCTGCAGTCAACACAACAAATGACTCGGAGCCGGCATCGCCAATTTCGCCAGTAGAGGACCCGGAGGAGGAGATCAGGCGCAAGGAGGAGCCAGAAGAGAAGCGCGCTGAGCGGGAAGAGATCCGGCGCACACAGAGCCATGCAACAGACGCCAGCGTCTTGACGCGCACTACCACGGGGACGTCCGTTCCCCCAAAGTCGAAACCATGGTACAAGCAACCCAATCCGATGAGATGGGGTCGCACGCCGCCGGTACCAAAGGAGCGCGGCGAGTCAACAGAGTATAAGGCTGGTTTCTTCAACAAGTTGACCTTTCACTGGATGGGTCCACTCATGAACGTAAGTTTCACCTCGACAGACACCCCGTGAGAGCCCTCGCTGACAACGTAACAGACCGGATACAAGAGGCAACTGGAGATGAATGATCTGTGGCTTGTCAATCCAGACAGATCCGCAGACAAGATGACGGCCAAGCTGAGAGAGGCATTTGAGAAGCGGAGAAAGGCAGGCGATCGGTACCCCTTACTGTGGGCGCTGCACGAAACCTTCTTCTTCGAGTTCTGGCTGGGAGGTTTCTGCCAGCTGTGTGCCTCTATACTTCAAGTGATGTCCCCGTTCACACTGCGGTACCTGATCCAGTTCGCCCAGGATGCGTGGAACGCCTCGCAACGCGGAGAACCCACGCCGCATATCGGGGCGGGGATGGGTCTGGTGATCGGAGTGACTATAATGCAGGTTCTCCAGTCGTTGGGTATGAATCACTTCATCTACCATGGTATGATGATCGGTGGTCAAGTCCGAGCCGTTCTGATCAGCGTGGTCTTCGAGAAGTCAATGGTCATCTCAGGACGTGCAAGAGCTGGAACAGAGAAGCAGAAGAGTGAATCTGAAGGCGAGGTATTGGGGGAGAAAGGCAAAGGGGACAAGTCCAAGAAGAAGTTTTGGAAGAAGAACAAGAAGAACGCCAAAGCTGGACCCGAAAACGACGGAACAGGGTGGAGCAACGGAAAGATCGTCAACTTGATGAGTGTCGACACATACCGTATCGATCAGGCATCGGGCTTGTTCCACATGATCTGGACAGCTCCCATCATCTGTATCATCACGCTTGTTCTTCTGCTGATCAACTTGACGTACAGCGCACTTGCTGGTTTCGCGCTGCTGGTAATCGGTCTGCCTGCCCTGACGAGAGCGATCCGAAGTCTCTTCCGTCGCCGAACGCACATCAACAAGATCACAGATCAGCGTGTGGGCCTGACACAGGAGATCCTCTCGTCCGTACGCTTTGTCAAGTACTTTGGTTGGGAAAGTGCTTTCTTGGAGAGACTGAAGGATATTCGTCGGCGGGAGATTCACGCCATCCAGATCCTGCTGGCCATTCGAAATGCGATCAACGCTGTCAGCATGTCGTTGCCCATCTACGCCTCTATGCTCTCGTTCATCACCTATTCCCTGTCAAATCATAACCTGGCACCCGCCGAGGTTTTCTCTTCGCTTGCCTTGTTCAACGGCTTGCGTATGCCGCTCAACCTGCTCCCACTAATCATTGGCCAAGTCGTCGACGCGTGGGAATCGCTCAGACGTTGTCAGGAGTTCCTTCTTTCTGAGGAGCAGGAGGACGAAGCCGTGTTCAAGCCAGACCACAAAGCCGCCGTCGAGGTTACCAATGCCAACTTTACCTGGGAACGAACACCAACGCAAGACCCAGAGAAGTCAGTGGCCGGCAAGGAGGCGCAAAAGAAGAGCGCCGCGAAACCTGACAATGCAGGCTCCGATGATACGGCTAGTACTCTGGTAGAAGAACGTGAGCCGTTCAAGCTCCAGGACCTCAACTTTGAGATCGGCCGCAACGAGCTTGTTGCAGTTATCGGTTCCGTGGGAAGCGGTAAGAGCTCCTTGCTCGCTGCACTTGCTGGAGATATGCGGAGGACATCCGGAGACGTCGTCCTTGGTGCGTCAAGAGCCTTCTGTCCCCAGTACGCCTGGATCCAGAATGCCACCCTCAAGGAGAACATCATCTTTGGGAAGGACATGGACCGCGATTGGTACCAGGAAGTCATCACTGCGTAAGTACATCTGCATCTCCAATCCCCCACTTTTGCTTGCTAACACCTTGATAGCTGTGCTCTACAACCCGACCTGGATATGCTGCCCAACGGCGATTCGACGGAGATCGGTGAAAGGGGTATTACCATCTCAGGTGGCCAGAAGCAACGACTCAACATTGCCCGGGCCATCTACTTCGACTCTGATATTGTGATCATGGACGATCCCCTCAGTGCCGTCGATGCCCACGTCGGACGGCACATATTCGACAATGCCATCATGGGTCTCCTGAAGGACAAATGCCGTATCTTGGCAACGCACCAGCTTTGGGTGCTCAACCGCTGTGACCGGATCATCTGGATGGAGGGCGGCAAGATCCAGGCAGTCGACACTTTCGACAACCTGATGGCCAACCACTCCGGGTTCGTACACCTTATGGAGACGACGGCAGTCGAGGAGAAGAAGGAGGACGACGGAGAGGAGAAGGTGACCGAAGACAAGACGGCCGAAATCAAGAAAGACAAGAAGAAGAAAAAGAAGGGCCCAGGACTGATGCAAGCCGAAGAGCGTGCTGTCGCCAGCGTGCCCTGGTCTGTATATGGTGCCTATGTGAAAGCATCGGGTACCATCTTCAGTGCTCCTCTCATCTTCTTGGCGCTTGTTCTGTCTCAGGGAGCCAATATCTCAACCAGTCTTTGGCTTTCATGGTGGACATCTGACCAGTTCGGATTTTCGACAGGCGTGTATATTGGTGTATACGCCGGTCTGGGTACCGTCCAGGCTCTCCTGATGTTCGCCTTCTCACTGATGTTGACAATGTTCGGCACTAATTCCAGCAAGACGCTGCTCCGAAAAGCGGTCACTCGAACTCTGAGAGCTCCCATGTCCTTCTTTGATACAACTCCCTTGGGACGCATCACGAACCGTTTCTCCAGGGATGTCGATGTCATGGACAACAACCTGACTGATGCCATGAGGATGTACTTCTTGACCATGGCCATGATCATCTCCGTCTTCGCCCTCATCATCGCATTCTTCCACTACTTCGTCATCGCACTGGTGCCGCTGACCATCATATTCATCCTTGCTGCTTCGTATTACCGATCATCTGCGCGAGAGGTCAAGCGTTTCGAGTCTGTCCTACGCTCCGTCGTCTTTGCCAAGTTCGGCGAGGGTCTTAGCGGTGTGGCTACAATCCGCGCCTATGGTCTCAAGCAGCGCTTCACGACAGACCTGCGCAAGGCGATCGACGAGATGAATGCGGCCTACTACCTAACCTTTTCCAACCAAAGGTGGCTGTCCATACGTCTGGATCTCATCGGAAACCTGCTGGTGTTCACCACGGGAGTCTTGGTTGTTACATCCCGGTTTTCAGTTTCGCCCTCGATTGGTGGTCTCGTGCTTTCGTACATCCTCGGTATCGTGCAGATGCTACAGTTTACGGTGCGGCAGCTTGCCGAGGTGGAGAACGGCATGAACGCCGTGGAACGCCTCCTGTACTACGGAACTCAGCTCGAAGAGGAAGCACCGGAACACACGATTGACGTCCGCCCATCGTGGCCCGAGAAGGGCGAAATCATCTTTGACAATGTCGAGATGCGTTACCGTGCTAATCTGCCGCTGGTACTCAAGGGTATGACCATGCACGTCAGGGGTGGTGAACGCATTGGCATCGTGGGCCGCACGGGCGCTGGCAAGAGCTCCATCATGTCGACACTTTTCCGACTCGTTGAGCTCTCAGGCGGCCATATCACGATCGACGGCCTCGACATCTCGACCATCGGTCTTCACGACCTCCGCTCCCGCCTCGCCATCATCCCACAGGACCCGACCCTCTTCCGCGGCACCGTGCGCTCCAACCTGGACCCCTTCGGCGAGCACGGGGACCTCGAGCTGTGGTCGGCGCTGCGGCAGGCGGACCTGGTGGCGCACGACGCGTCCATCGACGACAAGGACCCGAACCGCATGCACCTGGACACGGTGGTGGAGGAGGACGGGCTCAACTTCTCGCTGGGCCAGCGGCAGCTGATGGCGCTGGCGCGGGCGCTGGTGCGCGGGTCGCAGATCATCGTGTGCGACGAGGCGACGTCGTCGGTCGACATGGAGACGGACGACAAGATCCAGGCGACCATCGCCACGGGCTTCCGCGGCAAGACGCTGCTGTGCATCGCCCACCGCCTGCGCACCATCATCGGCTACGACCGCATCTGCGTCATGGACGCCGGCCGCATCGCCGAGCTCGACAGCCCCCTCAACCTCTGGCGCCGCGGCGGCATCTTCCGCAGCATGTGCGACCGCAGCGGCATCCGCGTCGAGGACATCGCGGGCGCCGCCCGGGAGCTGGGCTCCGAAGTCAGCGGCAGCGGCAGCGGCAGTGGCAGCAGTGAGGAAGACGAGAAGGCCGGACCTAGTGGGCAGGTGCAGGAGAAGCCGTGAGGTGGCTTGACTGTATAATTGAAAGACTAATATGAAAGAGGAGCCTTGCGCGAGACTCAAAGCTTGTCCTATGGGAAATCTCCCCGGAGCGAGTTGTTAGGTCTGGAAATCATAAGAGGTGTAGAGTCCAAGAGGGGGGAAGCCGGTGCACTGGTAGCCTTATGGCGGTCGACTGGGTAGAGAGACTAATGCATACATACATGGCAAGTACATAGAGAGGTGCAGTTTAAGTTTGGCATCTGCATCCCAAGTCCGTTGGGCATCTTTTTTGGTGGGAAGGGGGGGCAATATTTCAAAGTTACCTCGACCACAAAGCAATATGTTATTATACCAAGTTGGATACGACTGTTTGAAAAAGTTTAACAGGAAGATCTCGCCCGTATGGGTGATTAGCCGTGCAATTTAGACTTCTGACGGGAAGTCCCAAGTTCGATCCCCTTGCATGCGTGACCAGGACCAACCGCAATTGACCACGAAACCTGCCTCGCAAAGCTTGCTGTGTTGTCCCACGAGGATCTGGGGTTGATGGCCGTCGTCGTGGATGCGATTTGTTCTGGTCAAAAGTGGGTTTGACTTACCAGCCAGGGGTTGCAGCTTAGAGTTTGATTGGTGATACTCATTCATAAAACTTAAACCCACCTATGGCAAAACTCATAGTTGGCAAGCTATATATACCATCGTGGCGTTCGACCCTTCGATGGTATGAGCTGATGACTTAGGTAGCTGCTGATGGGACTTGTTCACTTTGCATTATACTTGTTTGGCACAATGCAATATGTCTTGTTTTTGTTATGCGCGCCCGATAAACTGATATCAAACAGGGTATAGAGTCACTAGGTACAGTACAAGTTTGGTGATGATATCCAATGATTTACCTACGGCATAAAGAGACTATGTACTTATGTGCATGCTCGAGCGGCGAGCAGTGAACATACTGTAACGAACACAACCGAGAAACCCAGAATCCGATTCCTGAACTCCATCTAATGCCAGAATCGCCGACAACGAAATTTTTCCTGGGCAAGATTACTCAACCGCCCAGCATCTGTGCGTATTGATGCCTTGCCCATTGCTCCCCCCTTGATAGCCATTGGAGAAAAAGGAAGGCATTGTCCACCGGCCTCTTCACTCCGTTGGGCGGGCGACTGCTATGATTAATTACTAAGTTCAACCGGAAAAAAAAAACCAAACACAGGCAGACGCTATCATATCCGGTTGTTGGACGGATCCCAGGTTTGACGATGTCCTGGTGGCGGGAACTGCTGTGGGTTCTCGTCCAAGAGATCCTCCAGATACATGCTAGGAGCCCGCCCAGTAGGTACCTGGTTGAGGTTCAGTGAGCTGGTGCTCATATGCGGGTGACGGCGGGGGTCATTGCGAGGCGTGAGACCCGGAGACTCAGGTGGGCTATGAACCGAATGACGAGCAAAGCCGCGCGACTCTGGCCGCAGGTTGGTCAGGCTGATGGCGTGGTCGTGACCTTGCTGGGGAGCGCCTTGGCCAGCGGCATAGAACCCAGAGGGAAGGAAGGTCGAGGATCGGTTGCCGCCATTTCCAGTATTTGCAGCAGTCGGGGAAAAGAACAGGTTGGTCTGGCTGGGAGTGGCAGAGGGAATGGGCCCGCGTTGCGTCCTCCGCACGCCACGACCTCCGGCAGCTGCGGCAGCGCCCAGAGAGCCCTGGGACTCGTGATCCGTGTACTTGTAGAAAGGCGCAGCAGGAGGAGCGCCAGGGATAGCCATCTTGTCGTTGGCCATGTGTTGAGCCAGGGCTGCACGCTTGACAGATCTGTGGAGTAGGCAGGCAACGACGGCGCGCCATATCAGGATGGCGACGCCAAAGGCGCCCATGATGGCGCCGACAGCAATGAATACGGTCCCCTCGGGCATGCTGGACTTCTGCATGAACGGCGCATCGTTTGTGGGCGGAACACTGGGCGCGGGAAAGCTGGTCACGGCGCCTGCGGAGGTGGGCAGCGTCGGTACGGTCCGGGTATTGGCCGCTGCCGTGGTGGTTGCAGCTTTGGTGGTAGTAGTAGTAGCGGCGCTGGTCAGCGCCGGAACCTTGGTCGTCTCTGTTGCTGCCGTCGTCTCCTCGTCGGTCTCGGTGTTGGCAGCCGTGGTAGTAGCCTTGGTGGTCTCAGCGTCGGTGTTTGCAGCCGTTGTGGTTTGGGCGATGGCGGTCGCGGCGAGGAGAGCGAGCGTAGACAGAAGCAGGTATCGCTTCGTCGAGATGTGTCGTCGCCCCATGACGGCTACTTGTGTCCCTTGCGTGCCCGAAAACGGCTGGATTCAGATTTGGGCGATATTGCGAAATCGATGTGTCGACCAGAGCCCCAAATCGCCAGACAAACGACACTCGAGGTGCGGACAGAAGCCGGGGTGATGTGATCCCCTGACGCGGGCCTCCACGTAGACGACGGTCTTGGGTGTGTGTATAGGCAGATGTTTCCGCTCGAGTCCTATTCCCGTCGCACGTGCGTATAATCAATCGCGAGGATGGGCGGACCTGCAATGAAAGAGGTGGGTTTTCGAAGCGACTGGGGGCGCGGGTTGGCTGGGTCAAAGCAGCAGACGGAGTGAAAGAAGGACGGTCGCCGGCAGCGCTCGCGTAATAACAGTGAAGGAAAAGAAAACCCCAAGAGTATCAGCTAAAGAAAGCACTCTCCCTCAGACTCGCATTGCCGTTCGTGTCTTGCCGTGTCGGTACACTACACTACCCGCCGCGAGAAGAATGAGTCTGCGAGCGATGTATGTCTGCGTCGTCGAGTGGAGGCGTGCGATGGGGGACAGGGAACGAAGTCGATCGAGTGGAATACGATGCGCGAAAGGGGCTGTGTGGAGTGGACTGTTGGGCGATGCCTGTCAGGTGGAATGGGTGACCTGCCTGGGTGCAGGTGTGGCCTGGGGGGGCGACGCTGGGCAATGGGGGGCGCTGGGAGCGACGACCACCGTCACCTGGGACCCGGCCACTTGGAGTCTCGTGTCCGCCGGCACCATCCTGGCCTAACGAAGGGAACTAGACAACTAGAGTTCGCCCACAGTCCCCAGCCCCAGCCGCCTGCAGGTCGCCCGCCAGCCAAGACGTCGGGCCGCGGAATTGGGACAGCAGCTATGGATCAACAGACTTTCGACAGAACAAAGCAAGAGCCCTTGAAGCCGTTTCATGCTTCGATTCTAATGGCTCCTGGGCCGAGAATGCTTCTGGGCCGGATCTGGTTGTCTTCTGGTCCAGATGCGGCACCGCCACCGCCATATATGACTTCTCAAGGCGTTGCATAGTTCGAGCCTCCCGGTATCAGTCTCAATACGTACTCTGTGGCCTGCGCTGCTTTCCAGGCCGTAGTTTCAGTGTCCCAATCCGGGCCAGGCATCATGCAACGGCTTGACAGCAACCTCCAGCACCCAGCGACACTTTAGCAGATGGCCATGCTGCTGTAAAACGATTCACCGCAGCCAGCAGCCTGCTGCTTTGGGCGAACGGGGCCACAGACCACCGCAGTGTCTCAGTTGCCAAATACCTAACTTCCTGGGGGCCTAGCATACCTGGGTAGTGTCTGGTGTACGTAGCCCCAGGGTGATCTACGCCGGCGCGTAACTCGCGAAATGACAATTACATCTAAAACCGCAGACGGGCTAAATGAGACAGGCTGAGTCTGCTTCCACGCTGCTCAAACGCCACCTTTTCAGTAGAGAAACCTGTTGGCGATTACAGGACTATAACTGTGGTGTGCTGGGTAATGCAGCGCGTCCACTGCACCGCTGACAGCTAGTCCTGCTTTGAACTGGCATGGAAGGCCAAACAAACAGAGGGGAAGGAAGAGGCGCCACGCCATGGGAAAGCAAGGAACGGTTGCCCCTTGCACCGGGGCTGACGTAGTGGAAACCCAAAATACTCTTTAGCCGGACCCTGGGCGAGCTCCGGGACGGGACCCTTGCTGCAGGGCCGTCAAGTTCGAAGTGCCCAGACTTCCAAGGTTCCCAGTGGGCAGTAGGCAGTGGGCAGTGGCACCTGTGTTAGGCTGGCCAGGGGGGCCTCAGCCCGTGGACCTTGCGCCGGCGTCCGGATTTTCTTTGTTGCAGGCGGTCAAAATTTCCCAGGCGCTGGCCCCAGACGGCAGATTCGATAGTTATCGCCGGGCGCAGAGTCGCAACATTTGCATTGGCCCGGTCTAGCAAGTCAAGTCAAACCGCCTTCCACGATACGAAGCGTTCTGTCGCAAGCAAAAGGCAGCCCACGAGCCTGCAGCCACCCGATCCATCCTCCCACGACACATAGCGACAGAACCCCCACGTCGACAACATGGCCGGTGCCCAGGCCAAGCGCACCCGCAAGTTCGCAGAGGTATGTGCCAAACCGAACCGGCCGCCCCTCAACACCAAAAAAAGTCCCCATGCATACCACCGTCTTTATCGATAAGCCTCCCACGATGACTACCTGCCTGCATACCTGCGTCCCCAAACCACAGCCAGCGCACAGCCCTCTCGTGTAGACAGAGCCCTCCCCTCTTGGCTAACACGGCGTCTTCCCCCAGGTCAAGCGCATCATCTCCAAGAAGGACGCGCGGCGGCGCGAGAACGCGGGCAAGGCGGACGAGGCCAACGCGAGCGCGACCAAGGCGGCGGCGTCGGCCGACCTGATCCGCGAGCTGCCGCAGCAGCCGTCGTCGCTGTTCTTCCAGCACAACGAGGCCCTGGTGCCGCCCTACAACGTCCTGGTCGACACAAACTTCCTGTCGCACACGGTCCAGCGCAAGCTGCCCCTGCTCGAGTCGCTCATGGACCTGCTCTACGCCAAGGCCAACCCCATCATCACCGACTGCGTCATGGCCGAGCTGGAGAAGCTGGGTAAGAGAATCAGAGCACAGCCCCAAATTCCATTCCCTGCTTCTGTATTTCCGTACTGACCCTCCTTGCTCGGACAACCAGGCCCCCGCTACCGCCTCGCCCTGCGGATAGCCCGTGACACCCGGTGGGAGCGCGTCCGCTGCGACCACAAGGGCGTCTACGCCGACGACTGCATCGTCGACCGCGTCATCAAGCACCGCGTCTACCTCGTCGCCACCAACGACAAGGGGCTCAAGAACCGCCTGCGCAAGATCCCCGGTGTCCCCATCGTCTCGGTGGCCAAGGGCAAATATGTCATCGAGAGACTGCCCGACGCGCCCATATAGGGATGTGTATTGAGAGTGGAATATGCGTGTGTGTGGTTCGGGGAGGACTTGTAGTCACAAAAGAGGGAGTCGGCGTTCGGGGAATGCTTTATAGATATCATACCATCCTGCTTTTTCATGTACGGGGTTGGTTGGTCTGCATGGTCGGTTGGCCAAAGTGTAGCATGGCATCAGGCGTTTGGGTCAGGCAAAAAAACATAGGAATCAACTGGAGCAGCTAGAAATGCGCCGTAATTGGAACCGAGAACATCCGAATCATGACCAAGAACTCTCTATTATCTCAACGTGAGTACGGCATAAGCCATCAACGTCGTCTCGTCCTGGAATTTCCTCGCACAGTAGATTCTGTCATGCATATGAGTGTATGTCTTCTTGGCATCATGATTAATATCCTAGGCCAGTGCTTATGGCACGGCCGGACTATTCCTATATACAGTGTCTGCCATTGGACGGGTCGCCATATCGCCGGCTTGCTGTTCATCTTCCGCATAGCAGCGGTGGCGGCGACTCTCACTGCGAGCTGCTCCACCCTGAGCTGCCGTCTTCCTCTTCCTCCTCCCTGTCGAGGACACGAGAGGGCGCACGGCTCGGCTTGAGCCGCCCCTGCTCCGCTCCTTACGTGATTCGCTTGAAAACAAAGCTCCTTTTGTCTGTCTGCCTGACCTCGGCAGATCTGACTTTGCCCTTTGTGATATGGTAGGTCTGCCCAAACCGAAAACGCCCTTCCCTCTAGGTGGCTGGCTCCCTTCCGTCCTTGGAAGAGGCACCACGCGAAACAAAAGTGGTCGGCGATGTGTCACTAGTTGTACAGAAATACCAAACCCCTTGATTTTTGGTGTTCCCTTACAGAGCGCATGATGGGAAAACAATAGGTGGACCCGAAAGGCCAGGATCCTTCGTATGCATATATATCGAAAATAGACTTCAGGAGGCCGGGATAACGAGGCCTTAGAGTGATGTGATAACTCCCAGGTTGCAAAAAGAAAAGAGAAGACATCCGCCGCCGCACAAGGACATAATGCCGGAGGCGATAGATGAGGCTCGGGCGTGGGTAAGGCGTAGGTGTTAGTTGAGGAACCCTTTGCAGGCGGCGGTGCCGCAAAGACAGGGAATGCGATCAAGGCTGCCGATTTCACGCTCGAACTTGTAGTCGTAGGTCAACTCCTCGTCTATAGTTCAGTCAGTATAGGTTCGTCGAGAAACGCTTTCGTGTGCACAACTTACTCTGAGCGATATCCCGCAGAGCATAGATGACGATACGCTTGCTTCCCTCCACCTTGATGATCTTTGCTGTACAGTTCGGCATGCAACTGTGGTTGATGAACCGAGCGATGCCACCTTTCTTGGTAGCATCGATGACTGTGTTCTCGTCGATTCGGAACAGATAACTGCTGCCGATGCCACTCTTGAGGTATCGGTTCTCGCGCAGCTCGGCAATCTGCTGACGGACCTCCTCGCCCACGTACTCGATGATCATGTCGTCCTTGTTGATGTTCTCCATAGCATAGAGGCCCCAGTTGTGAATGGCGGAACGCGCAAACTTGACGGGCTTCTTGCGCTTCTTAAGCTGGTTGAACCGAAGAACGTCAGAGTCTTGTCCTAGAGTACGCTTTTGGTCGTTGAGGTCGGCAACGAAACGTCGGTTGTTGACACGGTTCGCTCGCGAGTTGCCCTTGGCCAAGAGTTTCTCGGCAGCCAGTCTGGCAGCCTCTGCGGCGGCCGCAACGGTATCCTTGCCGTCCTTCTTCGCGTCGCGTGCTTGACGCTCTTCCCTAGCCTTCCGGACCTTGAGGTGGTGCGGCAAGTACTTGGATTTTTCCGAGTTGAGTATCTTCTTGACACCCTCCGTCCGAGCCGAGCCGGTGGAATTTGGCACGTAATAGCCTTCGATGACCAGTGGTTTATGTGGCTCAGCACCAGGTGCATTGAGGTCGCGTACACGGTCATGCCGCCATGACCAGAGCCGAGGGTCTCCGACATTTGCAACCTTGAACCTCTTCTTGAGCTTGGCGAGATCAGGCTGGTCATTTTCTTCGAGAAGGAGAGATTGCAAAGACTTGGTCCCAAACTTAAAGCCAGCAGGCAGTTCCATAGCTGCCACCACAGTCTCGGAAAAGCGGCCATCCCTGGCGGGCGGCTCGCTGGGCTCCTCAATACTGGGCGGGACTATCTCCTGCTTCGGCAGCTCCTCAGGCTCAGCCGTTTCCTCCTTCTCAGTCTGCTCCAGCACCTCTTCAATGTAGGCCTCGGACTGCTGTTTCTTGAGTACTTCGCGCTCCTCGAAGATTTGTTTCTTGGACTTCTTCTTGGACTTGGACAGGAGTGATCTTTTCTTGCTCTTCAATTCGCTGTCAGTCGGTACCTGAGAGGGATCAGGCGTCTTTTCGTCCTCGGCATCGGCATCAGCGATGACAATATCCTCGACATCGTCTGTGCCTGGGAAATCTGTCTCCAGGGTACCAATAGTAACCCCAAAGAGCTCCTCGTCCGTCTTCTTCTGCCTTTTGATGGCAGCCTCGACTTGAAGGTCCAATTTCCTCTTCTTTGGTCTCGACAGGACGTCGCTCGCAGGAAAGCTGGCCTCTGAGTCGTCGTCGCCGTACCCATCCTTAAAGGCGTCCTCGTCAGTGCTCATGCGGCTGCGTGGGCGAGATTCAGGTTCCTCGGTGTCCCGAGCGATAGAATCGCGGACCTCCCTCTCGTCTTCCGAGGCGTCATCATCGCTGTCTGGCGCTAGGCGGTGATGCAGACCTCGGAATGCATTGCGAACCGCCACCGGTCGTCGACGGGCGAAAGGATCTGTGAATGCATGGCTGCGCTGTGCTGCACTTTGGCCCTTCGCCTTTCTAATACGGGGCAGAGCCGTTACATCAAGGCGGGCAGTGCGCCGTTCGATGGGGTCTGCGCGCGAGTTCGGGGTGCCCACCGGGGTGGTGTCGCTATCTTCCACTGCCCGGCTGGCGCTGAAGGAGCGGCTCGCCGTTGGAGCTGGGACCTCGAGATTCAACTTGCGCCGTTTTGACGCGTGGTTATTAGGGTCCAAGAATTCGTGCAGAGCCGGAGCAGCGACCTTGGTTCGGATGTGTCTGATCAAGTGCTCCTTCATCTCCCGGCGCACAATGGCTACAGCTTCTATAACAGGATCGAAGTCCTTGGCACGTTGTTCCTTCTCTTCCTTGAGGACTGCCTCCTCGTCGCGTCGGCGATGGTCTCGCTCGTTCCGAGGCCGGGCCTCTGGCGCCGGCGGTCGTCTTTCAGGCTCGGGCTTCTTGGCAGCCTCGGCGGTTCTCAGGGAGCGGTTGGTCGGCGCGGTACCGTTCACAAGGGTCATGTGCATGGTATAGGTGAAGAAGGCACTGCCATCTGCAGACCTGAAGCACCTGTATGCCTCCTCGCGACCAAGAGTGCTGTTGGCAAACACGATGTAGTATCCCAACCGATCGGCTCGCACCTCCTCAATGAGGAAGGACTTTAGGCGCTTCTTCATGTGGGAGATGGTGGTCGGCATGACAGGGACGCTGCTATCTGGGACAAAGATATATGGCTCGGTCTTCAAAGCCGCTGCGACGCTCTGTGGCTCTATTAGGAACGCTCGTGGCCTCGAGGGGGTGGCCGAGGGTGTGCCAAAGGGTGAGCTCGGGTCAGAGGCAGGCACCGGGGGTCGCTGGGCGGCTGGCCCTCGCGGTGCTGTCGGCGGCGGTCGTGCAAAGCCCTCAGTTGCTCTCGGTCTGGGCGCGGTGGGCACGCCAGAGATTCTCGCGGCCTGAGCCTCGCGCTCTCGACGGGCTTCCTCCTCTGCCTTCTTCACGACATCCTCCAGCATCAGCCGGCTCTTCTTGCCGTCGCGGTCAAAATCCACTTTGATCTGGTGTGCCTCGAGCTTGCGCCCGTTCATCGCCCGAACTGCTCTCTTGGCGGCGTCGCTGGCAGATACAGCAAGACCACGGCGGCCGGGGTGTGGCTTCGAATCCCGGAAACGAAACGTCGCAAAGCCAAGGAAACTCCCAGTCTCGGGGTGCATCTTGTTACTACTCTCGGCGATCTCTCCAAAATTGCTGAAGACGGTAGCGACTTTGGAAAAGGCAATTAACGGGTCGAAGCCGCTGACTACGATCTGGGTCGGGGGCCCAGGGCCTATGGAAGTGGCTGGATCATACACATAGGGCTTGAGGTTGTACGGGGTCTGGCGTAATCTGCCCTTGGGCAGGTGGAAATCGACGTTGATATAATCAAGCCGATTTCCTCTAGCTAGTCGCGGGTCTGGCGGGGGGACGTCATCTTCCTATTCAAGAAATTCGTATTAGCCTCTTTTCTTTTCAATCATTCATATAGCGGCAAGTCAGATGACGTCCCCCCTCCAGACATGTATATATCTTATAGTATAGGTTACGTACCGCACCGAAGGGCTTGTATGTTGGCTTCGCCGTCTTCCTCTCGGTCGAAGATAGTTTCTTGTCAAGTAAGGGATCGTGTGTGCACCTTGTTCCTTTTATCTGGCGAGCCGGGTCGCGGGCTGGGATGCGGTTGGGAGCATTAGTCCGCCGCGACATGGAGGAGTCCGAAAGGGGAGCGGATGTCGAGTCAATGTGTCTCCTGCCATCCTGGGACGGCCTGGCGGCGGTGGCGGCGGTTTTGGAGGACTGTATATTTGTGGGGGAGCCTGCGTTGGTAAGGGGGGTGAGATGGCTGTTGGAGGCATGTGACGAAGCGTTCACCGCTGAGCCGGTGCTGAAAACGGACGAGGCCGTGCTGGCATGAGAGCTTGCCGAGCCAACTCCATTGAGGATGTCTCCCGGCAGGGACTCGTTGTCATCAGTCGGGAGATGCGCGGCATCAGAGGACGACGAGGGGTCGGGCTTGATGGCATCGCGGCGAGCCGCCGACGACGACGACGAGGGCGCGGGCGTCGAGGCGGACGATGGCGCATCGCGGTCGGCAGCAGTGTCCGAGGCCCTGGATTTGGCTCGTTCTCTCTCCGCGGCCTTCTCCCGTGCTGCGCGGGGGGCGGCAGGGAAGTATTTGGCGAAGCCTGCGCCGGAAGCGCTAGGGGCCATGGTGCGCGAGTGAGATGAATTCTGCTGCCTCTATCCACCGACCATCATCTCGCGACGTTGCAGGACTAGACAGCAAGACTCATCGGGGCCGGGTGCACGTGTCGATGGGTTGATATGCCGGGGGGGTTGAGAGGGCCGACGCGAAAAAAAAGGAAGAGGGCCTTGTCCACGCGACAGGGAAATCTGGGGATGTGACGTGTGGAACTTCCAAAAGTGGGCTGGATGAGTTTCGCAGCTCGCAGCTCGCAGGGTGAGAGAGATGGCGCGAGCCCGGGTGATTGACGGGGAGCAGAGCGCGCAGACCGGCTGGGACGGGGTCGCGCAGTGATGCAGCGTCGACGAGGGCACTCCAATGGGTCGTTGAGGCCGGCGGCGTTGGTCGGGGGGGGTGAGGTCGAGAGAGGTTGAGTCGCGAAAGTTTGAGATGAGAAAGAACCGACGTGGTGATGGAGCCAAAAGGGAGACTGGGCCTGCTGGGCCTGCTGGGCCTTGGGCCTTGGGCCTTGGACCTTGGACCCGTGGTAGATGGGCGATGGATGGATAATTCTGAGCCACTCAATTTGGAGGCCCGGCCAGCACCTGAAGCCCGCCGCGTTCGTAACCTTAGGTACCGTCACCGCCAGGTTTGGCCCCCCGGGTACCTCCTGTAGGCCACTTACCTGCACTCCTTAAGGACCAACCCGGGCCCTTCAACAACATGGATCGCGCTGAGGCCACCTGAATGGGGACCCGGAACCAGCCAATAGGAGGGGCCGTGCGCACTCTGGACAGCCAAGCCAGTCGGGGCCGCTCAGAATGCAAGCCACGTCTCGCACCGCCACATCTGTTTTCGTCCTGTCCTGGTCTCTCAGTCGCACTCTCACTCTCAGGGGTTACCGTGTGTACTTTACCGTAATAAGGCCATGCACATGCATGCACGTGAACGTCATTTGCTCCCTGGCTGAGCTGACGACCCGGCAACAGAATCGATTTTACACCACTTACAACGCGAAACCGCATCTGCTCCCTCCCAGTGGCCAATACCTGCCCTGTCTGGGGGCGCTCGTATACCACTCTCTCCGGCGTAGGCAGGGGCTGAAACCCGTAGCAACTGCGACCCATCAGAACGAATGCACCTCGTTGTCCTTTGAAACGCTTTCGGCCAGATGAACATGCTGCAAGCGGCCAGGTATGGAGTGCGATTAAACATACTGTACATACTGTAGTCGATCACAAATGGAAGTGATCTTATCTATTGTGGGTTATGTCAGAGCACAGGTGACTAAGCGCTACTTCGTGCCATTCATTGTCAGGTCAATATGCCGACCACAGATGTGCACAAGTCTGATCAACTAACCTGCAGGGTAGAAATCTGACTAGATGTAATATAAGAACAAAATGGACAATACTAAATGAGAGATGAAATACCATAAGCCAAGTATTAGCCTGGATACTCCAAGTTTCGGCTACCTGATTGGTACATTATATCTCATCAGCCGTGAAGACTGGAGCGGACCGTTCACGAATATAATCTACCGTTGGCACCCGGTTGTGAACATGAGCCTATCAAGTGAAGAAGACTACCTTGATTTGAAGGAGGGCTGAGATGTGGCCGATGGTTATGGAACTGCCGACTATACATTGTAAGGATAACCACATCCCGATACGCATGGAGAAAAATTTAAGAAGTTGCAAGAGAACAAGACTTCCGGCTACAGTGGATCTTGATACTATGATTCGTGTTTGGTAACCAACAATCTCGTAGGATGCCACATGCGGTCAAGATCTCAGCGTATGCGTCATTCAATTCTGAAGCCTTGGTGAACCGTAGCAGTCAGATGTTTACTTCTGTGAGAAAGGAAATATGTAGTATTGATAGCCCCATTGCTCCTTTTGTACAGGGACGACTATTTATACAAGAGAAGTAGCAGAAACCCAGAGCAGGCGAGCCGGGTTGTCAGCCCTGCACCCGGCCAATATCAAAAACTTGACGATGTGCGCAGTATTCCCCCCCTAACGAGCGACTTCTTCGCATGAGCAAATAAATTCTGGGGGGAAACGCAATAGTAGCCAACGATAGGTCCAACGCCAAAGACCCTTCTAAAGTAAACCACCCAGCAGGCCAACCAACGCCAGTCATACAACACGTAATCAGCATCAGAGCAAACGAACTACTCAGGTACTTGCAGCTCGAAATCATCATCATCCTCGAGGTCAGGCAGAGGGCCGCCGGCCAGGTCGCAGCCGTCGTCATCCTCGGGATTGAAGATGGACAGGAAGGGAACTCGCTCTTTCCACTCCTGGTCCTCAGCTTCGGCGAAGACGTTTTTGCTGGCGAAGCGAGCCGGAGTGATGGTCTTGTCCGAATCGGTGGACGAAGTTGTCTCTGAACGCGGCAGCCCGCTGGCCTTGGGCTTGTAGAGCGTCTGGCTCGGCTTGGCGGCCGGCCTCGTGGTTGTGGTCTTTCTTGCAAGCACCGAGGCGGCGGCTCGGCCCTTGTTGTAGCCCAGCGTGGTGCGGGAGTTGGCCTCGATGTTCGCCATGGGCGTTCTCTTCACGGCCGTGGACTGCGGCACTGCTGGCCTCGGCTTGAAAACTGGAATGGCGAACGAGGTGGCCTTTGTCCGGGAGATGGGAGCCGGGACAGCCTTGGCAGACTTTCGCTGCATCGATTTGGTCGCATCGTTCATGGCGAGCGCTGATGCAGCGGTCCTGGAGGTAACTGAGCCCAGGGGCTTGCGCATGGTCTGGGTTGGACGGATGCTCCTGGCCTTGACGGGTTCTGCAGCAGGCGCTGTAACCTGGGTAGTCTTGGGTGCGTCCAACTCTCGCTGAAGGGAACCCCACTCGAAGCTGTCCATGTCCTCCTGGATCTGTCGTTCGCCCTCCTCCATTGCTTTCTGGATCCTCTGTTGCAGCTCCTTGTCCTGCTTGGATACACCATCCTCATCCACGGGGTTGAAGTAGAACTGGTGGAAGCCCCTGAACATGTTCTCGGGCTTCAGCGCATCAAATGTCAAGACCCCATCAGGGAAGACGTCGGATTCGTATGGCAGGTCCTTGGGTCTGGGTGGGCAGTATTCGGGTTCCTCTTCACTCAGAGGGTCCAATGCCTCCGCATGAATTTGCAACTTCTGCGTCTCGGCTTGAGGCTGCTTCTGCTTGGGCCGGTTGGTGTTGGGTGCTTTTGCTTGGGTCTTCTCGAGCTCTCTGACAGCGCTCTTAACGTTGACAGTCTGCTGGCCCTTGGCCTTGGCGTTTGTGGTCTTGTCCCCCAGGGCTGCGCGAACGCGCGGTTCTGTTGCTTGGTGTCAGTGCTGTTATGAGAGATGGCCGGCGGTCCCAGAGACGGGTTACTCACCCATGGGGGTCACAAAGTTGGACTTGTCGACGCCCTTGAGGCCCTTGGAAGTTGTTGCATTTTCGTTGCCTCTGGTCCGGTTGCCGAGGATGCTCTTAGCACCGCCCTTCATGTGGCCGGCGTTCTCATCGTTGAGAGGGATCTTGATGGGCGTCTTGGGGTATCGGGAGCCGAGCTGGCTGTTCTGCTGCTGCTTCAAGACGGCACCCGTCTGGTGACGGGCCACCAGGTTCTCCTGATCGCGGGCAACGAACATTGTGTCGGTATGTCGAGTCGAGTCTTGGGCGCCTCCGCGCGTCGATTGTCGTATAACTTTAGTCGGGTTGAGCGTCAACGCGGTGTCGAATGGTCCAGGGTGGAAATAGCGGTGGTCGCCTAGTCGGTTGCAATCATCGCCCGCAGTCAATAGTCGCGTCGGTTTCTCGAGCAGCCGATGGAGCCGTATGCGTGGAATGCGTGGGCGTCAGATTGCAGACCAATTTCCAGTTGGCAATGGTTCGACTCATTTCACACGGCCGAGCTGGCACGTCGGACAAGATTGGCTGGTTTACTTCCTTGGGGCGGTTGACAGGGCAACGAGGTCCATCAGATCTATGCTGGCTGGTGGCTGCTGGTGGCTGCATGTGCTAGGTTAAAGCCGAGCCCTTTATCCCCCAACAGCCCTGGGAGCCAGCGGCAGCCGGGCAGCCCCACCACTGACAGGCCGTCGCGGGGCGGTGATCAAACTGTTAAGGATTTGCAGCTTGCGGCGGTGTGCCGTCCTAACGAATCAGGTGCGCGGCCCCACGCGAGCCACGGGGCACCTTGGGCGGGACTGGGCCAAACTATAGGGGTGTTGGCGCTCAGGTAGACCTGAAGGGGGACGACAACACGGTACGGCAGGCAGGCAGGCAAGGGGCAAGGGGCCAATGGGGGCTAGTTACTGTAGCTGCCTCCTCACAGCAGCAGTCCAATCCCGAGTTAGGGGGGGCCAAGGGGGGAACGCACCCAGGGGGGAGGCAGAGGGTCCCCCTCAGGCCCCCCTAGCAACGAGGGGCAGCAGCAGCACCAGCAGCACCCGCGAGTCCACGGGTCGGGTCCCTTGGAATTGCTGAGCGGTGCGGCCTGGGCAGGTGGGAGAGGCTCCAAATTCCACACAACCACCAACCCAAAGACTGGATCCCATCAGACCGTCTCTTTCACTCTTGCATAGCACCCCGTCTACACTCTTGTCTCACCTCCCGTTCTGCACTCTCTTGTTTTCCCTGCTCCCATCGCCCAACGTAGATTCCCCCCCGACAGTCGACCATCACCGCACGCCATTATGGATCGCATTAAGGAGGTCAGTTGCTCAACACCGTCTTCCCCCAAGAATTCCCCATCTTTACCCCACCATGAGAGAGAAGGCAGCCCGCGCAGCCATCACCACCAGGCACCACGCTCACATGCTTACGCCGTGCCGCTCGCGGGTTCTGCCTCGCATGCCCTGCATGCACATCCCGCGTTGCCTCTGCCCCGCTGCGCTGCCCGGACGATGTGACTGACATGGCCTCGGCCGTCTACAGAAGATGAACAAGCTCCGCTTGGACGCCGACGAGGCGATCGCCAAGAACGAGGAGCTGGCCGCCAAGGTCAAGGCCCTCGAGCAGGAGAACCTGGCCAAGGAGCAGGAGATCACATCGCTCTCGCACAAGAACGGCCTGCTGGAGTCCGAGGTCGACAAGCTCGACACCCAGGTCAAGGACCTGAAGAAGTCGGCCGACGAGGGCCACGCAACCGGTACGCAGAACGAGACCCTGCAACGCAGACTCCAGCTCCTCGAGGAGGAAGCCGAGGAGGCAGATAAGACCCTTCGTGAGGCCAATGAGAAGTGTGTAATCCCCCCCTTTTTTCCCCCTGATGCATCTTTCCCGCCTCCTGTTGAGCCGTGCTAATGGGAGCACCCAAAATCTACAGGCTCCGCCAGACTGACGTAAAAGCCGGCCACTTCGAGCGCAAGGTCCAGGCACTCGAGCAGGAGCGAGACCAGTGGGAGACCAAGTACGAGGAGATGCGCGCCAAGTACGACCAACAGGAGAAGGAGCTGGAGGAGCTGCAGAAGGAGCTTGGTACCCTCTAAAATCAACACCGTCTGTTGAAGCGAATAGGGGTATACGCGCGGGACCCGGTTGGGAGAAATGGTCGCGTGGCAGCGTTAGGTGGAGGATCATGTATGCCTTGGAGGATGAAGGAGACCTCGTCCGGCTCAGGCTCGACATGCACAGCATTACGCATGCGGCCGGCTTGTCGTGGCTTTGCAAGTCATTTCATCGTCTATGCTCTCTAGAGAATTGTCGAGTGGTCATGTCTTATCTTCCCCGTTTCTGTTCAGTTCATGAGAATCTCGCTGTTTAATAAGCAATGCACTATAGCCCCTTCCACTCGCACACCTCCTATGCTGTGGGTATCGCGGATATTTTTGTTCCCTCTTCTCTTCTCTCGTGGTGACTTCCTGCCTCAACCCTTTACCGCTCAAGACGGCTGTCCCTCGCCTTTGCCTTTTTTATCTTCTGCTTCTTGTTGGTGATGGACCTCTCGTGTTTCGTCTCGTACCGGAACTTGGGCTTCTTCTTCTTGGGCGGACGGGCCGCCTTCTCCCTCTCGGCCGCCACCCGGGCCTCGGCCTCCCTGCGCACCCGCTCGGCCTCGTCCTCGGACGACGGCTCCTCCTCGGGCTTGTGCAGCCCGTCGCGCGAGACGCTGACCGACTCGACCGTCACGGATGTGTACTTGTCCTCGTCGATGTACTCCTCCTCGTGGTCTATCGCCTGGTCCAGCGGCGCCGGCGCCGGCGCGTCCGGCAGCCCGTCCCACTCGTCGGCCTCGTCGTCGTCCGAGCCCTCCTGGTCGCTGACGCCGCCCGCCCGCGCGGCCTCCCGCAGCAGCTTGTTGACGTGGTCTACGTGGTCTTCCACCTCTCTTTTCCTGCCTTCACGCAGCTGTTGTCACACCCAGAAACGTTAGCCGACCGGGCCAAAAGACACGAGGGACATTGGGGGGTTCCATACCTGTTTCCTGGTATCGAGTTTCTCCTGGCGCTCTCTCTTGGCAGCCTCCTCCTGCGCCTTCTTGGTCCGCTGCAGCTTCCGCTTGTGGAATCCGGTCAGGTAGTCTTGCCGAGCATCCTGGTCAAAGTTGATCTCCTCGATCGCATGTGTGGTCTTGCGCTTCCTGGACAGCGGCGGCAGGATGCTCTTCTTGGGTCTAGGACGGGCGAACATGGCGCCTACGGGTCGAGAAAAAAAAGAATGGAGGTCGTACAATGGATTTGTAGTTGGGCGGCGGTGAATAGAGTATAGAGTTTTGTAGAGTATAGAGGATAGACGCTGCACAATATACGCTCCAGGTGCTGTACCAAATAGATGCCTCGAGGTTGCGATAATCGTAACTTCGAAAATTAGTTTGCTATCGATACCAAGCCTTCTGTATGCGATCCGCCCTCTGGATTTTTAGAACCCTGGACCTTCTGAGCCAACTGCAAGCCGCTAAAGCCAGCGGTTCTCCAGGGGGGCCCTAGCGCCTGGACTGCACGTCTCACAGCCTCGGCGGAACTTGCCGGCGATCCAGGCATCGACATTTGGGGGGCCTGGGGGTGGCCTGGCAGCTGGTGCTGCGACTGTGCTCTGGGTCTGGTGGTGGATGGGAAGCTTGGCTCCAGGCTGCTTGGATGATGAGCTCAGTCCACATGCGTCAAGTGTCGTCCTCGTCTGTGTCGTCGCCGTCGCCCATCACTGTCGCCATAGTCGACAGCCTTATTCCACCCATCTGCTCGCAGCCCAACGAGACGCAGCACCCAACGTCGACACGATGCGTCTCTCAGTAGCAGCCGTCGCTGCAAGCTGCGCCACGGCGCATGCATTCGTCAACACATCTCCTTTCATCCTGTTCTCTACCTCCAAGTATGTTGATCTACCTGCCTCTGTCCACCCGCGCGAGACACCATATCCACTGCTTCCCATGCCCAGCCCAGTGCCAGCGATGAGGGGGAGGTTTGCGTACCGAACCGCATTGACGTATTGCTAACCGCCGACTGTATAGGATAACGACTTCCCTGTCGGACGAGCTACACAGCAGCAAGACGGTCCAGGCCGACCTCGACTCCATCATCTCCTCCTGTCCCACGGAGCGTTACCTGCTGGTCTCGCAACCCAACCTGAACGTCGCCAACCTCGCCTTCAGCACCGCCGCACCCAAGCTGCAGGCCGCGCTGGCCGCCCCCGAGGTCCAGGGCCGTCTCACCATCTCCGAGGTCGCCGGGTCGCCCATCGACCTGCACACCTTGAGCCCGCGCATCCGCGCCGCCTGCACCGCCGCCGGCAAGCCCACCGTCTCGGTCGAGACGCTGGACCTCGAGGCGCTGCCGGCCAGCGGCGGCCCGTTCCAGCACATCGTCGACGTGCTGCGGGCCAGCGACGAGGACCTCGGCCTGGTCCTGCACCAGTACGCGGCTGCGGGCGACTTCACCGTGCTCTACACCGCGGGCAGCAGGACGGCGACCGGGGGCCACATCGAGGGCAAGCCCTACGAGGCCGAGTTTCGGGACACGACGCACCAGGAGCTCAAGAGGCAGCTCAGCAGCATTGCCCGCCGGGCCAACGAGACGGATAACCGGCCGCTGTTTGAGAAGTACCAGTTCTTCACGCCTGGTGAGCACATTCGCCCCTTCCATGACCTATCTAGATACATATGACTGACCGCTGAAATAGGTATTTTCATGGTGCTGGTTTCTCTGCTTATCCTCTTCTCGATCCTCAGCGTCGGGATCAGCGCTCTCGGCAGCCTGGAGGTTCCGTACGGCGCCTTCGACAAGGAAAACGGGCCTGCGGCCCAGAAGAAGCAGCAATAGGGGGCTGCTAGGGAGACCGCAAAGGCTTGATTGCCAGGAGTAGATCGGCAGCGCTGGCGAGTACGAACGGCGTGATGCTGCACAGGCAAACAATGTATGATCAATCAATTTATCACCGGACAGCTGGACCACGTGGAAATAGACACTAGAAGGAGGTTCCAGTGTAGCAACTCTCTCCTAGCGGTGGAGATGTACAATCGCATCATTTTCGTAGTAGGCGTTCAATTCATATTGTCATGAAGACCAGTACAGGCAGCCGGAATGGGTGAAAGATGACATCAATGTGCTTCATCCCCTGTATAAAAGGCATTTGTCTAGAAACCAAAACTACCGTAAACGCCAGAAGCTTGCAAGCTCACGATTTTCCCGCCCCGACTCGCGAAGCTCTTTGCAGAGCAGGCTAGTAAACCCCCTTTCAACCGTCAAATCTACCTAATCTTGTTGGGTGTGAATCCCGTTGCGGCGCCATGCCCGTCGGCCGGCACCCATCACTACCAAGCTCTCCTCTAGCCCTTCCATCTCGCGAAGACAAGCCCGCACATAGCGCAGCCTAAGTCTTGATCCCTCCATACAACACAGCACACGTGTTCGAACCACCAAAGACGAGCCGAGCCACCCCACTCCCTATGCTCCCGCAAGAAGCGATATTGCACAGAACACCCTCCCGGGAAGGGGGGGCGACCTTCACCGGACGGCAGCCGAGCCGCAGAACCAAAGCCGTCCGCCCCTCCTCAGACCAGGTGGCTGGGCAGCAGGAAGTTGGCGATGCCCTCGCGCACGGCGTACTCGTGGCCGCAGCTGGCGCACACCAGCTTGCCCTCCATGATCTGCGTCTCCATCAGCAGGTGGTGCAGGTCCTTGAGCTTGGCCTCGTCGGCCTCGAGCTCCTCGGGCGTGGGCGCCTGCGGCGGCAGGGCCGGGAAGCCCAGCTTTTTCGTGAAACGGTTTGTCAGCATCCAAGTCCTTCGTATGATATATGGGAAAAGAAAATCGGTATGAGGCGGGGCATGGAGGAGGATGAGACCGTGGGGATGGGGCGGTGTCGTCAGTGAAGGGCGGGTGCTGGGGGGCATTCGAGGGGAGCAATGTGTACAGTAACATGTCCATATTGCTCCTTGTCTCATTTCCCGGGCATGATAGACATATATCTTACCTCTGTCGCCGTCGTCGTGAGCGCCGTCCAATCGATGCGGGGCAGGAGGTTGATGAGCAGCTGTGCGTTGACCTCGATGTCGTCCTGCACCAGCTCCGCGTCCTTGGGGTGCAGGGGGTATGAGTCCGAAGAGCTCTTGCACGCCTTGACGGCGCACGACAGGAAGTTCAGACTCAGCACCTTCATTGTGTACTTTGTGTGCTCTGGTGTGGTTTTCTGGGTATGATGTGAGTCTGAGGTGGGTGTAAGTCCTGTGGCCCGCGCCTGAGATTTCTGGGACAAAATTTTTATGGGGCCGCCCAACTCGTGCGTGTAAGTTCAGTTTGGTAACGGGGAAATCGTGAATAGACACGAATAATAGTCAAACGGACTATAACATTGTTTTTCACCAGGTTCACAAAAAGAGAGGCGGGAAAAGAACTACGGTCGAATTTCATCGCACGATTTATTTGCTTTTAAACTCCTTGTGCAGTGTATCTATGCCATCGTCTTCTCATAACCAACCTCGTCCCTCTCACCCGTCTTCCTGGTCAAGCGCATGTAGACGGCAATCGCACCGAGGATGATGCCAAACAGGGCGGCCTTCTGGAAGAGGGACCAGCCCTCGGACGAAACTTCAAGATCCTGCAGGGCATTGGCGGCCTCCTCGTTGGCGTATCCCGCAGCAAATTGGGCACCGCCGTAGATGGCATCTGGGGTTACAAGCCGAATCAGCTACCTAGACTTGGGAGGCGGGCGAGTTTGCGAAACGCAGTGACCGGCGTTTCACGGAGACGAACTGGTGTGGTGATGGGATTGGTTTAGAGCTCCACGTGAATACCTTCGGCCGGGACCTCTAGCTCGCCGCTCTTGGCGATGGTGACCTTCTTGACGGGCTTGTCGCCGGGGGCGCTGGGGGCCTGCTCGATCTTCTCAACGACGTCGTAGCCCTCGAGGACCTCGCCGAACACAACGTGACGGCCATCGAGCCAGCTGAGGGGGGTGCGGGGTTAGCTGGGACCTCGTAGTTTAGAAAGCTGAGAGCACAAGCGACTTACGAGGTAATGACGGTGGTGATGAAGAACTGAGAGCCGTTGGTGTCCTTGCCAGCGTTGGCCATGGACAGAAGACCCTTCTTGGAGTGCTTCAGCTTGAAGTTCTCGTCGGGGAACTTCTCGCCGTAGACTAGTTGGGCGGGGTGGCGTGGTTAGCTACCGAAACGCAATGCGGAGCGGTGGATTGGGAGTTATAACGTACTCGACTTGCCACCGGTGCCATCGCCCTTAGTGAAGTCACCACCCTGGATCATGAACTGCTTGATGACACGGTGGAAGGAGGAGCCCTCGTAGCCGAAGCCCTTCTCGCCGGTAGCCAGGGCGCGGAAGTTCTCGACGGTCTTGGGGACGGTCTTGCCGTAGAGACCCATGACGATGCGGCCGATGGGCTCGTCGCCCTGGGTGATGTCGAAGTAGACCTTGTGGGTGATCTTGGGGCCCTTGGCGGCCTCGGCGGTCGAGGCGAAGAAGACCATGCTGACTCCGAGGAGCAGCACGGCACCGGCGACGAGGCGGCGGAGCGACAACATGGTGGGCGAGGTGTCGAGGGATCAATTGACTCTGGACGGGACGAGCTGATGCGTCGACGATGGCGGTGGGGATGATGTCGTGATGATCGGCGACACCAAAAAGTCAAGAGTGAAGAATGGGTTGGCAAGGAAGAAGATGCAGGACAGAGGCCTTGGTATTTCTTCCAGATGGTCTGGTCTGGTTGAAGCTACGTTTCAACTCGAGCTCTTGAAGCACGACCCCTAGTTTACCGCCTACCAGCCCCGGGCGACGGAGCGTTCCAGATGCGGGAAGAGGAGGGGGCCCAGGGTGGGCCTTATCGTTGGCGATAAGGGCCCTGTATTCACGCCCGTGGCGTATACCCAGGGCGCTATACACAGTCCTACAGCCGTCCACTGCCAGCTAACTAGTACCAGCCTAGCGCGCTCTGAACTGGTTCGTGCATTGGCGGGCTCGGAAATTCACTTTCGACATCGCGAAGCTCCCATCGGATGTGTGAGAGAGACAACGAGTCGCCTTTCTCCAGCACGACCGTCACAAGGGACCAAAACCACTGCGCCACTGCGCCCAATCAGTCAAGATGGTACGGGATTCCCTATACTGCTGCCTGCCCCGTCCACAGCTAACCGCCTCGGCCTCCAGGTCTTCATCATGAGCGTCAACTTCCACCCGCGGAAGCTGGTCAAGAAGACTCTCGAGACCTTCTACGGGCTCGGGGCCCAGACGTCGGCGCGCATCATGGCCAAGTACAGCATCCACCCGCTGGCCCGCCTCGAGACGGTCCCGCCCAAGACCATCACCTCGCTGACGGCCGAGCTGTCCACCATGACCATCGACAACGACGCCCGCCGCCTCGTCCAGGACAACATCCAGCGCCTGCGAGACATGGGCACCTACCGCGGACGACGACACGCCATGGGTCTGCCCGTGCGCGGCCAGAAGACGAGGAACCAGATCGTCACCGCCCGCAAGCTCAACATCCTCGAGAGAGGCGGCGGCGACCGTCCGATGGGGTCATAAAATGGCCGTCGTTGGTGTCGGACATTGGAGGATATTTAGGGCGATGAGGATGGCCTGGCTTGAACGGCTTGGAGAGAGCCAACTGCACAACTTGTACATCATTGGAACCGGCGTTACTTAGAACTCAAGGCGGATGTCATTAACGGGCATACCGCCGTCATTGCGGCATACAATGGCCCCCTGCAGCAGACCAGGGGCCAGCAGTCCGTTTGTATCATACGAGAACTGTACTACCTGCAAATCGAAAAAGATGAAAAAACCTCATGTATATGTATTGCAATCTTGTGCCGCATGCGTGTGTTCATCCGCCCCCTATTCATAGCAGCCCCGAAACATTGAGCCCGGTCAGCAGCATCGACTCCTCGAATCTCAACTTTGGTAAGTCGTCCTCCATCACCGGGAAGCCCTCGGCCTGCAACTTGGCGGCGACCTCCTCGACGCCGCTCCACACCCTGAGGATGTTGCCGCCGGCCACCTTGGCGGCATCTTCGTCCGATACGCCCCGTCTCAGCAACTCGGCGAACAGGTCCGGGAACTTGGAGACATCCTCCAGGCCCCTGGGCACGGTGGGGATGCCGTCAAAGTCGCTGCCGATGCCGACGTGGTCGTAACCAATCAGATCGCCAATGTACGTGATGTGGCTCGCGACCTGGGCCAGCGTGGCGTTCTCCGGGACGAGTGCCGAGACACCATTGTCGTTGCCGACGTCCTTGCAGGAGATGAAGTCGGGCGCAAAGTTGACTGGTCGGGTTTGTTAGCTTCTAGGCAAACTTCCTCGCCTCACCTGGACCCGCCATGGGATAGTCACTTACCCATGACAACAGAATTTGTCTTCTTCACCAGCTGCAGAACATCATCGGGCACATTCCTCGGGTGTGGGCAGATGGAGTACGCCGAAGAGTGGCTGAACATGATGGGCGCCTTGCTGCCCTCCCACTCGGTTCCGCCCAGGACATCGCGCATCGTGTCGGCGCTGACGTGGGCCAGGTCCACAATCATGCCGATGCGGTTCATCTCATGGATCAGCTCCTTGCCCTTGGGCGACAGTCCGCCCCAGTAGGGCGGTGCCTTGCGGAAGGAGGGGGACTCCACCAGGGCAGAGTCGGCGTAGATGTTGCCGCAGTTGTGCGTCAGCGTGGCATAGCGCACCCCGAGAGCGTGGAAACGGCGCAGGTTGGCCACCGAGTTGCCGATCTGGTGCAAGCCTTCGATCCCAAGGGGCGAGATCAGCTTCCCTTGCTTGAAAGCCTCGATGGCCGAGGCGCTGCTGATGCCCGCTGTGATGGAGAAGTCTTTGGGGTAGGCGGCCCCGAGCCGTGTCATCATGTCGATCTGCTGCAACGTGAAGAGGACGCCTGTGAAACCTGTGAGCAAGGATACCATACCGTCCGAGACAGATACTCACTGTCATTGTAGTTCTCGTCTGACCAGTCGGAGCCGTTCTTTGGGCAGAAGCTATACACACTCCAGAAGGCACCTCCATTCTGTCCTTCCCTCAGTCGGGGTATGTCGACCTGCATTGGCAAGCCACCGTCCTCGAACTTCTCCTTGAAGTCATCGCCATAGATATGGTTTGCAAATAGAGCCCGGACGAGAAGGGGGAAATCATCATGACCGTCTGGAATGATAATGTAAGCAAGACTGACAGGATATATCGCGTGTCTGATATGCTAACCTATCAACGGCGTGCCGGAGAGGACCTTGTGCACACGCTCCTCTATACTCAGAGGGCGAAGGCGGGAATAGGCATGGCAGGCGGGATGGTGAGGCCTCGTCACAGGGTGGAGGAATGTTCCCACAAACAGCAATGAGAACAACACGGCAACGGCCCGGCGAACATTTGTCGGCCGGCTTCGGGCTTGCTCCTCGAGTTGGGCCTCACCATACGCGGACACCTTCTCCGACATATTTGCTCGATACTTTTGATATGTAAGCAAGCAGTCTTGGAGCAAAGGATCAATTAGACTTCTGCGTCCGGCGAGCACTTACGGTAACGCTCCAGGAACGATGTTTATACTCAATGCAAGGCAACCAAAAAGCATCAACTCCAAGTTCTATGATTTATAACGGCACGACCTGGATGCCGGCCGTTCATGTTGTCGTCAAATGTGTATTGCGTGACAAAGCGAGCTCCCTAATCGGGGCTGGCCCCGCACACCCCGGCCGGGTGCTAAAGCCGACGGAGCTGAGACGAGGCAAGGCAAGCAAGACAAGATAAGACAAGACAGAGATGCACGCTACTGTACTGTATGAAGGAGCTGGCTTGTTGCTAACTATCGGGCAGTGGACTTGAGTTAACTTTACTAAGTGGCTTCGGAAGATGAGGCTCTTTGGTCTTCCGATTCCTCTCACTATAAATCGTGAAATGCCAGCTTCAAAGATATGCTCTCTACAGTGTGTCGAGAGTGTCGAGTCTGTGCCTTGCAGTAGCTTGAGACTCATACTTGACACGTAGAGGGCACGGGGGTGGTCTTGGCCGGACCCTGCCAATTGCCCAGGTGGACATCTCATAACCCGTATTCGCAGATTCCATATAGACGATCGGCACGGTCAACTTGGAGATGTATGCTGGCAAACTCTAAACGTATGGATTCTTTCAGATGCACGCCTTGAAAGGTAGGAATATCAAACTCGCACATGCGCCAGGTGCAGGATCACCGCTCAAGAGCCTCACGCTGCACACTGCACAGAGCTACGCTGTTACAGGTGAGGCTGGCCAATGGCTTGGGGATGCCCTTGGACGCACGTCGCATGGGCCTACGTCATCGGCCAGGTGAGAGCCGAGAGCACTAATTGAGAAAAGTAAACTGTTTGCAACGGCCTCCCCTAACTAGCCCTGCTCCATTGGGTGTGTTTTACGGCACTGTTGTTTCCCGCGAGCCATCCCTCCCACCAGTGGCAGGTTTTCCGTCGTTGGCTACCTAGGTATCAGATGAAACACCTTTCTCTGGGGTAGGGAGACCAGAGCGGCGGCCGCGGCGGCGCCTAAGGAGCAGCGCTTGAGGCCCCCCGTCTGATGTTGCGTACTACGTAGAGGCCGCCTGGGCTGCCGACCTGCCGGGGCGCGCGTGGGCGGCGCTACGAACTGGCGTCCAGCTTGTCCAGGGGCACACTGGGGCAGCGGCAGGGCAAACGCTCGAAGCTGCAGGGGTGGGTTGGTCGAAGTTTTCTAGTGCTCACAGCGGCCCTCGCGACGCCTGCAAGGATGCAGCAGATTCGTCAAGGCCCTCCAGGCCCTCCCCCAGCCAATGGAGAATGGGCCTTCGTATTGAGAGAGGGCCGGGATTTGGGGAAAAAAGCGAGTTCGCTGCTTGCTGATGGGCAAATCGGGGCAAGAGGCTGAGCAGCTACCCGTCTTGACTCTTCCCCAGCACAGCTGCGGAAACCTCGTAGGAAACAGAAACATCCTTGGCTGCATGGCTGCGTTTTGATCCCCTTTTTTTCACACCTCCATCCAGCTTGTCTTTGAGCGCTCGCCTGCTGCCCTTTGTCCTGCCGGCCTTGTGTCACGGCGACGCACCGCACTATCTGTCTGCTCCCAGCCAAAGTTCCCATCAACTTAACTCGACTTGGGTTAGAGGCGACTCCCGCTGCCCAACTACGTAACCGCAGACCAAAAGTCAATCCTCCCCCGAGCGACCTCGACCTTGATTCAGCCTTGACACGCCGTGGCGCATCGCTGGCGATTCGACTTTCTTTGTGTGCTCCGCATATTAGCCCGCCAACACGACTGGGAATGAATCACGACCCCTAGCAGACCAGAACCTCGCAACATTACTACTAGTCCAGTCTTCCCAAGCCAAGAGTCGGCTTTGCTTCGAGGAGAGTTTGGTTCGGGCCACGCAGTCACGATGCCAGGTTTCGCGGACTCGTTTTGGTCGGCAGACTATGCCGCAGGTACATACACCCACCCAGCACCCGCGCCTGTTGCCGTGATGACTGACACAATCTCGAACAGGGCTGGGCGTCTTGTTTGGCAAGCTCCAGCAGGGCGTGCAGGAGAACCGACAGGTCCTGACCGTTGCCCGCATGCGCGCCGAGGCCGAGGAGCTCTACGGCCAGAAGCTCGGAGACATTGCCCCCGCCGCCGACAAGCTGACCGGCGGCTTCGCTCGTGACGATGGCGCCAGCGTGCGCAAGGCCTACGACGGCGTGCGCACCGAGATGGAGGATGCCGCCAAGAACCACAAGAAGATCGCCCAGAGCATCAGGGACCTGGTCGTGAACCCGTTCGCGAGGTGGTGCGATGCGCACGAGACCCGCATCCAGGAGTCGCAGGACGAGCTGCAGACGCGCATCAAGGCCCACGACCGCCAGGCCGAGGCTGTCAAGAAGCTGCGCAGCAACTACTTCAACAAGTGCCGCCTGGTCGAGGACATCGAGGAGGAGAACAAGATGGCCTTCCAGACGGCCGAGACGAGCCCCAAGCAGCCGCCCAACCCGAACGCCCCCGCCATCCCCGAGATCAAGGTCTCCGAGAACAAGGAAGAGGAGGATGACGAGATCTACGAGATTGGCGACGAGACGTACCACACCGAGGCTGTGAAGAAGATCCTTGAACACATGCTCAACACCATCAAGATGGGAGAGACCAAGGTCCCCATCCTGGGAACCTACCTCAACACCTCTGCCGGTTCCGATATTGTCGAGTATCTGCAGAGATATATGAACACGACCAGCGTCAGCTATGCCGAGCGGATCGGCCAGGATCTCATCATGAACGGATTCCTCCGTCTGGTCGGCAACGTGGGAAACACATTTGCCAACAGTTCTCGCATGTACTACCAATGGAAGCCCAAGGCTTTCCAATTAGCTGGCGTGCCTGAGAAGAAGAACCCCATGTCCAGGACTTTCTCTCTACCCGCATCGCCCGAGAATGCCGCGGATTCTCCTGTCATTGGCGCTGTGGGCGAGTACCTCCAGGGATGGGGCCTCAACAACCAATACCCCAACGAGACGCCCGCAGACCGCCTGCGCCGGGAAGCGAGGGAGACGGACGACAAGTACAAGGCAGGCGTCCGGAAGCTTGACGAGCTGCGCTGCGAGCTGGAAGAGGCTATCCTTGTACACCTCAAGTTCCTCGAACGTTGCGAGCTGGATAGGCTAAAGGCCATCAAGACCGTGGTGCTCGACTTCTCCGGTACCATCGGCAATGTCATTCCTAGCCTTCAGGCCACCGTCGACCGGATGATACTGTATCAGGAGACAGTACAACCTGAGGGAGATTTGCGATATCTGCTGGAGAACTACCGCACTGGCCAGTTTGCCCCGAAGGTTGTCACGTATGAGAACTACTACAACAAGGTGGACGAGCAAACCTTTGGTGTTGACCTAGAGGCCCGGGCTAGAGCCGACAAGAAGCGCGTGCCTCTCATTATCACCAACATCCTCACCTATCTTGACAACCACTATCCCGATTTGGAGGGTGACGATGCTAGACGGGGCGTTTGGCTGGTTGAGGTTCCTTTGGCCCAGACTCACAAGCTCCGGGCAAAGATCAACGACGGCAAGTCATTTACGCAGGAAACACTGTCCGAATTCGATGTTCCCACGGTTGCCAGTGTCCTAAAGCTCTACCTGCTGGAACTGCCTGGTATGATTGATCCCAAGATTCACTCTAATCATTACGTCTCTTACTAACACCCGTCCAGATTCTCTCGTCTCGTCTCATGTATATGAAATCATCCGCACCATCTACAACACGCCAGCAACAGACGGGTCAGAGGCCGCACGCGTCAACGTCCTGCAGCAGACCCTGTCCCAATTACGCCTTACCAACATTGCCACCCTCGACGCTTGCATGAACCACTTCACCCGCCTGATCGACCTGACCTCTGCAGACGAGCAATATGTCGTTGCTCTTGCTACCTCCCTGGCACCCTGCATTCTGCGACCCCGAACTGAGACTTCCCTGACAATGGAAGAGAAGCATGCTTACCGGTTAATTCGTGATCTCTTTGAGCACAAGGGCCCCATCTTCTCGGAGCTCAAGCGCATGTCGACGCTCTCCCACTCGAGCTCCGTAACGTCAAACCGCCCTCGTGCCATTAGCACCGACGAGAGCAACCGTCGAGCCCATATGGAGGAGCGCCAGCGGGCTCTCCTGGAGAAGGCAGGCGCCAACCCCAGGGGCCGCGCCACCAGCCCGGCACCCAGCCCCCGCCACCGCCGCGATCGCAGTGTAGGCGGCCCCGAGACACGGTTCCCTATCCAAACCTCGCCAACTGCCACCACCGACCGCCACCGGACCAGCATGGCCTCCCTCGCGGGCGGCGTGAAGCGCTCGAGTCTGGAGGTCCCTGACAGTGCCGGCTCCGGGGGACCTCCCCCCAATGAGCTCAATGGCACCAACGGCGACGTGAAGGCGGAGGCGGAGCCCATTGTTGAGAAGCGCAACAGCCTCAACCGAAACAGCGCACGGTTCGAGCGCGGGAGGAGGGTCACCCTCACATCAAATGCGGCCGCCGCAACCCCTGCGGAACCCATAGGCGAGGAGGATAGCACACCTACCGAGTCCCACGGAGTGACGTTGACCGACAAGCCCATGGATGACTAGTTTCACGTCTGATGAGTACCGGTCTAATTCCTCGGGACCCTGTGTAATTCTTTCTATACTGCGAAAAGGGGCTGGGATTTGCGGGCTGGGGTCAGTAGAAAAATACCGGACGGAAGGAAGGGGGTGGAACGGGGCAAAGAGGGGGCAGACTCTGGAGTATTCTTAAAATCGAGCAGCCCCCATTCGGGCGTCGATATGTGTATTGCTGCCCCCCGTCCACAAGAGTTAGATGTCCACTTTTTTTCCTTTGTCTGTACAAGACTGTACGCTTTTATGAAGACACGGTTATAATCCTTTTCTACCTACTGGTGTGTGCTTGCTTGTGTGACTTGGATTTTTGGAATGCTCTGATACGGACTGGGCGTGCAGAGATTTAGCTGTGTATACGAACGGCGTGCCGCTGCTATCGCGTGTCTTTATATTACATACATAGTAGTAATCAACTTGCCTTATCCATGACTGGGTTATACACCGAATTTCATTTGCATTGTACCCTCGTCATATTCGCTTCCTTAGTTGCTAACTAGTATCACGCTTGGTTCTTTGCGTATATGATTTTTTTTTTTTTTTTTGTGGTTGTTGTTTGGCCGCAAACAGCTGTTGATTCGCGGACGGTTGAGCCATAGTACTAGCATACATTCATCCATTTCCCGCTGGCCACCAGAACATACCAGCTCGCCAATCTTATCGATTGCGCGTGGGCTAAAACTGCAGTGCATCATATTCATTAATGAGGCCCGGCAACACTCGTAGTTTGTGCGTTTGAGCTCAACCTTGCTACAAAGCCTTGCATAACTGTTGTGAATTAAACTGGCGGAAGTCGTCGATTTAATCAGTGGCGCCGTATCTTTCGTTGACTTCGCCGGCCAACTGGCTCAAGGGGTGACTTTTTGCGGAACTATTT
The DNA here is from genome assembly GCF_022829205.1 of Neoarthrinium moseri. Taxonomy (NCBI): domain Eukaryota; kingdom Fungi; phylum Ascomycota; class Sordariomycetes; order Amphisphaeriales; family Apiosporaceae; genus Neoarthrinium; species Neoarthrinium moseri. Next base: position 7,198 of record NW_026055151.1, on the reverse strand, counting down.
CAGTGGAATCCAGACCGCCGCGAAAGCTGTGCTTCGTGTTGCTGAAGAACTGCAGCTACTCGAAATCCATTATCAAGAAAGCCTCCCTAACATATACAGGTAACGATACAGATTTTGACCGGGTCCTCAAGCGTTGCAGGAATAGTCTGCACCAACTTTTCGGGATCCTGAGGACGGCCGATATAGCTTCCTATACGAAGCGTACATGACGTGAATGAATATTGGCTGGATCGTCTAGAACACATTTCCGCGAGTCTTTCAGTAGGCTTGACCGCTAGCGCCGTAGTTCCTGCGTGCAGACACGTCAGTCACATGTCACCAGGTAAATATATTGCCTGAAATCGTGTCAATACCGCCAGAAAAGGCTCTTAGAACTATGTGCATTTATTAACATACCTATTTAGGCGACTTGTAAGTCAGCAAGTCCAAAACATAAAATGCTCACTATCTTTTATATACACTGGTATTGTAACCCTGGGCTTTGTGCAATAGTTAAACACTTAACTTTCGGCTATTGTTACGAGCCTTGATCGTCCAAACCACTTGCCAAAGTAAGATTGTAGCCGGAATGCAAAGGACGAGCATCCACAATACTACACAAAACAACATCACTGCGATAGAAAACACCCAAAACAGTGTGTTCAAATCTCGCAGTGTGGGATACTCGTACAATAGCTCTTCCACAGGCATAGACAGTGCAACCTGCATCGATGAGGGAACGAGAGAAACACTCCCAAAGATGAAAAGTACAGGAACTGTTGCGTGCGATATGAACACAGTAATTGACCAGTAGGGGATCATATAGAACCACAACGTGCTGGCATTTTGGGGGCGGAAGATTCGAACTGCCCAATGCAACCTCGAAAAACGCAATTGTCCATAATGATAACGCTCTGCGACCTCATCTTCCGAGATGTTTCGAAACGGGCTGATAAACCTCGCTTACTGTGCCCAGTCAACTCCATCGAGCAATTGATGTGTCTCTTTCGCCAACGCATCATCGAGACGGTGTGGTAGCAGGAAAGCGTACGATAGGAGGAAGCTAAGGAGAGTAGGCATTGCAGTGAACGTTTGTTTCGGCTCTTTTGAACCCTGCGCCCACCAGTCACGATTGAGTAGGAATGTGGGAACGGGCTTGATGTAGATTTTGTCTTTGGACCAGACAAGGTGTAGCTGCACATCTTGGACGGGACCTATACTACGCGCCTTGACTAATTAAGCGTGGAGTGGGTCGATGTGTTTACTAATGTAAGTTTATGTTTTCTTTTCTTAAATATAATTTATTATATATATCTTAAGAAAATCTTTATAACAAAAGTCATAAAATGTCATGTATAAATAAAAGCTAAGATAAATTGATAAGTTCATTTTATCTATCGACGTGTAGAGTAGCTTTCCAGTGCAAGCTTGGAAAGCTTGGGATCCATCCTTTTACACATCACTATTCTGGCCCCTAGCATTCGTGCATTACTCTCTTCTAATGCAAACGAAGGTAAATCCTAGCGTCTCCCCCCTGAACATAGAACATCAGGTTTGTTCTGGCCGTACCCACGCGAAGTCCCAAGACCATAGATTCAACCCAATCTTCACACCGGATTTGATCGGTAAGCTAGCGTGGTATACGGCTTCATGCCCAGAACCATTAATATGGATATTCTCCCAGAATACAGCCGACCCTGCCCTAGGTTTAAAGGTCACACCTGGGTAATCTCCTTGACCACCTCCGCATTCAATCACCTCACACCATCGTGTATCATCACTAGGAGGTTGAAGCAGCGGGAAATTAGTCCCGCCGCCTACAAAATCATCCGATAGATAGATCATGAAGGTGGTTACGCGATTGCCGTGTACCATAGACACGTCCCAGTCAACATGGTGATCGAGAAAGCCGTTGACATAATAACGCTGAGTCGCTGGTTGCTGTAAGCGAGTGTCATTTCCTCGCCAGCCCTGGAATCTCAAAGCCCGAGTTTCGATTCGCTGGACAATCTTGTCATCCCGATCCAAGTACGCAGACTCAGAAAAACGTCTCGTCCGATCGACATGGCCTTCAACACCTCCGTATACCTTGGATGGTTGGTAATTACCCTCGCTACTTTGTCAACATTCAGCTTCGATAGAAAGAATGGATAGGAAAATACCTGAGACGTAGAAGGTGTGCGATCTCAGCGTTGCTTAGGAACGAATCCACTGTTATTATTAATGGATCCCTCGAGAAAATCTGTATCCTGTATCGATGGCCATCCCCGGTAGGGCCTCTAGGGAGGACCTGAGACGCGACATCAATCAGTGGGGAAAAGGTGCTTAGGTTGACCCAGGTACTGAAATCACACAGTTGCACTACAAGGCAGGCCACTGCTGCGGTGATTGCTATTCCAACAACGTGCCCTTTCGAAAAGGCTGCATGCTTGGTCGATTGCATTGTGAGTATGCCGCAGAAGTGCACAAATATGGGAGGAACGTAAAGGTAACCACACTCTATCGAAGGCGAAATTTCGTCTATATAAGATCATATAGGGTTTTCTATCAGCAACTAGGGGCCGGGAAGATCAAGGGATGACCATCTGCGTGTCTGATGAGTTCGGTGGTAAATTATAATTTTATCTCCGATCGCATAATCGTGCATGAATCACAAAGAAAACATCCGAGACTAACGACATGCCGGTGGCAACTCACATGAGCGTAGTAGTAACTAGACCGATAAGCATGCTGTATCTAGCTGAGCAGTATTAAATGTAGTTTACAGGTTACGACACAAATAGCGTGGATATCGGAGACATTCAGTCTGGCTAACGGCGGAGTAATAGTCTATTACAATACAACCCACCCCCAGGCGAAAGACGCTGCAAGACTGAGACTTAGTTAAATGGTTGGCATACCTGCTATAAGCATTTCGTTAAGTCACGACATTTGGACAGTAAAAAAAACAATGAATAGTTGTTAAGGTTTCTTATCAGCGTAGAGAGAGCGCTTCCGCCCCCCCCCCCCCCCCCCCCCCCCCCAAAACACCACATAATTTGATACTGCTCAGCTAAAAGCACTACAACATGCCCTAAGATGATGTAATATTAGACTATTTCCCGCTTATGTGCTGAGTGCGAAAAAGTCTTTCTAACTTTTATCAATATCGCGCTGTACTGTTACACACAAATCCACGGCGCCTTGAAAAGGGTTCTCTCGCGGACACCAGTGGAGTTCCTCAGCCGCACGTTGGATTACCGCTACGCAAGCGTGAAGGTCCCCCACACGTCTTGGACCACGTGTGACTGGAATTGGTGTGTTAGCAATAGCCTCCACAGTTCGGACTGCCTCTAGAACTGTAGTACCACTTCCCGTGCCAAGGTTGAATGTTCGGAAGCTGCTATGCAAGGACTGCTGAAGAGCCGCGATGTGACCGCGAGCTTACATCGAGGACATGCACGAAGTCGCGGACGGAAGAACCATCGCGGGTTGGCCAGTCACTTCCCATCAACTCGAAAGATTGGCGAACACCTTTAAGGACTTGTCCCAGGGCCGGATAGAGATTCGTCGCCCCAGGGACGAGTCTTTCTCCTAAGAGGTAAGATGGATGACACCCAACAGGATTGAAATAGCGAAGCACTGCGATGCGCCAAGAGGGGTCCCCCTTGGCAACATCGGCCAGAATAGCTTCTCCCATGTACTTGGTCCGCGCATAAGGGCAAGTAAGGCCCGAAACGACGGGCTCTATAATTTCAGCTTCCCCGTGGATATTGAGAACTGTTTCCTGATGGTGAACCAATTCTTCCTCTCGCAATGGGCTTCCTGCGTGCAGCTTTGCCCCATACACGGCAGCTGAACTACTGAAGATGAAATGTCGAATGCAGTATTCGTCTAGGAGACTCAGTAATTGTACCAAGCCGCTCACATTGTTGTCATAATATTTCAAAGGGCGAGACATCGATTCAGGGATCGATTTGAATGCGGCGAAATGCATGGTTGCTTTAATGCTCGAACGACGTTTGCGATCAGAAGCTAAACCTCGGGTAGAAGCACTGATGCTGTAGGTCTCCAAGAGACACCGCATTATTTCGGGATCTTTGAAGTCTGCTTGGTAGAACAAAACTTTGGGCGGCTGTGAATGCCGGGTCGCATAGTGCTGAGTCGCCAGCGTAGCGATACTTGAAAATACATTCTTCGACGCATTACTAAGATCATCTACAATGAGAAATGGAGTTTATCAGCAAGAGCAGACGAGCAATTAGGAGACATGATGAGTACCGTTGTATCCCACCAGCAGGAGCTCTAATACAGTATGAGATCCTATATAACCAAGACCACCAATGACAAGTATGAAGTCTTGAAGTCCGGGGGACGCCGGATCTGATAGGCGCGTTGGATCTGCCATTCAAAGAAACAAAAAGCTACTGGCCCCTAGCTATACGAGCTAGACATTCAGCTTCCAAACACACTGGACACATTGGGATTGCCATTCTAAAATGAAGAACAGCAGATTCTGACAATGTGCCGTGTCATATCTCGATTCGCGGGCTCAATGTGGCTAGCGCGTTCCAGGTTGCACCTCTTTGAGTAGTCAGCGGAAGACCTCAGGACATCCCATATCTCCGAACTCTATTCCTGGTCTAAATGTGGGTCGGAAATTACACTTTACCCCCGAAGCGATAGAGCAGCAGGTCCGGTTACGTCAAATCACTGCAGTTTGACCGAGAATAACTATTGTCCGAAAAGACGGAGCATTCAAGAGCTCGGCTTTCGTGAAACCTATACTATTGTGCCTACTTTTCTCGCAGCACCAGTATTCGCTAAAAATTAAGACCACATCGGTGTCATTCTTTGGCAAAGATTACGAATCTCAATAAGCAGGCGATGCCACACGCCTATCTTCGATTTACGTGACGTGAGTATGAGCTTTCTAACGATGAAGCGCAGGTGGGCTTTCATAGCAGTATGTCCCGATATCACTTGAAGAGTTTCATAATGAATGCTGACGATATACAACCGTAGTTGGTGTTTCAGAATGCAACGTTGAGTGTAGTAAGTTTTAAATTACCTGCACAGCTTGGTTGGTAGTTGAGCTGGGACAGGTAATGAAGGGTTCAACAACAATCATGATGAGAATATCCTCAGAACAACAGAACCAACATCTGCAACAGAGACTGGCAGGCATGGTTTTGGCAGCTGAAGTGCTGAAGGTCTTTGCTTGTTGGGCATGGTGGATCTACAAAAGCAGTGATCGCAACTCATCTTATTGGTCCCGTAACCGCGAGTACTGGGAGTCAGTTTTTTGCGGGATTCCAAGTTTTGCTGTTCCAGCCACTTGCTACGTTGTGCAAAACGCTTTGCAATATCTCGACGCTTCGTACCTCGACGTCTTTACATACCAACTTCTGTCGCAACTGAAACTAATAACCACAGCTCTGTGTGGCTTCTTACTACTCGGTCGAAGACCGAGTATTGTTCAATGCCTGTCATTACTCACAGTCGGTGTAGGTGTCACCATTAGCCAGAAGTCGGCGGGTATCGTGAAAAATAATCACAAGAGAACCGGGAAATCCGGCGGCATTATTTTCATGGTCGTTGCTTGCATGCTGTCCGGATTTGCAGGCGTTTACACTGAACGGCTACTCAGAAAGCAGACAGGCATGTTACTCACAAGTAATGCGCAAATGGCCTTTTCGTCGCTTATTGTGAGTGTCATTTTGGGGGTTTTATCCCACGGTCCCAGAACCTGGTATGATTTTTTGCCGGACTTCGACATTCTTATATGTATTTGCGTTTTACTTCAGGCGTTAGGAGGCTTCCTGGTGTCGTGGTGCATCAAAGCTACAGATAGCAACTCCAAGAACTTAGCTGCGAGTGTTGGCATGATTGCGTCAGCATTAGGATCGGTGTATTTCTTTGACGAGCAGTTGACGTGGCAGGTATTGAAACATTCTGACCTGATACCAATGAACTCGCTGATGGTTGCTCGTAGTTGATCGGCGGAGGTTTCATCGTCACGCTATCGACGTACGTTTTCTTGAGCCCCAATCTCGAGGCAACTGCTAGCAGTGGAAAAAGATTCACGGAGTAGCACTGAAACATGATGCGGAATTATGTGCGCTCGGCGATTATGAGACATTACCGAACGTCCTGAGTGGGGCTAGCTACCTATGCGATCACGGCGCGGTGTTTTTGTCGGAGAGTCGCCTGTGAACATGGCTATAATTAGGACTAGCTCAAGTCAGCATCTCAGTGACCATGAATGTCGCTGCAACTAGGAGACAAGTACCAATACAATAGCAAGTCAAGTCATTCAAGCATCCGTGGGCTGATCGTAACTTGCGGTTCAGACGCTTCGGGTACCGCATTACTCCGTGGAACATTTCGTACGTTCTGACTATCGTCTACAGGAATCTAATCACCATGGACGACGAAATTCGCGGACCAATGCAAAGCCAACCTCCATTTTATAGTTTGCCCTTTGAGATACGTTCTAAGATTTATCGCATTTGTGCGCCTGATTGCCTGCTGAGAGGAGAGTACGCGTTTCAGCAGCCTAATGGAGGGCATGGTATAGGGGACTATCTCACATTGCACAGAAGGGACGTACAAACTCCTGCTCTACTGTCAACATGTCGTCTCATGCGGCAAGAAGCTAGCAGCATCTTTGATCAGCATCTACGTCTGCAATTTCAAACAAGCAACATCCGCGGCCGGTTGGAATATTGTATGTGTGCCTGGACTGGGGGGTCGTACGCCCCAGCTAAAGTCCAATACTTCTGTATCGCGTGGGATATGCATATCACTTTTGATGAAGCAATGAATCTTATTGAATTCATTGTTTCTATCGCACATGACTTGCATGTGGTAGAGTTGATGTGGCCAAAACACAGTCTATCTTGTTCACATCCTTTGATGCAGGAAGTGCAGCGAGTGGAACGCTTTCGAGTCACACTTAAGAAAGCTCAGCACTTGAAAAGAGTCATTACCTTGGGTACACCTCCGCCGGAATGGGCCTCGATGCTTATAAATCTAAGCCGGAAGTAGTGATGAAAAGAGTTGGCAAAAAGGGAGTCTGTTTTACGAATTTCCTAGCTATATAAGCAGTCATTACATTGGTAATAAATTTAATCATATATCATACTCAAAAATGTGGCCTATTGAGAATTGAAAACTATACTTGTTCAATAAGTGTTCTCTTTACTTACTTACCTGCTTAGTTGCGACTGATGTGTCT